>NC_089587.1:190683671-191003236 GCF_019320115.1 Miscanthus floridulus
TAAAGCACACTACACAGTTCTGCAAAACTCCTCCTTGGTGAATCCGTATATCGAGACACATAAAGAGTTGCTCCGATCCGAGTTTCTAGGAAAGTCTGAAGCTTGGATTACGCGTCAGCACATGGAAACTTTCAACGACTGGTTACGAAAAGAATGTCAGGGTGATGAGAGTATTGATGAGCAACTGTATTTGTTGGCTAGGCAGCCATCGTGGCATATCCTCACATACAAAGGGTACAAGATAAATGGGAATATATTTTACACAGTAGCCCAAGATAAAAGGAGCACCAACCAAAACAGTTGTGTCCGCATAGATGCCACCGACCCTAATAGAAATAAGCAAACATATTATGGCCGCATAGAGGAGATATGGGAACTAAACTATGCACCTACTTTAAAGGTACCTTTGTTCAAGTGCCAATGGGTAAAGGCGACTGGAGGCAGGGTAGCAGTCGACAACCAGTATGGAATGACAACCGTGGACCTCAACAATATTGGATACAAAGACGAACCATTCGTCCTTGCCAAGGATGTGAATCAGGTGTTTTATGTCAAGGACATGTCTACAAAATCAAAGAGAGGGAAAAACAACAACGACCCAATCTATAAGCCAAAGCGCCACATAGTTCTTTCAGGGAAAAGAAACATCGTCAAAATTAAAGACAAGTCAGACATATCAGAAGATTATGAAAAGGATGAACGAATTTCACCCTCCACAGTGAACAAAGACCCAAGCATCCAGCTAAATGATGAGGACACTCCATGGTTACGACGCGATCATAACCTAGGGATATACATTAAGAAGAAGTTCACTACTGTGCCCGCTTGATATATTTAGTGATGTATTAGACCTATTATGTAATAATTGTGACTTTAGATTTTTTTGTCGTGTTTTCATATTTTCTACGGTTTAAATAAATTTTCTGCTAGACGGTGGATTTCCCGTGGAGAATGTGTGATGAAAAACCAAATGATCAACGTTAATAAGATGTGAAAACTAATTTCCTATAAAAAAGCAATAGTTTTAATGATTTTAATTAAGTAGTATATTTTTGCATGGTGCAAATTGTAATTATTATTTACACAATGTCAAATATTCATACAGTAAAACAAAAGAGTTTATGTTACAATTTTTTGTTGTGTATAATAATGCAAAACCAAGTCCAGGATTTTTTTTATAATTTTTTTCATAATATTTTATTTATTAGGCAATTAATAACTCTATGCATTTTTATATAAAAGAAATATATAAAAAAGGAAAAAACTTATGGAAACAGGAGAAAGCCAACTGTAGACCACCTTTACTCTCGGGCCTAAAATGCCCTTTACTCCCGGGGCGTGGCTACACCCGGGACTAAAGGTGGGCTGCGTTTTTGCAGCCCACCAAAATGACCTTTACTCCCGGGCCGTGGAGACACCCGGGACTAAAGATCAGACCTTTAGTCCCGGTTCTAATCATCACCCGGGACTAAAGGTGGGCTGCGTTTTCACAGCCCGCCCAAATGACCTTTACTCCCGGGCCATGGCTACACCCGGGACTAAAGATCAGACCTTTAGTCCAGGTTCTAATCATCACCCGGTACTAAAGGGTCTTTAGTCCCTGTTCGTAGCGGCAACCGGTACTAAAGGTCTCCCTTTATAAAACCTCTCTGCCTCTGCCAAGCCTCATCTTCTCCATCAGATCGATCCAGCAGCGCTGCCGCCCCTAGGCCACCCTAGCCTCGCCTCACGCGCGCACGCTGTCACTGGCCCCGGCCCCAAGCAGTCTTCTCTAGGTTTTCTCCAAGATCCAGCAGCGTCGTCCTCATCCCCGTCCCACCTCGCCCCCAAGCAGTCTTCGCCGGCTGCTGCTGGACCCTGAAGCTCGGCAGCGCCGCCGGCATCATTTTCTTCTTCCTCAGCTAGCATTCCCTGGCTAGACAGGTCAGCAAATCAGTAGACTCCAGCCCCCCAGTCACATTTGTTTGAGAATTCAACAACACATTAAAGAGAAAAAGGAAGATGCAACAGATTTCACATCAGATCGTTTCATGATGCAACCGATAAACTCAATTCTTTGCCAGCTACGTACAATCGGACAATCCAATAATTTTCAATTGGACTTGATGTACGTGACGGCTAGTATTTCTGTATTTTACTAGTACTTCATTCCTATTCTTCCAATATTTTTACCTCATCATTGTGTTTCAATGAATCAGTAGACAATTATATATAGCAATGGGAGAAGTGCCGGTAGCTAGCAACTGCTGAGGGAATCCAGGCAGCTAGGGTTTGCTCTAAATTTCTGACCACATGGGTGAAATGAACATTGAATATTTTTGTGGACCATTAAACATTTCAATTGTCAGACAATACATCCTGTAATCAGATCATGAGGTCAATCAACTAGAAGTGTGTCCTCGCCCCTCCAAGAAAAAAGAAAGTCCAGCCTGCTGACAATGTTATATGGTTCTAAGCTTCTAGTTGGTTGACCTCATGATCTGGCAAATGAAATGTTTAATTGGCAAATGATTGAGATTAAGCTAACCGCCGAGGAGTTCCCTTAGGCCGTTGAATGGTTATATTGCGAGTAAACTAACCGAGCTGCTTCGGTTGTGTTTGGAACCGATAGAGCTGAGCTGAGCACCACTACTACTCCATGCATGGTTTATGACTTATTATGACTAATGATGAGCTTATTATTGAACCAGTGGCTGCAATCATAGAATAATCCAGGATAAACAAAAGGGTTATAGGATCACAAGGAAGCATGCATGTTTTTTCTCAATGGTGGTACAATAATTTCAATCTCGCAGCGAAGTGTCATTCGCCACATGCATGTTTCTCTCCTTACTGTGTTCCTTTGGCATTTTCTATTACCAAATTAGTTCGTGTTGCGAGTCTGGACAGGCCAAGATCTAAAATTTTGGCGTTCTTATTGTTGTCCAGCAAAATATTAGCAGGCTTTATGTCCAGATGCAAAATAGGTTTCTCGTATGTAGTGTGAAGGTGATTGATACCCTCACATGTTCCTTTGATAATTTTGTAACATGTGGGCCACTCAAGATCACAGGAGTCATTCTTATATACCTACGCTGAGGTGCCATTCTTATAAAAGAGGAGTTTTTTTATTGTCAGTTTGCTAGGGCTATTTGATTAATGATACAAGTGGCTTCATGCTTATCTATTTCTCATAGTGTGTCATACTTGTTTATGTTGGGTACTTCTGCAACATGTTTTTTAGTAAAGTCTAAGTCTCTAACATATTTTTTGGCTGCAGGAGCTGGACCTCACGTTTGACACCTTGGATGTGAGCCACCACCGCCACCATATATAATCTGTTTATTATGGATTAATTGCTCCAACCTTTTGTAATCGGATGGATGCGTGTGCCAAGCCCTTGTGCCGGCAATCTTATAATGCGACTAGTTAGAAAATTATAGAAAATCCGTACTAGTTGAACTTGCGGACCGTGTTCAGCTCAGCGAGCATGTTCTCTGCCGAGCGGTAACGGACGTCAAGGAGGAGCTTTGATTCTACGAGGGAGAGCGGCAACGGTCGTGGAAGACCGTGTTCCCTTCCTCGTAGAATCGGAGCTCTTCCATGGCCAAGTACGGTGCCGTCAGGTGGAGAAATGCTCACCGAGATGATCACGTAAGCAAGGTCAACTAGTACGGATGGTTATTTATTCACACGTCCTGATATCGCCGTAGTAGTCTATCAATCACCGTACGCAAACGTAGTATATATATAAATATAAACGATAATCGATTGTTATGTGTGTACACTCCTATTCTTCTGTTAATTTGTGGAAATATCATGTGAATTACTTACCTACCGCAGTAAAAGACGAGAACACAATGACCATGGCCACGGCCATGAAAAATGCTAATGACACAACACTAGCAACTTTCTCGACAAGCAGAGTAGTGTTAAACGCTCTGGAAACCTTTAAACTTTGTCAGTTAAGATTTCCCCTTCAAACAAGCTAGGCACTTAAATAAGGCTTATGCTAGATTCTATCACTAGTACAGATACATAAATGATTTTTTCAAATGTTACTATCCTTGAGGTGGCATGTCTTGCAGGAGTTCATTTTATAGATATAGTTTTTATTTTTTATAGATCTATCTGGTGGTGTAAAAGCTAGATGGCTGCCCCGAGAGACAACATGGATGAAGAAATGATGAATATTATCAACACCGACACTCAATTTGCCGATGGTGTCCAACAGGATGTAGATAACGGGAGTCAATACCTGGCTCTTGAAGATAACCAAGAAAATATTGTGCAAGAAAATACAGGCGAGGTATATATATTTATATATATATTTGAATATTATATATATATATATTTGAATATCTATCATCTATTATACGTAGCCCTCTGGATCGACGACAACAACGGTGAAAAGCAAAAAAAATCGAGGCCCAAAAAAGCCATTGGAAGGGCGCTACATAATATCGGAATTCAATATTGAGACAGGCGAACCACTTGGTCCACACGCAAGGAAATTCGTGCAACACTGTGGGTGCCTTGTAAGGGACAGACTTCCGATCAGTGCCCATGAATGGAAGCAAAAGATCAACGAGCCTCATGTTAGTTTTGTCTCTAATCTTGATAAGAATTTAATTTGGGATGATATTCTTCAACATTTCACGTTGCAAGCGGATGATTATGATGCTATCAACGATAATGAATTGAAGGAACTAGTTTGAAATTGGGCTATGAAGAAGATGGCCACACAATTTCAGACTTGGAAGAAATCCCTATACACGAAATACGTCAAGAAGAACGTAACGCCCAATTTCAATACTAGTGGCCCGCTCGCGAAGTTGAGGCCCTACTGGAATGATTTTGTACAGTACAAGACATCGGAAGAGGGTGAGGAACGGGTGAGAAGAAACCAAGAGAATGCCTGACATAAGGTATACCACCATGGCATGGGATCTGGTGGCTACGCGACTGCCATTCCCAAGTGGGAAAAATGAAAGTGGACATTCTTGCCAAGGGTATCACACCAGAATCACTCAATTGGCCCAAACGCACGAAGAATTAGTTTTTCGCTCATAGGGGAAGACTGGACCTAGAGACCGGGAAGCTGGTTCATGGCTCAAAACTCGAAAGAGCAACACAAAGATTATCTTATGCCCTACAAGCTAAAACTATTGGTGTGTTCAGGCCCAATAGAGAGAAGGATGAACTGACGTATGCCCTCGAGACTGCTGAACACAGTGGCCGAACGAGATGTTTAGGACAAAATATTTCTTGGGAGCATAGTTTCTCTGACGACAGAGATACCTATAGAAGCTGGCAGAGAAGGAAGGATGAGGATGCAGCGCGGATCAGTAGGTTGGAGGAATTGGTTCGTGAGTCACGGGAGGCATTGCTTCAAGCACAGGAGCACGAAAAAGACATGCAAGCTAGAATGCAGGACAAAATCATAAAGCAAGTGCAAATAGCAATGAGTGCCCAGAGGCAGGCATCAGATCCAGGAATGAACATTAATATTAGCCCCCCTTATCAGTTGAAAAGCAGCTGCGCTTCCACGGAGTTGCCAAATCAAGATGATGCGATGCTATGTTTCCCCGTGGATGACATCACTGCACCATTTACATCATGTGAGCTACATATTCCAAAAGAGAATGCCACAATCATGGTGGCTCTCGGTGTTTTTTCTCCTCCAGATCCTACCAAGACACCAAGAATCCATGGGCCAATAATACCACCTGGATATGTTAGCGTCTCAGTTGATAGAGTTAACAAAGGTTTTAGTGACATGCCTCTTAACATTCTAGGAGGTGATGGGGAGAAGACTCTAGGAGAAGCAGAGAAAACATTCATACTATGGCGCAAGCGCTACATCATTATTCTCGGGGTCTCTAGTCCACTGCCGCTTCCTCAACTGCCAAACAATAGGTGCGGACAAAAGTGAATGAAACAATTTTTTCACAAACTTTCTATTAACATGCATGATTAATAATAACAATTTCTTATACCTAATTATTCTTTTTTGTAATCACACAGTAGGGCCTCCGCCAACCTAAGTACAATTATTCAATCTCTAGATCATCATAGTGCTCCGGGCAATCAGGTGGCAACGCCGCCACCACCGCCACCTCCAAGGAGGTCTCCAACGCCTCCAACGGCTGCCCCGCCTCCCTTGATGACTAAGAGGAAGCCAGCTCCTAAGAGGTCCACCCGCAAACAAAGTCGTTGTCCCACCAGCCGGCAAAGAAGAAAGCCTCATCTAATCCAGTTATTGCTCAAAAACTATCTTTCGAGAAAAGTGAAAAGGAATTAAAAGCTATAGTAAAAAAGATGTGGACAGTTTCTTCGAAAAAGTAAAAAAGCAACAAGAAGAGAGGGAGACCTCGGAGAAATCATACTTCTACCTACCTCCAGATCTTCTAAGAAAGAAGGTGGACTAGAAAAAGCGAGAATCTCAAAAGACCCAACCAAAATCAAACTACGACCGCTCTCTCACCAAGTCATTTGAGGCGGCGCATAAAAAGACTAGACCAGGGAAAGGTGTTGCACAACTCGGACAACAATCACAACAATCAGTCCCCCCTCTTGTCGTTCGTAATCAATATGGTTCGAACTTAGACTTAGACTCGATTTTGAGGAGCTAGCTCGATTTTACGAGGGAACTGGTTTGGACCTTGCCCAAGTGTTCGCTGAAGGACCATCTGCTCCAAAAGTGGATCCTTGGAATAAATTTGAACGTGGAAAGAGTCTATACAACCCTAAGGCCTTAGGTGAACTGGGTACGCAAATGTACTTGCTAAACAAGTGGTACATGGCGGCGTGTGAACGGGGAGAGGTCTTTGTTACTGTCAGAGTTAGAAACCAACATTACTTCCGTGGCGATGACGTTATATATGTCGAGTTTGAAGAATTACACCAACTATGCCACCTGGACTCTCTCGATAAAAGTCTCATTAGCTGCTATTGTCTGTAAGTGTGATTATTTTCTACTATTAAAGTGTGTATATATAAAGCTACATGTATATATATACATTATATATCCTCACACTATATTTTTATATATGCAGATATGAGATGACAAAGCTCAGAAAGAGAAAGGATAATGATGTTGGTTTCGTTGATCCAAATGTCGTATTCAAACACCCTAATCCCCCACCTCAATGGAAAGCTGAACTCGAGAAAAATCTCATGAGGTTCTTAGTGAACCAACAAAACAAGGACATACTCTTCCCCTACAACTTCAAGTGAGTGTTAAATAATTAATGACGATCATATGGACAATTGTTCAATTATTTGCTTACTAGCTAAGCTATCTCCCATGTATATACATATATGTTGACTCTAGTTAATGTCGATTATATTTGTGTATAAAAACATATGCAGCAATCACTGGATATTGATGGTCATCGATATGGTCAATAGTCGGTTGAGAATCTTAGACTCGTTAAGAAAAAAGCAAACAGAGTATCAAGACATGATATATATTATCCAAGGGTAATATGGTCTCTCTAGCAACTATATATACCCCGGTCTCTTAACTGCAACAATTATTAAAGACCAAATTAATGTTTTATTTTATTGGACGTAGTGTTTAGAAAAGTTTCATTGAGAATCACCACATGAAACATTGCAAAGCGCCACTGGATGTAATCGCACACAAAGTAAGTACTATCTACATTTATATATATATAATTCAATTAACACCGTGCATGCTTTCAATTCACCAGATCTTTTTTCTCATAAAGGTGGGTTCTGAGGCAAGAACAGGGGAACAACTACTGCGGATACTATGTTTGCGAGTTTATCGGGGCATACACAAAAAGAACTCCTGAAGAGATCCTCAAAGTATGTTATATAAATATATTCATATATTCACAATTTCTTTTGTTGCTCATATATATAAGTAATCAAGTGACCAACACACACACACATATATATATATATATTAATACTTTTTCTTTAACTTTTATTGAAGACTCTATGGTTGAAGGAAAAAGTCATACGATGTGACCAACTGAAAGTAATTCAAGAGACCATAGCAGGATTTCTTAATGACCAGGTCCTCAACCCCGCTGACGAGTTCTACAATGACGTCAACGAAACATGGAAGCCAAACTAGATGGAGTGATTTTGTTATCCCAAGGATATGATAGAATATACAATGCAACCTTTATTTGTAATATATATACACACACACATACATACATATTATATGTACATAAAATAACATACAATATATGTATATGCATGTAATATATACGTTAATTTTATACTTTAGTTTGTACAAAATGTTCAAACATTATAAACGTGTAGAATATGTATATTATTAGCATTGTAGAATGCATATTCGAAAACCTATTCGAAAACCAAAACGAATCATCAATTGAAAATAGAAACAGAAAAAAGAAAAAAGGAAACCTTTAGTCCCGGTTGGTAATACCAACCGGGACTAAAGGACCGCCCCACGTGGCTAGGCCGGGAGGCCCTTTAGTCCCGGTTGGTATTACCAACAGGGACTAAAGCTGCACCTTTAGTCCTGGGCATGAAACCGAGACTAAAGGAGGGGACCTTTAGTCCCGATTTGGTACTCCCGGTTCCAAAACCGGAACTGAAGGCGGTTGAGAACCAGGAGTACAGCCTGTTTCTCCACTAGTGATATGATGACTTCATTACAGTATGATTGCAACGTTGCTTACATCATCGATAACATTATTACAAAATGACCCATGGGTCTGAAAGAAAAACTCATAAACTACTAGCGGAAAGGGACGCCATCTCCACAGGAAGGTTGACCGGGGGTACACCAGCCTAACAATGACACCGTCTTTAGGAAACGCCGACTCCATCTTCTAGAAACTCCGTCTTCTAGTCCGAACAACTGGGTGGGGTAGCAAGGGGGACTAAGAGAAGGGTGAGTACATCAAAATGTACTCTGCAAGTGTAGGAAAAATATGACATGTGAGCCAACATAAGGAAAGGCTTACAAGGTTTGACACAAGCACTTAAGCGACATAGCCTATTTTCCTTAAAATCCTTAGCACCTATTTACTAAGTGAATTCTGCCTTCTCCTCGGAGAACCAAACCAACACTTGGATTCCATCCAAGCACCACACTTGGATCCCATCCAAGTTCCATCTGAACCATCCATCCTCAACCACCAAGATCCACTAATCTCGAAGAAGTTCAAGCCGCTCTTGACCGTGAACACAACTGATATACAGTTTTATACAATGCAGATGTTGCACAATTTCACACTACCTAGGTGCTTAGCGGGGTCACACTACAAGGCCTTTACAAAGTTACGGTTCCCACCCCTGTGCATTCACTAAGGATTCACTGATTTAGGCCCCCTCTTGTGCCACCTAACTCTCCACAATGCACAGAAATGGGCAGCTAATTACTTAGCCAGGGCCAGAGCCATATAGCCCTCGTGGATGCCCTGTTAAGTCGGGTTATAGGCTTCGAGAACCGGTCCTTAGAATCCAGGCAGAAAAAGCACAAACCCATTCCACCAATTCCAACAATCCACCAGAAAATATTTACCCAAAATCTGGCAACATACCACCACCAAGACTAACCATCCTGCCAGATTCCTATCCACCATGTTGCTAAAAGATTACTAACCCAAAGTTGCATAGATCATTAGTCAGTATTAACATTATAGCCTTCTCAACCCAAGACTGCAAGCTAAACATAGACTTCTACCCATTCAAACCGGGTTTCAAGGATGATATAACAAGTTCTAGTAAACCTTAACATGTGATTCAAATTATGACTCTGCATGCAACTAATGGTCTAACTACTCTGACTCAAAGTAAAACAAATATCGGTGCAAGAGGGTCAAGGACACTTGCCTTCAAAAGCTATTCTTTCCTTCTGATCAACCTTGATCAACACTTCGTCTTCTTCGAGAGCGAGATAGCAACCATAGGAACAAGAATGACAAAAGAACCCTAAAAATAGTACATCAATCATAAGAAAATATACTATAAACAGTTCTAACGTGTAGGGCTTGTTTCTACGATCCCGTGAGCGCAAAAACCACTAAAAACGGAGCTACCATTGAAAAGTTACGAGCTTTTGAAGTTTTAGGAGCAAAACTGTAAATAAAAGGATGACTGGTGATGTGGCGATCTCTGATTTGCTGTAGGAGGCTGACATGGCGAGGCGGGTTGACTGTGTTGATCATGGGTCAACACGGAATCTGGACCATCCGTAGAAGATCGGATGGCACTAGGAGCATCTCCCTCCTCTGTTTTGTTGCCGCGCAGGGGAAAAACCACCGCACGGCGGGCTCGACGGAGCTCGGCCGTACCGGCGTTCCACGGCGAGCGGCGGATGAGGGAGAGGAGTACAAGGCGAGTTATCCGGTGATGCTCTCTGTCGGCGGGAGGGTCTGGGCGGCTGGTCCATCGCGAGGAGCGGGGCTCGGCGGCCATGGAGGCACGGCGAGCTCGGAGGGGTCTGTGGCCGTGGATTGATGCCATGGCGTAGTTGGGCAAGCTTGGGGTGTCCTTGCGAATCCAAGGGAGGAAGAATGAAGGCGGGGGAAGCTTTTTCTGTGGAGATCGGGAGCTCGACTCGAGGTCGGCTATGGCGGTGGCGGTGGCGAGTGTGGGCGCTGCGGTGCGGGAGAGAGAGCGCGGAGCCACTGGGAGGGGTGAATCGGATGAGGCGCGCCACCGCGGAGATTGGGCGCCATTTATAGAGGGAAAGAGGGCAGTAGGGGCCGAGTCACGAAGCTCGCCAGCTCGGGTACATGCCGTCCATGGCGGCGGGTGCGGACTTGACCGAGCTGGGGGGGAAGAGAGGAGGGGAGAATCTGGTGATGCGCGGCGCGTGGATCTGGATCGGGAAGGAGGGGAGGAGCTCGGTCCGCGGCTTGCTCGGTCGCGCGGTCGGGCTCAGTCCTTGCGGGTGCCGACGATGGTGGAGGGGAGAAGCAGGAGGTAGGAGGAGGCTCTGACGGGTGGGCTCCACCTGGCAGTCGCTCAGGGACGGGCTGCAGGCTGCCCTGCTGGGCCTTAGCCCAAGGAGGCAGGGGCGCGGGCGGTGGGCAGGCCTGGTGGCTGACGAGGCCCAGAAAGAGAAGAGAGAGCGGGAGGGGAGCTGGGCTGCGGCCCAGGCGAAGTGAGAGAGGGCGCGGGAGAACAGGTTGGGCCGGCCTGAGAAGGGAGGAGAGGGGTTTAGCCTTTTCTTTCAATATAAATCTATTTTGAAGTTCAAATTCAAAAACTTTTGAGCCAAACTTGTTTTTCAAATGATTTATGAGTTTTGGAAATTGAAACTATATTTTGGAGATAAAACTTTTGAATTTATTTTTAGATAAACATTTAAATACTTTATTGGTAGAAATAGAATAAAACATATTCAAGGCTTAAACGAGATTTTGAATTCATTTTTCACACAATAAAAATTAATGCAAGACATTGTTTTAGAAATCACAACTCTTGTCTCTCCACAAACTCTCTTAACATCGCTTTAGAAACAACACACTAATTCGCACAAAATCAGCTCTCCATCATACATGGAAGGAAACATATGCGGGCAATATGAAAAAGAGTGAGCATTTTGGCATCTCTGTTTTCTTCTAAAATATATATACTCTCATTTAGAAAAATAGCTGTATATAAGCAATTTATATTCCAAGGCAAAAGTACATATGATAAATTTATTCATAGATATTCATTTGATGTGTATCCTAAAGCATTGAGGATTCTTTTCTTTTAGGGTTGCTGTTGTTACTGGAGGGAACAGAGGAATTGGATTAGAAATATGCAGGCAACTTGCTTCCAAAGGAGTCACAGTAGTACTGACAGTGAGGGACGAGAAGAGGGGTGCAGAAGCAGTAAAAAATCTTGCAGCGCAGGGGCTATCCAACGTCCTGTTTCATCCACTGGAGGTTGGAGATCTCTGAAGCGCAGTACGTCTTGCTGACTTAAATGCCCTATTCGCTTGGCTGATAAGCCATGACTGAAAGTACTGTTGACTGATTTGTTGTGAGAGAAAAATACTATTCATTGGCTGAAAAAATACAGTTTATAAGCCAAACGAACATGGCGTTATCAGGGAGCAGTATGGCAAGCTGGATATATTGGTATTGCCTCGTGTTTCTTTTCCAACATCACGAGTACATGTGAAGGATGTTGTTTCTGAATTTATCTTAAATCATATGTTGGTAGTCACTAGTTTGATACTTTCGACCTATTCGCTGGTTGGTTTTTGGGTTGGTTTGGGCTGGCTGGTGCTGGTTTGTTGTGAGAGGAAAACACTGTTGGCTGGCTAGTTTGGGCTGGCTGAAACCAACAAGCGAACAGGCTGTTTGATTCTTTGCAGGTCAACAATGCAGGAATTGTCGGGACAACAACCGAGATCAGCGACCCAGAATCTTTTAAGCAAGAGGTTAGCTAGCTAGTTTATGTAACTTCATAAGCATTTCAACTGTCACTTCCAATTAGTTATCTTTAGAAAGTTCTGATATATTTATCTTCTTGATATATAGCTTTCGACACTAGCTAACAACTGTTTTCTGCATGTAAATAGCTTGCAGATATGGATATCATGGAAAAGCTTGAATGGATCAGGAAGCACACTACGGAGCCTTACGACAAAGCAAAGGATTGCTTGATTACAAACTACCATGGCACTAAAATTGTCCAGAAGCACTTCTTCCTCTCCTACAGTTCTCATCCCATGGAAGAGTTGTAAATGTATCATCTCATTTTGGACTGCTCAGGGTAATGCCTTGAATAAATGGCAAAATACAGATACTAGAACTTGATTTAATAGTTAGACCACACTGCTTTCAAAAAAATACTAATCCTTCTACATGGCTTCAGTTTCTCAGTGGTGAGGAACTTAAAAAGGAGCGCGTTCGGCTGGCTGGCCGGCTGGGGCTGGGCTGGCCAGCGCACTCACAGCGACATTGTTCATGTGAACAATGTTTTCGAACAGAACAATACTTTTCCCTCACAACAATCAGCCAGAACAGTATTTTGGCTTATTTTTCAGTCCTGCCGAACAACCCCATTGACAGCCTATCGGTACAGAGATTAGATGAACTGTCAGAATTTTTCTTTAAGGACTTCAAGAATGGGCAACTAGAACCCCATGGGTGGCCGACTGAAGGAGGGTACCCTGCATATAAAGTGTCCAAGGCTCTTGCTAATGCTTATTCGAGAATCATTGCAAACGAACTATGTGTAAATTGTGTGCATCCCGTCTATGTCAGTACAGACATTAACTTCCACACCGGAGATCTCATGGTCGAGGAGGGCGCAAGAGGAGCTCTGATTCTTGCTTTCATACCCAGGGGAGGCATGACCGGAGCGTACTTGAACTGCACAGAGGTTGCATCCTTCGTGTAATTCTTATGTTGGTGATCGGCCATAGGATGGGCCCCTCATGTTTGTTTCAAACACACAAAAAGGGTCCATATAACACAATTATTGCATATATATAGTACTAGCCTATCAACCTATGCTTGTACGATAGCGCGATAATTGAAAGAAATGAATGTATAAGAATATAAGACAACTTTGTAACAGAATCACCATACAAATGATCGACATTTAGAATGAAGACATAGTTTTTTACATGATTGGACTCTTATGATGCACAAACATAATTGAAAATTTATTCTTCAAAGTTTAGAGAAACATGACTTCATCTCCAATTAATGTGATATTTATTTAGGAAACTGCTTTGAGTACAATTACTTTGCAAATTTTTGTTCGGGCTTTGCATTCAGTCATGTGACTTTTGGTCCAGTTTTGACTCAAAAAGCTAGACCTGCATAGGCAATGAGGTAACCAAAGCCTTAAATGAACTCCATGCTGGAGTGTGTGCTACACACGAAACTAGATCCAAACTACACTACTCGCTAAAACATTTTGGTTACTATTGGCCTATAATATTTGATGGTTCCATGAGATTTGTAGAAAGATGCCATGAGTATCAAATACATGGTAATTTTATACATCAACCGCATAACCGTCGCATGCGACCAATAATATGTCATGACCTTTTGAAATTTAGAAAATGAATGTAGTAGGGCCAATAAATTCTCCGTTCTCTAAGGGCCACAAATTTAACCTTGCCGTGACTGATTACTTCTCTAAATTGGCAGAAGCCATATCACTAAAAGAGGTCAAAGTAGAAAATGTAGTTAACTTTATAAGAACCAACCTCGTATAGATATGTTTTGGCTCAAATGATATCTAATAATGGTCTAGCAGCTGAGCCCCATGGTTGACATATCAGAAAATGCCATATATCCTCTCTCTCTCTCTCTCTCTCTCTCTCTCTCTCTCTCACACACAAAAAACTATAATGGGGTCCCAACCCATGAACCGAAATTGCAGGAGATTGGACCTCCACATTTGGTTTTTCTCAAACCAAACATTATCTTAGAAAAATATATAGAAATATTTTTGGATATTTTCCTATATTGACATACATAGGTAACTTAGATTTGAAGGTTACTTTAGTTTTTCTAATAATAGCGGAGGTGGCTAATGTAGAAGCAAACTAGAGAACTGTTTTATATTATTTTTTATAATGGCATATAAGATTAATTTAAATGAAGATTAGATATTACTTTATATTATTTTACATAATAAGAATGGTAAGCAATTTAGATCAAGATTTAGGGATTACCATTTTTTAGAATTACACATAACAATGGACACGCTCACAACGCACGTACACTCACCTCTATGAATACACGCACACAAACTCTATTCCTATGAGCATCTTCGAAGACTGAGCCGACAAAACCTCAAAATTGCCTCACTATCCACAGGAACGTCGCTTACCATTGAAAGCACAAAAAACCGTTAAATCCTAAAAGATTCGCTCCCACTGGAAGTCAAACCCAGGACCTGAGGTGCTATTGAGGCTCCTATAACCCGTAGGCTACATGCCCTTTCACATTTAGGGAGTACCCTAGATTGTTTTTATAATGCTAGAGACATGCGTCTTTTTGAGAGAAAAAAAGACTAGATCCTATGAGCAACGGCTATTATTGCGGATGATGACAAAGTCTATTGAACATATGGTTTTTTTAGATAATTTCTAACATTTGTTTTTTTTTCATAGCACGCTTAGTGAGGATTGACCTAGAGTTTTTTTAGTCTTCAATTAGTACGCCTATATGTTACTGTCTTTGTCTTCGAAAACTTGATGTTCTAGGATTTAAAACATGTCCTGAAAAACTTGTTTTAACTCTTGATAATAGATTGGGTCAACTTGAGATTGCGGTGCATGCCTCTAAGGGTGTGTTTGGTTTGAGGACAAGGTGGATGGGATATGGCCATCCATGGAATTCGGGATATGGATATCCATGTTGTCTGTTTAGTTGGATGGATAGGGTGAGTCATTTTTCTGTTTGGTTGGATGGATGAGATTGCATGAGATTAGAATACTTAACTAATTATATCTATTATTTAAAAATAATAACAACTAATTATACCCTAATAAATATGCACTGACACTAATCTTGTCATTATAATCACTAATAAAAAATAAAATATGTTAATTAACACTATATTACTCTAATTGTCACACAAAACATGCGCTAATCAACATGTGGATATCCTCACCTGCCAGATTTTTGCGGGCCAGGATATCCAGCATCTCCCCAGAATATTCCATGTCGTAGATATCCAGGTTCAGCTTGTCCATCCAACCAAACACCATGTATCCATAGATATCCATGTCCCATCCATGGGTATCCATGGAACCAAACACACCCTAAGCATTTCTTTCCTTAATTAATATGGTTCACCGTCAATTAATAGGGGTATGTTGTAACTTCCATTAAGTACTAATCTATCCTTAAAATTCTAAGACATGGAAGGAGAAAGTAAAAATTAAAGCTGAGAGTTCGTTAAGACCTCTGACTAGTAATGGTAAAATTTATTTTTAGAAAAAGCCCCTAAATTTCCACTATGGAAACTTTTGCTATCCTGCCTGTGGCGCTTTCTTTTATCTCGATTGTGATGAACTGTCCATGTTTACCTGTCTGATCTGTATCTGTGCTGCTCGGTTCCCTCACCTGCTTATGCTAGTCATAACAACAGGTCCTGTTCCACTATTTTATCTTGCTATTAAATGAATATTCGCAATTGGAACATCTTATGTTGGAACATTCGTGGCATCAATGCCATCAGAGAAATGGGATGCGGTGCGAGATAAGATTGACGAAAGCGCTTGTTCAGTTATCTGTCTTTAGGAAACAAAGAAAAAAAATTGATATTTGTTTCATCAGAAAGTTTGCTCCACGCCGTTTCGACAAGTTTGATTTCATCCTTGAGTGGGTGCTTCTGGAGGCATTCTGGTCCTCTGGAATAGTGCTATTTTTTGGGCCCTGGTTGTTGACAAAAGAAGCTTTGGCATCACAGTAAGTTTCAGTTCAGTGCATGACAATTAAACCTGGAAGCTAACAACTGTTTTATGGACAATGTGATGGTCCTGCACGCACAGAGTTTGTCCACTGGTTCAAGGATCATGATATCAGTGACTCCGAAAACTGGATCTTCCTGGGCGATTTCAATTTTTATAGATCATTAAGTAATCGCAACGGGTGGTAATCTCGCTGACACGCTTATCTTCAATGAAGCAATTGGTGATTTGGGGGTTAGTTGAGTTACCGCTGAAGGGGCGCGCCTTCACCGGGAGTAACATGCAGTACAACCCATTGCTGGACCAGCTTGACTGGTTTTTCACGTCCATCAACTGGACCCTAGACTTCCCTAACACAGAGGTTCTCCCCCCTAGCTAAGATCACGTCCGATCATATACCATGCAAAGTGGCG
This sequence comes from Miscanthus floridulus, assembly GCF_019320115.1. Lineage (NCBI taxonomy): Eukaryota > Viridiplantae > Streptophyta > Magnoliopsida > Poales > Poaceae > Miscanthus > Miscanthus floridulus. Next base: position 190,700,460 of record NC_089587.1, read on the forward strand.
ATCAGTACAAAAATACCCAAGACAAGTATGTTTCGTTTCGAGAACTTCTGGGCAGAACAAGATGACTTCTTGGACATAGTATTTCACTGTTGGGACTCTATGCCTATGTTGACTGATAGTGCCCAAAATATTTCGGCGAAGTTCAAAGCGCTGAGAGCTAGATTAAAGGATTGGAGCAGGCATCTCTCCAACCTAATACTCTTAATCAACAACTGTAATAGAGTCATTTGCTTCCTTGATACACTGGATGACAGAAGAGGTTTCTTCAACCCTGAGGCCAATCTGAGGGTTGCACTCAAGAGACAGCTGCAAACTTGGCTGCACTATAAAAATCTATACTGGAAAAAGCATTATACGGTGAATCAAATCAGGTTCGGTGATGAATATACAAAATTCTTTCGTGGCATGGCAGCAATATCATACCGTAGAAATACCATCTCGCAGATTATGAATGAGCAAGGAGTTTGGATACAAGACCATGACAGTAAAGCAGGCCTTCTTTGGAGCTCGTTCAGAAATCACATGGGCACCACGTCCTCGCCCACTATGCTCTTCGACCTTGCAAATTTGGTCACACCGATCAATGATCTAGATATGCTTGCTGCACCCATCCTTGATGAAGAGGTGGACTCGGTTGTAAAGCGCATGCCCACTGACAAAGCACCAGGACCTGACGGGTTCAATGGCTTTTTTCCGAAGAAATGTTGGCAATTCATTAAAGGTGATTTCTACTCTGGCCAAGCAAATCTGGAGTGCATCAACACCTCCTGTTAGATAATATACTACTTCCTTGTGTGAACACACAGTAAGAGAAGGCGACGCCGAAAAAGCTCCTTGCTGTGGTACTGTAGCCGCTGTAGAAGGCAGGCACCGAACGGCTCTCCTGCCTCACTGTAGCCACATACAGGGACATATGCAGAAGTCAGTCATGCTGTGTTATCTAGTGATTGTAGCAGCATGTTAACTGTACTAGGATTAGATGGATAGAGTTGTATAAATAGTTTACCACTGCAACTCAGTAAAGAGAGTTCAGATTTGCCATCTCCTATACAGGGCTCCGGCCAACGCTGGTGCTTGTACTGTGTGTGTATGCTCTGTTCTCCCTCTTCTTCTATCTCTAGCCATAGTGTGTGTGGTCGGACAACGCTTGTTCGTGGTTCGGCATAGCTAGTGAGTGCTCGGCACCACTAGCGGATGCTCGACAAGACTGGTGAGTGGTCGACTCACCTGAGCCGGTGATCCTATGGGCCTAACAAGTGGTATCAGAGCCGTACAAGTGCTGTCACTAGACTAACCGCTGGCGATGATGGACGGTTCGAAGATGGGCGACAGCAGTGGCACTGCTGTGACGGCCCAGCCACGACAGGAGGTCGTTGTTCGCACGGTGAGGGAGGTCAGCGGCACCAGTTAGCCGACACTGACTCGCACCAACTATGGAGAGTGGTCGGTCACCATAAGGTCAAGCTTAGAGCCCCACTGCTCTGGAATGCTGTTGACAAGGACACCGACAATGAGGAAGATGACATGTCAGCGTTGGAAGCTATCCTCGTTGCTGTACCGACGGAGTACAGGGAGCCGTTGGGGGCGAAGAGCTCTGCCAAGGAGGCATGGGAGGCTATTGCGGCGATGTGCGTCAGTTCTGACCGCGCAAAGAAGGCAGCGAACCCAGCTTCTGAAGTAGGAGTACGCCAACCTCAAATTCAAGGATGGTGAAATGGTGGAGGATTTCTCCCTTCGCCTATAGACGCTCATTAGCAAGCTGAAGAGCCACGGTATCACCATCGACGAAGGGGAGGCGGTCTCCAAGTATCTCCACTCCATGCTGGCAAAGTACATCCAGATCGCTCTCTCCATAGAGACGATGCTGGACTTGTCCACCCCCACCATTGAGGATGTGACAGGCTGTCTGTGGACGGTGGACGAGCACCTAGAGCAGGCAACAGCAACGAAGGACAGCAGCAAGCTACTGCTGACAGAGGAGGAGTGGGCTACTCAGATGAACTCTGGGGTAGCCTCCTACAGCCGCGGTGGCGATGGCAAGCGCCGCGGCAAGGCTTCTTCGGAGAGGAAGAAGCAAGTCGACCCCAACGCCTGCCGGCGCTACGGGAAGACGGGCCATTGGGCATGGGAGTGCCCAAATCGTAAGCAGAGAAGAAGGCTGAGGCTCATCTAGCGCAAGCTGATGATGGTGATGAGGCCACTATCTTGATGGCAACATTCTGTGCACTACACGACGTCGAGGCCGAGGAGAAGATAGAGGCGACGACGGTGGAAGGACCTAGGAAGGTCCTGAAGGCTGTCAACCTCAACGAACCACGTTCCCAAGTCCACCTTGGACATATGGGCACCGACCAGGAGCAGCGGTGGTACCTAGACTCTGGCGCCAGCAACCACATGACGGGCTCCAAGGCAGCCTTTTTCGAGCTCGACGATGATGTTATCGGTATGGTGAAGTTTGGTGATGGCTCAAGGGTGGCAATCCAAGGGCGCGGCACCATCGTCTTCATGTGCCAGAACAGGGTGCACTGCACGCTAATGGATGTATATTACATCCCTTAGCTACGTTCAAGCATCATCAGCATTGGTCAGCTGGATGAGCACGGTAGCGAGGTACTGATCAAGGATGGAGTCCTTAGGATCAGGGACCGGGAGCAGCGACTTCTTGCCAAGGTGAAGAGGTTCCAGAACTGGTTTTACCTACTTGACCTGAAGGTAGTGCAACCAGTGTGCCTGGCGGCAAGGCACACCGAGGAGCCGTGGCTGTGGCATGCCTGGTTTTGGACATCTCAGCTTCGATGCACTTGGTCGTCTGGAGAAGATGGTCCGAGGGCTACCCCACATCAAGCATGGAGGCGAGCTGTGTGACAGCTGCCTAGCCAGGAAGCAGAGGAGGCTATCATTCCCAAAGGCGACCAAGTATCACGTGGAGGACGCTCTCGAGCTCGTCCACGACGATCTCTATGGGCAAATCACACCAGCTACAAACGGTGGTCGGCGGTACTTCCTCCTGCTCGTGGATAATTACAGTCGCTATATGTGGATGCAACTCCTAATGAGCAAGGATGAAGCGGCAGTGGCGATTAAGAAGTTCAAGACGCGCGTGGAGGCTAAGAGCGGCAAGAAGCTCTGCACGTTGAGGACTAATCGCGGCAGTGAATTCACTTCAGTGGAGTTCACTACGTACTACATGGATCAGGGTGTGGTGCGACACCACACTGCACCATACTCACCACAACAGAATGGTGTGGTGGAGAGGCAGAACCAGACGGTGGTCAGCATGGCTCGATCCATGATGAAGGCCAAATGCATGCTGGTAAGGTTCTAGGGTGAGGCGATGACCACGACGGTGTTCATCCTCAACCACGCTCCTACCAAAGCCCTAACAAGCAAGACGTTGTTCGAAGCTTGGTATGGGCGCAAGTTGAGCGTGTCCTTCCTTCGGACATTCGGCTACATCGGCCACATCAGGAAGACGAAGCCGATCCTCACCAAGCTAGAGGACAGGAGCACACCGATGGTGTTCCTAGGCTACGCGGAGGGTACCAAGGTGTATCGACTCTATGATCCACGTGGAAACAAGGTATTTGTCTCGCGCAACATAGTGTTCAACGAGAAGGTAGCTTGGGACTGGAACAGTCCGAGCATGGGGGAAGCTGGCGGCTTCACCAACACTTTCGTCGTTGAGCACCTGGTCATCCATAGTGGTGGAGATGCTGGGGAAGAGGTGCCGAGCACTCCGAGAGGGGTGCCGAGCACTCCAGCGATAGAGTCAAGCACTCCTGGGGCAGTGCCGAGCACTTTTGGGAGGGATGCCGAGCACGCCAGGAGTGGTGCCGAGAGGTTCTGTAGTGGTGGCGACCATTCCAGGATGGGTGCTGAGCACTCCTATAGAAAGAGCCAAGAGGTCTTGCAGTGGTGCTGACCACTCCAAGACTGAGGCTGAGCACTCCTATAGTGGTGCCGAGCACTGCAGGAGTAGTGATGAGCTATCCAGAAGTAGTACCGAGCACTGCAACCAGAGTACCGAGCACTCTAGGTGCTGTGTCGAGCACTCTGGCAGAATAGGGAACTCCATCAACACTGATTGAGTTTGCCTCACCTCCAAGTGATATCACTGAGTTCGTGGATGCCTTCCACAAAGGTGAGGAGGTGCGATTCCGTAGGCTAGACGACATCATTGGTGGCACAGGGCCCTTAGGCCTAGCTAGTCAGCTGCTCAATGATCAAGAGCTACTGCTCGTCAGCGTAGAGGAACCACCCATGTTCGTGCTGGCCGAGCGTGATGGAAACTAGCGACGGGCGATGCTGGAGGAGATGAAGGCAATCGAGGAAAACGAGACATGGCAACTCATCGATCCACCTCTAGGATGCCTTTCGATCAGCTTGAAGTGGGTGTACAAAGTCAAGCGGGACGAGCTCGGCGCCACTGTCAAGCACAAGGCGCGCCTCATCGCCCAAGTCTTTGTTCAGCGCGAGGGCATCGACTTTGAGGAAGTCTTTGTGCCGGTAGCGCGCATGAAGTCTGTCCATTTGCTACCAGCTTTGGCAGTAGCAAAGGATTGGCGTGTCCATCACTTGGATGTTAAATCGGCCTTCCTCAACGGTGAGCTGGCGAAGACGGTCTTCATCAGGCAACCTCCGAGTTTTACCATCAAGGGAGAGGAGCACAGGGTGCTCCGACTGCACAAAGCACTCTACGGGCTACGGCAGGCCCCACGAGCGTGGAATGCCAAGCTTGACGCCATGCTAGGCGAGCTTGGGTTCCAGCGGTGCACAACCGAGCATGCACTCTACATGCAGCGATGAGGGAAGGAGGAGCTCGTTGTTGGCGTGTATGTGGATGACTTGATCGTCACTGGCGCGCGCACGGAGGACATCAACAGCTTCAAACACGAGATGGTGGCTCATTTTCGAATGAGTGATCTCGGCGCACTCTCCTACTACCTCAGCATCGAGGTGAGACATGGGAAGGAGGAACTCACGCTCGGTCAGAGTGCATATGCCTCAAAGTTGTTGGAGTAGAGTGGCATGGCTGAGTGCAAGCCATGCGTGACTCCGATGGAGGAGCGGCTAAAGCTGACAAAGGCCAGCACCACGGCGAAGGTGGATGCGACACTCTACCGGAGCATCATCGGTGGTCTGCGCTACCTAGTCCACATGAGGCCAAACATTGTGTTCGCCATGGGCTACGTCAGTCGCTTCATAGAGGATCCTAGAGAGGATCACTAGGCTACGATGAAGCGGCTACTGCGCTACGTCAAAGGGACGATGGATCAAGGGATCATCTTCCCCAAGACCGGTGGGAGTAGGCTGCAGCTCACTATGTTGCGATGCAAACATGGCAGGGGATATCGACGGACGACGAAGCACCTCTGGCGTACTCGTCTTCCTCGGGCCAGCTCAAATTTCATGGCTGTCGCTGAAATAGAAGGTGGTGGCGCTGCCTACGTGCGAGGCAGAGTACGTAGCGGCGGCCACAGCGGCGTGCCAAGTTGTGTGGCTACACTGGCTGCTGGGTGAGCTGACTGATGTGAAAGCTCACCCACCAGCACTGATGGTGGACAACCAGCCCGCCATCGCCCTCGTGAAGAATCCGGTTCTGCACGACCGGAGCAAACACATCGATGTGAAGTTCCACTTCCTTAGGGACTATGTCGATGGAGGGCAGATCGTTATCGAGTTCATCAAAACTAGTTGGCAACTCGTGGACGTCCTCACTAAGCTGCTCAGACGCCTTCGACTCACGGAGCTGAAGGAGATGATCGACATGGAGGGGGTACATGGGATAGCAATAGGATTAGGGGAAGAATTGTTTGATAATCTACTGCTTCCTTGTGTGAACACATAGCAAGGGAAGGCGGTGCCGAAAAGGCTCCCTACTATGGCACTGTAGCCGTTGTAGAAGGCAGGCGCTGAACGGCTCTCCTGCCTCACTATAGCCACATCCAGGGACAGGCGTAGAAGTCAGTCCTGCTGTGTTATCTAGTGACTGTAGCAGCATGTTAGCTGTACTAGGACTAGATGGATAGAGATGTATAAATAGTTTGCCATTGCAACTTAGTAAAAAGAGTTCAGATTTGCCATCTCCTATACAGGGCTCCAGCCAACGCTGGTGCTGGTACTGTGTGTATATGCTTTGTTCTCCCTCTTCTTCTATCTCTAGCCATAGTGTGTGTGGTCGGACAATGCTTGTTCGTGGTCGGCATAGCTATTGAGTGCTTGGGACCACTAGCGGGTGCTCGGCAAGACAAGTGAGTGGTCGACTCACTTGAGCCGGTGGTCCTATGGGCCAACACCTCCTACATCACTGTGGTGCCAAAGAAAGATAGCCCTGAGACTGTCAGTGATTTCTACCCTATTTCAACTATGAATATTACTCTCAAAGTCATCACCAAAATTCTTGCGGACAGACTACAGATGGTCATTTTGAGGATTGTCCATCGGAACCAATATGGATTTATCCGATCGTGCATGATACAAGATTGTTTGGCTTGGAGTTATGCGTATATACACCAATGTCACCATTCACTAAGAGAGATTATAATTCTCAAACTAGATTTTGAGAAGGCGTTTGACACGGTGGAACACTCAACAATCATTCAGATTATGCTCCATATGGGTTTCCCAGATAGATGGTTACTCTGGGTTCAGGCCATCCTTTCACCTGGATCATCTGTTGTGTGCTCCTTAATGGAGTACCCGGCAAGTTCTTCAAATGCAAGTGAGGAGTTCGACAGGGTGATCCACTATCTCCTCTCTTATTTGTGCTTGCTGCAGAGCTTTTGCAGATTCTAGACAACCGAGCTGCTGCCATGAATTTACTTAGACTACCTATCCCACAACCGAATGATGACTTTCCTATGATTCAGTAAGCGGATGATACTCTTATGCTCCTCCAAGCTGATGCCAAACAGTTAGTCTTTCTCAAAGCATTATTGCACAGTTTTGCGGAATCAACAGGACTCAAAGTTAATTATAGTAAGTCCCATATGTACCCCATCAATATTTCCAATGAGAGAATGGCACACCTTGCAAACACTTTTGTCCAGCGGCGGATCTAGGAAATATTTCAGAGGGGCTAAACAACACTGCTGCCCGATCTTAAGTCTCAGCCCCCCTATACTATAGAACTTTGCCTAAAAATTCATAGGGGCTCCACCGGAGGTTCCACTGTTTCGGTATGGGTAGGGGGGGCTTGAGTCCCGCCCCACCGTTGGATCCGCCCCTACTTTTGTCTATGATATAGGCACCATACCTTTCACTTACCTGGGATTACCCATGGGTACGACCAAGCCCCACATTGAGGACTTCACACCGATGATGGATAGAATTGAAAGAAGATTATCTGCGTGCTCAACTTGGCTCTCCCATTCCGGTAGGTTGGAAATGGTCAACTCTGTAATATCCCCGATCACCACATATGCTATGTGCACCATTAAATTGCCCAAGGGAGTCATTGATAATATTGACAGAGCAAGGAAGCAGTGCCTTTGAAGAGGCAATGATCCTAAGAAGAAGGGTGGAAACATTGTGGCGTGGCCAACTGTGATGAAACCCAAAGAGAAGGGAGGTCTGGGTGTGATCAATCTTCACCAACAGAATGATGCTCTTCTCCTAAAGCAGCTGAGAAAATTTATAACAAGGAAGACATCCCATGGGTACAGCTGGTTTGGAGCAAATATTATGACACCAAAGTACCCCATGCTGCAAGGGAAATGGGCTCTTTTTGGTGGAAAGATGTCATCTTTAGAAGAAATGCTAAGTGTGAACTAGGGGAAGGCTCCTCAGTTTGTTCTTGGGAAGATCAGTGGTCTAAGTCAGTGCTATCTCAAAATTACCCAAGATTGGCTTCCTTTGCAACAAATGGTGATATTTCAGTAATGGAAGCGCTATGCAGGCTGATGATCTTGATAGTTTTTTTTTTCTCCCGCTCTCGCAGCAAGCTTTTCAGGAGTTTGAGAACCTACAGGTCCAGCCGCAACTGATCCCATATGATGATACTGCTACTGATCGGTGGGTGCCGACCTAGGGTAGCAAATACACTTCGAGGCGCTTCTACTCCCATATTTTCAGCATTGTGGAAGCTCATCCGATTTTCAAAGCGGTTTGGAAATCAAAATGCACCCCATGCATCAATTTTTTTGCATGGCTAGATCGAGTCGACCGGTTGAACACCAAGTCGATGTTGAGGAGAAGGCATCTGCACATCCAAGACAGCATCTTATGTGTCATATGTAATGATGGGGAAGATGAGACCATTGAGCATCTGTTCTTTGCTTGTCCGTTCGCACAGGAGTGCTAGGGGATTCTCAACTTCGTCTGGGACGACTCGCTGCAGCTCATGGATAGGCTGGTGCATGGGAACTCGGTTCACAACCTGTCTTTCTTCACAGAAGCGGTGTTGATAGCGGCGTGGGAACTATGGAAGATGCGCAATGACAAGGTTTTTTAGAGGCGACAACGGAGTCCGAAAGCCTGGTTAGCTAATTTTATAAATCAATGTCACCTGCAATCAGTTCGTTTTAAGGATGACTTGCTTTTGTGTTTGGCTTGATGGCTTTAGTTAATACCTTGTATGTAAGTAGGTTCTCTCCTTTAAATTAATATTAAAATCTCATCGTGGGATCTCCCCCCACAGTCTTTTGCTGTCAAAAAAAAAATGTGCTACTAGCGTAGACGATCGGATGAAGGGTGAACGTGAACCGGAGCCTCACCAAACGTTTGATTGGCCTGTCACATCAGTCACCCACCTCATTCCACAACCGAAATGAGATCAGGTTAAAATGCCAGAACAGCCAGAGATTTTGCACTTTGCAGTTGCAGAACACGAGCAAAACACCAGCTTGTGAATTATGTTTGCACTTAGGTTCCTTGTTTGTTATGTGTACTTGTTTTGCTCTCTGTAAACAAAATTTAAATTTAATTTAATTAGTACTCCCTCTGTTCTAAATTATAAATCGCTTTTGATTTTTTTTGTATATCTATTTTATTATGCATTTAGATATATTATATTTTAGATACATAGCAAAATGAATGTAAAAAAAAATCAAAACGACTTATAATTTGAAACGGAGTGAGTAATAAAAGAAGTGTATGGTAAAATAACTCACTATTGTGTTGTTAGTTTGCTACTACGCATGTAAAGTGAATAAAGGTTGCGGGTTAAAATATCAGAAGACTAGACTAGTCTGTCTACAAAATCTGATCTACATGTCTTTTTTTTACAAAAGATCTACATATGTCTTTGTAATACTGGATTCTCAGTTGTAACCAATCCGCCTTGACTTCAGCGAGGAGGTTGCGTCACTTGGTGCGTAAAATTATCGGCATGACGAGAGGAGTGACATCATATACAGGAGCGTACATGCATGAACACTAGTACTAATGTAGCGTTGGCCTCTATTTATAGCGAAGCTCCCGGTGGTTGTTGCGTATATCAAATCACAGCTCTGGTGTCTCCACAAACTCTCTTAACAAAGTGAATTCTACAAGATCAGCTCCCCGTCAGACACTCACACATGATGGAAGGACACGTACGCGGGCAATATCAAAAAGAGTGAGCATCTCGCAATCTCCATGTTCTTGTTTGGCCCGTTTGCTAGTGCTCCTTTGCGGCTTAGGCTTCAGCTTTGGCTCCTCCGAAAAAGCCCTACCAAACGATTTAGTAGGAGTTGTTTGGAGCCGTTTTTGGTGAAAGAGGAGAGTCGGAGCCCTTTTGCAGGAGTCAGACTTCGGCTCCTTCGGAGGAGCCCTTCCAAACACACCCTTAATTTTAATACTCATCTAAGCTATTGAGATTGTATTTCCAATCCAAAAGTACATATGATAATAAATAAACTTAATAGACACTTTTTGTGTGTATCTAAAACTTTGAGGACACTTTTCCTTTCTTTTTGTTCCAGGGTGGCCGTGGTTACCGGAGGGAATAGAGGGATTGGGTTAGAAATATACAAGCAGCTTGCTTCCAAAGGAGTCACGGTAGTATTGACAGTGAGGGACGAAAAGAGGGGTGCAGAAGCGGTCAAAAATCTTGCATCGCAGGGGCTATCCAACGTCCTGTTTCATCGATTGGAGGTTGGAGATCTCTCAAGGGCTGCACTTCTCGCTGATTTTATCCGGGAGAAATTTGTCAAATTGGATATATTGGTACCGCATTCGTTTCATAATGATAATATCCCTTTCCAACGTCAGTACGTCACTACACAACATGTGAAGGATGTTGCTTCGGAATTGATCATGAATCATTGGTAGTTGTTGCTTTGATTATTTTCAGGTCAACAATGCAACAATTGCCGGGTCCAAAACAGAGATCAGCAATCCGGAATCTTTTAAGTTAGAGGTTAGTCCGTAACTTCATAAGCAATTTAATTTTACTTTCAGTTATTATGCATGTCTACTTAGAGAATTATATATTTATTCTCTTGATACCTCCTACAATGAAATGGACTCACAATTTTCGCTGCATGGAAATAGCTTGCAGGCATGAATGCCCAGGAAAAGCTCGAAAGGTATCTAAGGTTATATCTTTTATACTAATACTCTAAGTATTAAGCATTGTCTATTGATATTACCTCTATCTGTGGCCATATGTGTGATTTGATATCCTGGGCTCACATATAGTGTGTATCTGATTTTGTCCTTAAAACCGGGTGCTACATTGGTCCCTCTAACATCATCACACGCGGGATCTTCAACCCCTTCTTTTTGCCTGTCTATAAAAACTTTGAAAGGGTGGTTGCGGATGTGTTTGTTTATCATAAATATTGCAAATCTCATTATGTTTTGGTATGAATCTTGAGATAGGAACACGAATGTTGGTGTTTAAGGGGAAACCACTTCACCAAAATAAGATGCAATTCGAAGGTTTTCCAAAGACGAGCTTTTTTCCTAAAACAAGCACTTCCGGGAGATAACCCGAGTTTTTACCTTTTGCTATTATAAAAAAATGATGATGCCTTTGTGTAATGAGCAAAAAGATATAATTATGAAATTATTCCTTCAGGTATTTTTGTCACTAACCATTTCAGGTTTGAAGCAAAAAGAATGAAGGATGAAAACGCAAGGTATACCTAACCAAATCAATGCAACATTGAATCACATTCATGGGAGAATATTATCACCCAAACTTGGTTTTGTGTTTTGTAAAATTCAAGTGTGGGGGATGAACTTCTCTGAAAAATCTCATGCCATGTTGCTATTATATCTTGGTTGTCCCTATCTTTAGGCCATGCTCATCTTGCTAAGTCATAATCATGCAAATAAAAATTTAATAACCAAAAATACTCATGGTCCGCTGGTTCACCATAAATGTTCTTGCTTCTATTTTGAATGAATCTCTTTGTTCACTCATGCTACCTTTTCTACACCAGCATGCTTTGGTTTGATTCTTGAATCAAAACATACTTGTATAGAATTTGGCTGTATATATGGACTAACTCCTGCAGGAAACTCTCAAATTCAATTTGGGGAAGTCCCAAGATAAATTCACATCGGAGATGAATCAAGGCATATGATGAACTCCAATAACTTTTGCGCAAGGGATGAAAGAATATAAGCTACGCATGTTCATGGTTTGGCATGAATCTACAAACCCAAGCCAAACCACCACTACATCTATGGAACAAAGAGAAGAAGACAAGTGCCATAACACAAGATCTACAATAAAAGCACTCACTCATAGGAAGTGGACAAACAAATCAACATGCCACAAGCAATGTCAAAAATAACCTAGCATTGAGCCTTCCCAAAACTCAAACTAGGAAAGTGATGATAAGCAGGGTGCAATTCACCTCGTATTAGTCAATATGATGCTTGCTTCCATCATCTTCGAAGACACCGACTCACACAGACCATGATGACGAGATGCCACTACATCATGGCATGCATCCTCATGTCAACAAATGTCATATCAATGAAGGTTTTGACGATGGTATCTAGTAAGGTCGTGGTTACACGATGACATCCCAAAGTCATTGGAGAAGAAGCTTTTACGTAAATACCAAGGATGGTTTCTCCCTCGACCATTAAACGGTTAGCATATTGCTAAGAGTAACTCTCCGCCACGCCGCTAGAAGACAAAGACCATCATGAAGGAAGTCAAGTCTACAGCTCCAATGAACACCATTTCATCAACCAAGAATCAACGAAAATCAAGAAAGGTTGATGAGAGAAGAACATGTAATTGTCCGCATCCTCATCTCCTGGATCGAATGGTGCAAATAATAATGCAAGGAGATGTCCTGCTCAATAGACCTAAAACCATATGCCCTCACCAGCAGGAGATCATTTGTGGAAACAAATCAAGGTTTGAGGCATAAAACAATGAGTGGAGAGGAAGGTCCAATAAAAAATGTCAAGATCAAAGAGCAAAAAGATGGCATGACAATGAGAAAGAAAGAGTGCAATCTAGAAGACAAGATGCTCAAGATGTGAGGTTAACCGAACAAGGAAAGCTCAAGCAAAAGGGAAGGACCACCACAAGTCATCTACCCTTTGTCACATGGTGCCATCACACTCCAATGACAAAGGTAACATCTTAAGGTAAATGGTCATTATTTAAAAAAATCTTTTCCTTGATTCTGGTATGCACATAAATGGAGAATCAAACATGTTTGAGTTACAACTTTACTTGATCTAACCTGACTAACTCAACATGTCTTGTTCTTTAAGTTTGTTCATAGCACCACTTTCTTGATCTCATAGTCTTAACCAAATAAGCTAAAAAATATTGCATATCTTACCTCTAGAAGATGATAGTCATAATCATGTAAAGTTTGATACATTATGTAAAAATGGACAATCCTTCCATAGGATAAGCAACTTGACCCTTTTTGCCAAATGTATTCAAATGCTATATTCATGCTCATCTCATGCTTTTGATCCTATCACCCATGTTGCAACAATAACATCAACCTTATTCTGTTCAATATACCCAAGGATAGTGAAGAATGGATAAAGTTTTGGTTATGTTGGTGTTTTTTCACCAACAGAGCCCATGCACTTGATCTCTACCTTGTCTATGTGAACAGAACACACTTCGAGCAAAGTGTGGGGGAGTTAGTCGATTCCCCAATTTCTACAAGTGAAAGTTCTGAGTCTACAATAGTGAAGCACTCTAAATGAGATGTTGCGAGATTTCACTACTAATGCTTCACTTCAAAACACTGGTTTGACATTTCTTATTACATGTACATGCTTTTATGCAATCTAAAAAGAACCAAGACCACACTTTGATTAAGACTTTGAAAAAGTGACATGTTTATGATATTCTTGAGATAGAAGTTGCATAAAGTTTTTCCCATGTTGGCATTTCTTAACGTCATTACTAAGAATAGAGATAGAATCTATCCCCGGCAATGGGTGCTAGAAATGCATGTTGGCATTTCCTAGCATCGCTACCTAGGATTGAGGTCCCAGATAAAGACACTAGAGAATGTCAACTGGCAAATCTTAATATTTAAGGATTTAAGTCTGCAAGTGCATAGAAATACCATTGTAGCATTTCACCCGGAAATATTTAGGGTATCGTTATTTATATTGTCCCAAAGGAAGGCATGGTGTAAACTTTCTAGTATTGATATGAATAAGAAGACATACTTGTAAAGTGGACCAGAGTTTATAACAGGGGTAAATATGGTATGGTTTATAGATAGTGTGACACACACACGAGCCTACCATAGGGGTAAAGAAGGAAGAAAGAATGAATAGAGAATAAAAGAATGATCCTACAGGAGCAGACATATCTGAATATAGTTATGCAAAGAACACTGTGTAATCATACATATACATGAGTAAGAGTTAGATCTAAGTGTGAGATGAGTCAGGAGGCCACCGAGTACTGGTCTGCCAGCAACCTCATGTGACAATTTAGACTCCTACACCCTACTCGAACATGGGGGATTTCAAAGGATGAACAGGGCTGTCACCACCTACCGCCTACCCCTCAACCGTGGAGTAGGAAATGCATTCACCTATTTCTATATACCTAAGCACCACGCTCGTGTATAGAGAAACTACCCAAGTCCCTCAGGACTCTGACCCTACGGATCGACAAGTAAAAGACTTGGACACACCCGAAGGCACGATGAACCAGCACCTCAACTTAGCTCTATTCTTTCTCATATACATGATATGAATGATTAAGCATAAGGTTCTATATGCTAAGATCATAACATAGAAACTATACACTAATTCGTATGCTAAGATCATAACATAAGAACTATACTCTAACTCATGAGCATAACTATATTGATAAAGTGAGGACAAGACTTTGGAGAAATGATTCATCTTATTCATACCAAGATTCTTCTCCAAGGAGTCATTCCCTCCAAGGTAGCTTTGCCTTGCTCTAAAAGCTACTAAGGAAAAAGTAAAAGGTGTTTCTCAAGAGAGGTGTGTAGACTCAAATATGGTGTGTGTTGAATGGGAGCACTACCCCTCCTTTTATAAATGGTTGAGGTCGGTTTGGTGCAAGGTAAAATAGGAAACTAGCCTAAACTGCCTCTGCATGGCATTGATGAACCACCAGAGAAAGGTGGGGCTAGGCAGCGCTGGGGACAGTGCGGCTACACCCCTAGTACGGCCGCACCTAGGCATGCCTGCCTTGCCACCGCCTTGCGCTGGTGAATCCCTAGCTGGGTCTGGAGTGTAGGTGCATTGGTGGTTGGCCCAGATTAGCGAGGTAGGTGGGCTGCTTTGTTTATTTGTGCTTGTAAAGTCTGCATTATGCCTTCTGGGTTGCGCACTTTTGATCATATTTCCACTATATTCTTGTACGTGTCCTGCAAAATAGTATTCTTGTAATACAAGTGGAACTTTGTAAATATGAATAATATATGTGTGTAAAGCATGTTAGTTTTCTCCTTTTTGGATCTTAGTTGGTGGTTGGATTTGGTTGATAAGAACCGCCAACAAAATCCCCCAAGCTTACCCTTTACTCATCCTTGAGCAAAAGCTAAGATATTGGTTGTTGATCAGGAGTTGCTACTATATTGATTACATTTCATAAGTGCCATGTCTATAACAAAGTTTTCTTCCTTAATTCAAATAAATTGGCATTTTATCCACCCTTTATTATCTTGTTACCTATGGGGCTTTTTAGCCTTCTCCAAGTCATGGGTGGTTGCAAAATAGAACAATTTTCATAGAACTGCTTATCATTCATTCTTTGATCAACTTTCTTTCCGGAGGTTTTAGAAATGTTGCAAAGTAAATTTAAGTACCTCAAATGATACACTCGATCGCTCAATATGTGTATGATTCTTACCAAAGGCTTTTGATGTTTGCCTTTCTTTTCATCCTATTTCTAATGGCTTATGTGGAGCTTGGGTAGGTATGAAAAGCGAGGCATACTTGCATCACACAATGTTGCTATGTCAAAAACCAGACCTCAAGGAGATGCAAGTCATACACTTTGATCAAGAAGTGCAAGTGTGTGGAAATTTAAGCTTTTTATTTGGACTCCTTTGTCATGCCTCTCTCTCTTTTGCTTTGGTTTTGAAAATATGGGCTATCTTTTCTCTTTTTTTCTCTCATGCTTTTTTTAGCATGGATATTTATTCTCTCTATATTTTTTTCTCTCGTGGTCTTTGGCATGGATTTTTTATTTTTCTCTTTTAACATAGCCCATATTTTCTTTTGTAAAAGAAGAACTTAGAGAGAGATGGTCATGACTCATTGGTGGAGTTTTTATTTTTGGGTGGATGGATGGCATGTTTTTGTGTAACTCTCAGTGTAAGAGTCAACATTTTTATATCTGGGTGTACGTGAATCTTGATCATGGGTGCTTGACGAGAATCTCAACAAGGGTCACAACAATTTGACAAAGCTAAACATTATAACAAGCAACATAAGAGTATAAGTTTTTGCAATCTATAATATCATATGGCTTTGGTAGGATATATTATCATTGAAGGACTTTGAATTTTTAGTATTTTCAAAATGAAAACTCCAGATGCCAAGTTTCTCTTAGAACAAAGTCATAGCAAATTCCGTTTATACCATATCTTATCCTACAACAACTTAGACTAGATCATTCATTTGCAACCCATAAGTTTCAAGTTTTTAGAATGAGACATTTTTAGCCAATAAACTCAAATCTTGGGGAAAGCTAAGTTATAAACTAGACACAGACAAAATATAAGACAAAGTAACTTTTCATCATTTCAACAAGGATGAACTAAACATTTTTACATCACATATATGGAGTGGAATAAACATTTTTGGTCTTTTTTGTCTTTTATCATGTTTTGATATTTTTTAAATGCAAGAAATACATGAATGCAAAGATGCAAGTTACCTCTGGTGTGGGGGTCCTCCCCCAAGCTAGCTTGTGGCCTATGGTCCTTCAGCTACTTTTATTATAATATAGAGGCAAACTCGAGGGTAGATATATATTTATTTATTTTATTATTATCCTAATTGAGGTTCACCAGATAGATTTTTATTATATCTCCATTGTCATCTTCAAGACTCACCCTTATGATATTGATAAATTTCTGAAGGGGTTAGTCCATAAAATAACCCAAAATCTATTTTAGTAGTTTTGGTTCAATGATCAAACTAATCATCAGATTTAATTTGATCAAGGTAGGCTAAACAACCTAAGCACCATGCTTAATCTGAAGAGCCTATGGAAGAATGATGGATCACTCATCATTCCCCAAACTAAAACATACTTGCATAGAGTATGGCAAGATAACCTAAGATTCATCCAACGGCGATGAAGGAGTTTTTAGGAAATCATAGTTGTATCCATATATGTATATATTTATTTATTTATTTTTCGCAAGATAAATTATACATGAAATTTTAAAAATTAAGATAACTACCGATTACCTTTGGCAAGGGCTCACCTTTTTAAAGTTCATTGAGCAGGACCTTTCTCCTTTCAGTTTTTGCTTGATGATGGTACATCCAATCCAGGAGAAATGGATGGGTGTGCCTGCTTGGGTTTCCACACCATTTTGTTGGATTTTGGTCATGTGGAAGCGGGCTTTGGAGCTTCTTCATTTTGTTTCCACACCATTTTGTTTCTTTTGGGTGGTGTGGAAGTGACTTTGGTCTCTTTTGGAGCTGCCTTTTTCTTTTGCTCCACAATCTTGGTCTATTTTGGAGCTGCCTTTTTCTTTTGCTCCTCAGTCTTGGTCTGTTTTGGAGCTGCCTTCTTCTTTTGCTCTGGCTTTTTCTTTGTTTCTTTTGTGACCTTAGAGAGGTTATGTCGGTGCAGAAAGTGACCAACTAGTGAATATTTGTAGTTTTGCTGTACGTTGTGATCGGAGGTGGCCTAGCACTCAATGACACAGGATTTATACTGGTTCAGGCAACGTGCCCTACGTCCAGTTGGGGTCGGTCGGTGACTTTATTCATGAGCCTAGGTGCTCAAAGTTTGCAGTGGGGTTACAAACGAGAGGGAGAAAGATGGGGTGTACAAAAGGTCCGGTCGGCTTCGACCGGAAGGGCCGAGAGTGATAGGAACTTTGCTATGATCTTGAGGTCTGAACCTGGCGGTTCTGCGGTTGTGAGCTATTGGACTAATGAATCTAAAGGAACTAAGCTTGGGTCGATCAGTCTCTCTCCTTTTTGTTGGAGGGAGCGCATCCCCTTTTATAGATGAAGGGGATGGCTTTACAGGTGAGAGGGAGAGGGTACGGATGTTTTTAAGCCTTGTTGCCCATGCTGATGAGGATTGGATAATGGTAGGTGCCCACAACACTATTGATGTCGCTATAGAATGTCAGATGCACATGGGAGGTCGTGCTATCTTCTTCAGGAAGGATGGACGTCGGTACCTAAAATACTATTTGATGCCTAGAGGCATATGAGGAGTCATGCTATGTTCACCTGGTACGGCAAATCCTGGTGCCCATACTGCTATCGATTGTCTAGAGACACATGGAGGGTCTTATCGTATGGGAGTTTCAGCGGCCCCTACAAAACTATAGAGGGAGATGTCGGTGCCTACAATATTGTTTGTGTTAGGGTGGCTGCAGAGTACTGTTTCATGCAGGGTATGGTCCCTGGTATAGTGGTTTTGACTTGTGAGCCTTGCCTTGGCTTTCTCCGCACATTTTCTGGTTCCTACCGAGCGGGTGTCCCTGGTCGGATTGCTCTAGTCGGCTCTGAGTGCGCCGGTTGGAGAAGAGCTATGAGTAGGGTTCCTACAAGCCTCGGTCGGAGGGACACGGGGTCAGAGTCGGAAGTAGGGCTCGAGGCAGGCCTTCTGATTGGAGAGGCCGTCCAAAGGCGGCTGAGCTTGAATTAAGCGCTTCGGTCGGATAGGTGGCCCGAAGTAGCCGACGAGCGGGAGTTGCTCTTCTTGGGCCTAGCCTTCCGGTCGGTTGCTAGACCGTTCCTTTGCCCTATTGTTTTTAGACTCTTGGGTCAAGCCTTGATGCAGAAGCCAGTCCCCAAGGGACCCCAGGTTTATGAACCTGACAGGAGCCCCCGAGCCCCCGGGTGATTCGGGTAGAATCGTCCGAGGGATTTTTGTTTTTTGATGGGTGCGCGCGAGCGCACCCACGGGTGTAGCCCCTGGGCGGTTCAGGCAGAACCATCTAGGGGGTATTCTGTGTTAGCGTGCGTGTGTGCTTTTTTTTGTTTGAGATGGAATTTTGTTTAACCAAGGCGTTGTTGTGCAGTCGAGGCGTTTTTCAACTTACTGATCCCGACGTTGATGCGCGCCGTGGATTGGGCGAGGAAGTTAGTCCGAGTGTGAGAGAGCTCACTAATCTTGGCATTGATGTGTGCTGTGGATTGGGTGAGGGAGTTAGTTCGGTAGTCAGAGAGCTCACTGATCCTGGCGTTGGTGTGCGCCGTGGTTTTGAAATGGTTAGTTCAGGGGACGGATGAGACCATGCCTGTGGGTCCTGGTGTCGTGGATCCCAGGCCTCGGCACAGCCTCGGCAGCCGAGGTAGTTAGTTCAGTTAGTTTTCACGCGAGTTTAGAGTCACGGTCCCTGGATTTTATTTGGAGCGTAGTCGAAAGCGAAGCCATTATGCGAGTTCGGAGTCACGGTCCCTATATTTTTTTGGAGCATAGTCGGAAGCGAAGCCATTACGCGAGTTCAGAGTCGCAGTCCCTAGATTTTTGGAGTGCAGTCGGAAGTGAAGTCATTATGCGAGTTCGGAGTTGAGGTCCCTAGATTTTTGGAGTGCAGTCTGAAGTGAAGTCATTACACGAGTTTGGAGTCACGGTCCCTAGATTTTTGGAGTGTAGTCAGAAGTGAAGCCATTATATGAGTTCGGAGTCGCAGTCCCAAGCTGTAGCCGGATATCGTAGATCGTATCGACACGAATTCGGAGTCACGGTCCTGAGGTTTTTGGCATTTGAGCCCCCGAGCCTTGTCGGGCCTTCGTGGGGGTCGATGTGAGTTGTTTTGTGTTACCCCATTCGGTTTCTCACAACCGGAGGGGCTGAGTTTCGTCGCCTATCCCAATCGCTTGGGCTCAAAGACTAGCTCGGTGAGTTCACTAACGGGTGTGATCAAGTGGAATCCGGATCCATCGTTCGTGATGGGGTCATCATAGCCCTCTTGTGACATTCCACTACTCCTTTACCTGCAATCCGGCAGATGCCTAGGTCATTTTGGAGACTGACCTAGGTGACCTAACGGCCTCCCCTCGATGGAGATTTTGTGGGCTTGGTGAGAGGTTCAGGATTGAACGAGAAGGTTGAGATGACCCAGTTTGCTAGACCAGGCGAAGGCCGCACGGTGCTCATCTATGGTTTTCTCCCCTGGCTCTGTTGTTTGCTCATGTCGAATGAGGCAACCACCGCTTCGTGACGCAACATGGAGCGTTCTAGTGCATTTCACTGCACGTGCGATGCTTAGTTCCCAAGCCCCCGGGCGATTCAGGGCCCGAATCATCCAGGAGGTGTGGGCGTATGGAATGAGATGTGCATATGGATGTATGAAATGATTATAATGAAATAGAGGGGGTTGGTAGTGCTCACCTTGATGGCTTAAGTGACAAGGTTCGGAGAGCTTCAGTCGGAAAAATTTGACCAGGACCTGGACGACCTGAGCGACGGGGTTCAGAGAGCTTCAGTCGGAAATGTTCGATCGGGACCCATGCTTGTCATTCATGACAGAGTCGGTATGGCATACATGGGGTGCCCCTTTGCTTCCTTACCTATCATCTGGTGTCTATCCTGAGTGATTTGATCGACTCAGGGGATCAGATGGTTTCTTTCGGTAGAAGATTTCGCTTTGGGTTCTTCTAGGACTAGCCTGGGGAAGTGGGGAGCCGCCCGCATGTGGTGGCGCTTCGGTTCCTGTGCCCATCGTGTGGTAGTGTTTGATAGTGTGGTAGTGGTGGGCCATGGCCAGGCCATGTCCCTTCTGATCAGGAGCTGTTCTGTCGGGTAGAGCACGTCTCATCAGTTAGGGCACGTCCTATCTGCATTAAATGAAAAAAGAGAGAAATTCTCGCCCTGTTGTTCTGGCTTCCCCGATCAGCACGTCCTTCCATAACCACTGCTCCCTTTTCCTTAAGTAGGAGAGGGGAGAGGGTTTTTGTTCTGTTCTTTTGCCTGTTCTTCATCTGTCGCTGCCTTCTCTCTTCCTTTTGGCCATGAGTGTTCCTGAGAGCCGCGGAGGTTTCTAGGAAGGGGAGAGAGCGAAGGAGAAGAGAGGAACTCACTAAAATGTCGAACTAGAGGTCGTCCACCATGAGGGCATCAGTGCTGGAGGCTTTTGTCATGAAGGGGTTTCTGTTGCCGTAGGAGGTGGCGCACTAGAGGGTCCCTGGGAAGGAGGAGTTCCCGCAACCTCATCCCAACAAGGTGGTTTCTTTCCTTACCTTCCATGAGCGTGGATTAGGATACCTCATGCACTGGTTCCTACGCGGGCTCCTCAATGAGTGGGGTTTGGAGCTACAACACCTCAATCCAATGGGGGTGCTACGCATTGTTGGTTTCATCACCGTCTATGAGGCTTTCCTTGGGATGGAGCCGCACACGGATCTCTTCTGGCTTTTCTTCTCCGGGAGAGCTATGACGGCGGGGAATTCGGTCGAGACTGCACTGGTGGGAGGGTTCGCCCTGCAGAAGAAGTCAAGCATAGGAGGTGTGTATCCTGTGTACTCCCCATGTGACTCCAACTGGGGATGGCACAGGGAGTGGTTTTACATTCAGAATCCGGTGGAGGCACCGTTTCCGGCGTTCACCGGCGGGAGGCCGGTGAAGTAGAAAAGTTGGTCGTGGGGTTGTGCCCGCATGGAGAAGCACAAGGTGGAGGTCATCGAGGAGGAGCTGCGGAAGCTTGTAAGGCTTGGCCTTGACGGGGTGTGGGTGTTCCACACCCTCTTCCGCTACCGGGTTGCGCCGTTGGCAGAGCGGTTGCGGCCGATGTGGATGTACGGCGGACGGTCAAACCCAGACCGTGTGTCACCGGCGAACCTATCAGACGATGAGGTCTAGAGTCGCCTTGGCCAGGTGCTGCTGCTAAGGCCTAGGGATATGGTTGTGGGGAAACCCATACCATTTAACGCCTTAGTCGTGTCTAACCTGGTATGATCCTTTATTTTGTTCGTGTTTCTTCCCCTGCTTTTGTTGTTTCTTGATTCTGAGCCATCCGTTTCGTAGAGGCTTGAAAGGTACAAGTCCCGACCGCACCTTCCTAAGGGGCCAGAGGGAAGGGCCTGATAGGCCACCTAGAAGGAGGCGATAGACGCCCAGAAGAAGAAGAGAACCAAGGAGGTTCAACAGAAGGAAGAGAAGAAGAAGGATGTCGCTCGGCGCTTGAGGGCCGGGGAACGTAGGAGCGACATCGAGTTGGAACTCGTGTTGGATGATCCTATGGATTTGGATGACATGGTCTTCTCTGATGAGGAGAGTCAGGGGGTCACTATGACCTCAGTGGAGCGTTGCGACCCCACGGCGACGTCTGCTGGTGAGGGGCAAGAGGCCACGTGGCGTGCAGAGGTTGCTACGTCGAGGAAGCGCGCAACAAGCATGGTCATCGTCGGCGAAGGGGCGACAAAACGGACGCGGTCACCCTGACCCTCGGTGACGTCGCTAGTTCCATTGTCGCCTATGGCGGACGTGGCTGAGCGAGCTGGGCGGTCCAAGGAGCGGACTGGCACTTGTGCACCGATGGGACCAGTGCCAATGCCTGGCTCATAGCTAGAGGAGGCCCCGCCTACCCTGGGTGTGGTCAAGTAGTCTAGGCAGTCTGAGGAGCAGACTAGCGCCTGAACAACACGTGACTTGCAGTTGGAGGACGCTCTGCCTGTTGCTCCAGTCGGGGAGTCCCGAGCCAGAGGTTGTAGTGACCCACAGGTTGGGCAGGAGCCGGTCGGGATGACTCTACCCCCATCTAAAGCAAGGGGGCACAGGTCATAGTCTAGGAGTGGCCCTCATCCCGTAGGTCCGTTGTCGTTGGGGCCTGCCTTCAGGGTCATGCCGCTCACCTCCTAGTATGTTTCCCTTTGTTGCTCTTCGATCTTTTGCCGGTCGAGTCTTTTTCAGAGGGTGACTTACCTGTACTTTTAGTTTAGCGACCGAGGGATGCTAGGGTTGAGCGTTGCTCCGACCCTCATGTAGGAGACTTGGAGGCCTACCCTATAGCGTTCCCTCCCGGGGGTGGTGCCTCCCGGGGCGGCTACTGATAAGGCGGCAGCGGCAACATCAGTGTTGGCAGTGATCCCGGTGCCGATGGCGGGGGTTATGTCAGAGGTAACTCTCGCAGCCCCTCCTCCGCCGGTCATGGTGGAAGAGACGAGGGAGGGCGAGCTCCCTATCTCGTTGGGTGAAGGACCGCACGGCTTATCCTTGCCGTTGGAGCCGAAGGCACCAGAGGGAAGGGCGGCCGGGACAGAGTTGGGACGCCTGGCGGTGTTCCATGTGGATGAGGTGGTGGAGATCCCATCTAATGACGAGGCAGACATCACGGCGGAGCCGCCGGTGTCACCGCGGGAGCTGGCAACGTCGCCGCAGGAGCTGGCAGTGGTCCAGTTGGAGGCTGGTGAAAGGTCCTTGTTTGGTTTTGGTAATTGAGTAACAACTTAGGTGGACTAATTGTGTTTATGTGAGATACACATGTGATTAGTCCACAGGTACATGTGTATGAGCAACATATGCCATGGAGGTGAAAATGGCTTGGAGATGTTGCAAAGCTCACACATGTGATGATGAAGGAGCTTATTGCACATGAGACATGACATTGAGTCATGTGATCAAGGTGGAGAAGATCAAGACAAAACTTGGCTTGATGGACCGGTTGCAAGCGTGAAGGTCAAGTCGAAGGCTTTGGAGTGATGGACCGCGTGGCGGTGAAGCTTGAGCAAGACTTGGCGCCGATGGACGATGGCAATAGTGAAGTCAAGATCGATGAACCAATATGATCACGTGATGATATGAAGTGGATCATATCATTGTTGATCGTGTTGGTGCATGTGTTGCATCGACGTTGGAGGAGATGGAATGGAATGCGCAAGGCAAAGGTATAACCTAGGGCATTTCATTTCACCGGTCATAGGTGTGTAGAGAAGTTTATGACCGGGTTTAGGATAGATGGCCATACTATCAAGAGAGGCAAACTTGTTTGCATATCGGTCATCTAGTGCCACTCGAGTGATCTAACTTTGCATCGTCGCTAGGATCGAGTGGCGTGGCAAGTTGTGTGGCTAACATCCTTTGGGAAATGATTGTGAAAAGCTAACACACATACACATGGTGGTGTACACTTGGTGGTGTTGGCACATTTATAAAGGAGGTGGTGTTTGCAGGGTTGAGATGGGTTTGGGTCCCTCTCTTGGGTTTAGGATAGAAAATAGGCATTCCATTCGGCGCTTTCGGGAAAATGGAATGCCTATTTTCTACTGCGCCAGATGCAAGTTCTTGTGGTTAGCACATTGGAGCAAGGGTGAAGAAGTTAGAAGTGAAAACGAGTTGATCGCGAAGATGCTGGCGTCGGTCAACTGACCGGACGCTGGATCTGAATGCAACGGACACTGGCAGGCTGCGTCCGGTCAGGCTGACATATGATGACGTAGAAGCTGGAGTGTGACCGGACGCTGGCTGTGTCCGATCAAGTGTGACCGGACGCGTCCGGTCGAGGTCGGTACCTTACTAGAAACGACCAGACGCTGGGGGTTCAGTGTCCGGTCAGTTGAAAGCTGCTGCGTCCGGTCAAGTCAAGTGACCATTGGAACCAGGACACGTGGCCGTCTATGGGCGACCGGACGCTGAGGTCCAGCATCCGGTCAACACGACCGGAGCATCCGGTCGACCCGACAGTTGCCCAGTGAAGGGGTAACGGCTAGTTTAGCCCATGGGGCTATAAATAGAAGCGGCCTTCGGCCATGGCTGGTGTGGAGCACCTTGGGGGACTTTGGGTCCATGCTTGAGAGTGCTTGGGAGCCCTCCATCTCACACATACTTGATAGTGATCATTCGATTATGTGAGTGAGCGATTCTAGTGCGATTGCATCGTGAGGTTGCATCGAGTGGCACTAGGTGATCGAGTTGCAAGTCGGTGGTGCTTGTTACTCTTGGAGGTTGCCACCTCCTAGACGGCTTGGTGGTGGTCTCCGTCGAAGCGTGCAAGAAGCTTGTGCGGTGCTCCGGAGAAGTGCTTGTGAGGGGCATTGTGCTCGCCCTGTGGGAGCCACGAAGAGCAACTCTAGTAAAGCGTGTCATTGAGCTACCCTCACTTTCGGGGTAGGTTCTTGCGGCGCCCGACATGCGGGCTTAGCGGGTGATGCTAATTAGCCGCCGAACCACCAAGTGAGCGGTCGACACAACGGGGACTAGCATGTTGGCAAACGCGTGAACCTCAGGAGAAAAATCATCGTGTCAACCTTGTTCTTCCCGTTGGTTTGCATCCCCATTACACAAGCTTGCAATTACTTTTATACATATTAAGCTTGTGTAGTTGCTCTTGTAATTAGATAGCTTGTGTAGCTTGCTAATTACCTTCTTGCTTGTGTAGCATAGAAGTAGCTCCCTTGCGTGGCTAATTTGGTTTTAGTAACCTTGTTAGTCACATTGCTTAGTTTGTGTAGCTAAGTATTTGCGCTCTCTAATTAGGCATTGGTTGCCTTGTTATTGAGCATTGCTAGTGAGCATCGTTAGCTTTGTGCTTTTGCTTACTAGCATGTGTAGGAGCTCTCTTGTTGCTTAAAATACTAGTGGCATTGGTTTGTGTAACCTTTCTCTTAGAATTGTTTAGGAGAGCTCTAGCTAGCCCGACACCTTGGTTGTATAATTGTTATCTTTGCAAGGTGCTAGTGAACATATATAGTGGGGTATAGTCTTGGCTAGACCGATAGTTTTAATTCCGCATTTGTATCGGTTAGCCGACACGATTAAGTTTTAGAAAAGACTATTCACCCCCCCTCTAGTCCGCCATCTCGACCCTTCAGCTAGGCCCTCCGGCGGTTCACCGAAGGGTGGCCTAGAGTGGCCCTGCCCTAAGGACCCATCAAAGGCGCGGTTCATCCTTTGGGATTCCCAGGAGCGTCGGCTCTGGGACATTTTTGGGGGGCAAGGGCATGCCACGGTGTCCAAGCTCACCAAGCTGTCCACGAAGCTTGAAAGCGCCTGGAAGCAGGCTCAGTTCGCTCGGCAGTTGGTTGAGGGCGACCTGTAGCTCACTGCGGAGGTGAGTTTTTGGTACTTGTCCTCGCCCTTTGGATCTTTTCGTCGGTTGTCTTTAGCATGTTTGTTTTTCATAGGATATAAGGAAGATGTCATCCCACAAGTCCTACTTCCTCTGGGCGGAACATGTCCGGATGGCTGAGCTCGAGCGTCGAGTTGAGTCTGCTTGCCGCGAGTCCTAGGACCGGGCTACCGAGGCGGCCACGACACAGGCGGAGGGGCAACGTGCAGCGGAGCGGGCGACTGCCGCCGAGTAAGGGCTTGAGGCGACGAAAGCCCGCCAGGCAAAGACTGAGGTGGAGTTGCGGGCATCCCTGGCGAGCACCAAGACGGTGCTTCAGGAGGCCTTGGTGGCTCTTGAGCCAGAGCGGAGTGCTTTGGCGTCGGAGTAGGAGCAGAGGGCTCGATCGGAGGTGGACCAGGAGGTGCTCGTGCTCCGAGGCCGGGTGATGGGGACAGAGGAGGCGAATGCCCGTCTATGCACGTAGGTGACTCGATAGGCAGAGGAACTCTCTGCCCTTGAGAACTCTCGCGCTGGTATGTCCCCTTTCTTTTTTTGTTGCATTGGTTTCTTTCTTTAGCCTGTTCCTGAGCTTGTTGTCCCCCCTTCAGAGCTAGATGGAAAGGTGAAGACATTGGAGCAGGACCTAGAGATGACCAAGGCGACCCTAAGCCAGAATGCGAAGGAGCTGGCCAAGTCCTGTGAAGAGCGATGTGCTCTTGAGGGGGACCTTGACCAGATCCACAATGTTGCCCAGCTCGTCATCTCAGAAGTCTTCGGGTCTATGCCAAGCACTAGCACGCCTGCTGTCTAGCTGGTAGAGGTTCTGGACACGGTCAAGGACCTTATTAGGAGCGGGCTGTTTTATGGGGCGTCAGGGGTGCTGACTTCAGTGGCGACATACCACCTAAATCTAGACTTTGCCACTATCTGCAGCGGGTATGCTGAAGGCCTAAGCATGGAGGACATCCAGTCAATCGGGCAGAGCTTGCTACCGCACGCGCAGTCGGTGTCGGAGCAAGTCTCCACCGAGTGGGTGATGGATGTTCGCCGTGAAGACATGGCCCGAAGCATGTGTGGGGAGGATGCCTCCGAGCCTGCAGATAGCATGGAGCCTGGTTCAGGGGGGGCGTTGCCTCGGCCCTGATCAAGCTGAACATCGTGCTATCGGGGAGTGAGCAGCCTACGCCTTTGTCGGTCGCGCCGTCAGTAGATGCCGCCGGGCCGGTTTCATAGCTTGCAGAATATAAGTAGTTAGTAAACATAAAATGTTTAAATTCATGGGGGAACCCCTATGTAAAACGTTCATATGTGTTTTAATGACTACAATTGATTTTTGTTTTTGTGATGGAGTTGCTCCGTTCGGGGAAGCTTGTTCCCTTTCGTTCCTTAGTTTTGCCTTAGCATAATTTTGTTTTTTATTTCCTTCTTTCTCGTACCTGCCCATTTATTCTATAGGCTACAACTTTGTGAGCCCGAGGTATGGCTTGCGAGGCTCGGCCGGTCATAATCGTTGGAAAAGGCGGGGTGCAATCAGTCAGAATGTTTTAAAGCAAAGTTACGTGAGCTAAATCAATGGAACGAACTGCCCTTTTGTTCGGGTAGGAAGGAGTTTCTCCATACGAAAGTAAAAGAGTACTTAAAATAAAAACTAAATAGAGGGGTAGTAGAGCCCTCTAGTGGAGCCCCCGAGCGCCCCGAGCTGAAAAGTGTTCGGGCCAGGGTGCTCTAATAGGAGCGTTCGCTAAGTAAACAAAGGTAAGACTAAAACTTAGGAAAAGAGAGAACGACATAGCTGTTCCTCAGAGAGAATGTCACCGTTGTTGTCCTTCAGTCAGTAGGTGTCCGGTTGGATCACTTCAGTTGTCTGGATCCTTGCTCGCTGTGTCCCCTTCTCCGATTGCTGCTTCCTCGCCTTTTTCTTCCTTTGGCCTGCCAGCCTACCTCTATAGGCACTTGAGGAGCTGGCAGTCCTTGTAGAGGTGTTTGACGGGGTAGTCGTGGTTGGTGCACGGGCTCTCCATGAGATCGTGGAAGTGTCCCGGAGGGTCTTGCTGGGGCTGCGTGCCTGCATGATCGGTCGCTGCGACCGACACGAAGTTCACCGGTTGGCGGCAATCCTTTCTGTTCTTTTTCCCCTCTATGTGGAGGGGCCCTCGTCTTGATCCTGGCACCTTGCCTTACCTTTGCTACGGCCTCCATTGAAGCGCGGTGGGAACGACACTTGCTGGAGGTGTTGGACAAAGGTCCGTGGTCCCAGGCTGTCAGGGCTGGGACTCTGGTCGACGCTGCGCGTATCTCGGATAGGCCCGAGCCATGCATGGATAGGAGGTCGGTAGGGAGTGGTCGTCAAGTCAAGGTGAGGTGCCATTGCGACTGACTATGCCGCACTCTGTGGTTTTTGCGGTGATAGGGTGTAGTGCCCCATCTGCTGAGTCGTTGTTCCCCAGATGGGGAGCGAGGTTGCGAATCGGCGTTGTGATATGGAGCACTCTATTTGTTGAATAGCAGCGGTCTCTAGCAATGCCCAGATGTTCTGGTGGATCACC
This sequence comes from Miscanthus floridulus, assembly GCF_019320115.1. Lineage (NCBI taxonomy): Eukaryota > Viridiplantae > Streptophyta > Magnoliopsida > Poales > Poaceae > Miscanthus > Miscanthus floridulus. The sequence goes on from NC_089587.1 coordinate 190,728,613, forward strand.
TGTTCACGAGGGTCATTCGGCTCGGACAGGTCACGTAGGAGCATTGCCGTGGCGGCAATGTTCTGACTGGCCCGAGCGAACTGTGGGGGATTGGTCCCCCTAATCGGGATGTTGCGCTAGGGTAGACGGGCGTGACCCCATTCGCCGGTCTATGCACACGGGGAGCTGTGTGGTGCGCTGAGCGCATTGGTGTGGTTGGTGGCTAATGTAGCCGCCATTGTCATAGTTCATCCCTGTGCTCAAGTGTGAGCTCGAGGGTCTCTACATGAGGGCCTAGAGGGGCGTGGGTCCGGAAGGACTCTGTTACCCCTGGTGGCTGTTCCAAAGCGTCCGCCATAGCGTACTGCCGGGACAGACGATGGCTAGGCGCCACATCGCCGATGCTAGAGCTGTCACGCCCGACGTCGTCATCCATGATGTCGAGGAAATAGGTGGGAGCATAGTTTGCTATCCCGACGAACTCAGACGTGAGAGGGCATGGCGCCAGCACCTTTTGGAGTCCCTGGGCATATGCATCCGTGGAAGACGCGAGGACGTAGGGGAACCGGTCGTATGATGGTTGCATTGGGGATAACGGGGTTCCGTTGGGTATTTGGCGGAGGATAGAATGTAGTAAGTGAATAACAGCATGTATATTACTCATAGCAGGGTTTGAGCAGAGACTTTGCTCGAAATGAAGCGTAGATGCCACGTTGTTGAAGTAGCACGTCCTAGAGTCGATGGAGGACATCTCCCCAACGGGTGCTGGGTCGTGAGTCTCCTCGCAGAGGGGGAGTACGCCGAGTCGGTCGGTGACGAAGTCCAGGCTTCCAAAGAGGAAGGCCTAGGATGGCTCAAAGACAGGTGGAACCCACATCCTGGTGGGTGAGAGTGCGGGGAACTCCAATGAGCCAAAGCGAATCGTATCGCCCGAGCCCGCCATGGCGGGGGTGGCGGAAGAATGGGCCATCCGATGACCAAAAAAGTGTTGAACATACAGCGCCTTCCCCATAGACGGCGCCAATTGTTGGTGCAGAAAGTGACCAACTAGTGAATATTTGTAGTTTTATTGTACGTTGTGATTGGAGGTGGCCTAGCACTCAATGACACAGGATTTATACTGGTTTAGGCAACATGCCCTATGTCCAGTCGGGGTCGGTCGGTGACTTTGTTTCTAAGCCTATGTGCTCGAAGTTTGCAGTCAAACAAGAGGGAGAAAGATAGGGTGTACAAGAGGTCCGGTCGGCTCTGACTGGAAGGGCCAAGAGTGATAGGAACTTTGCTGTGAGATTGAGGTCTGAACCTAGCGGTCCTACGGTTGTGAGCTATTGGACTAATGAATCTAAAGGAACTGAGCTTGGGTCGATCGGTCTCTCTCCTTTTTGTTGGAGGGAGCACATCCCCTTTTATAGATGAAGGAGATGGCTTTACAGGTGAGAAGGAGAGCGTATGGATATTTTTAAGCCTTGTTGCCCACGCTGATGAGGATTGGATAATAGTAGGCGCCCACAACACTATTGATGTCGCTGTAGAATGTCAGATGCACACGAGAGGTCATGCTATCTTCTTTAGGATGGATGGACGTTGGTATCTGCAAATACTATTTGATGCCTAGAGGCATGTGAGGAGTCATGCTATGTTCACCCGGTATGGCAAATCCTAATGCCCATACCGCTATCGATTGTCTAGAGACACACGGAGGGTCTTACCGTATGGGAGTTTCAATGGCCCCTACAAAACTGTAGAGGGAGATGTCAGCGCCTACAACACTGTTTGTGTCAGGGTGGCTGCAGAGTACTGTTTCGTGCAGGGTATGGTCTCTGGTATAGTGGTTTTGACTTGTGAGCCTTGCCTTGGCTTTCTCCGCACATTTTCTGGTTCCTACCAAGCGGGTGTCCCTGGTCGGATGGCTCCACTCGGCTCTGATTGCGCTGGTCAGAGAAGAGCCGTGAGCAGGGTTCCTATGAGCCCTAGTTGAAGGGACGCGGGGTCAGAGTCGAAAGTAGGGCTCGAGGCAGGCCTTTCGATCGGAGAGGCCGTCCAAAAGCGGCTGAAGCCTGAATTAAGCGCTCCGGTCGGATAGGTGGGCTGAAGTAGCCGATGAGCAGGCGTTGCTCTTCTTGGGCCTAGCCTTCTGGTTGGTTGCTGGACCGTTCCTTTGCCCTATTGTTTTTAGACTCTTGGGTCGAGCCTTGGCGTAGAAGCTGGTCCCCGGGGGACCCCGGGTTTATGAACCCGATAGGTTATCTATAATTTGTGGTTGGATTTCTACCTCTCGGATACCTTGTGGGTTCAGCCCATATTTAAAACGGATCATGGAGCATTGCGCCTGATGTCAGGGCCAAAACTCGAACTTCTCCTCCTTGCCGTTGATATTGAAGTGGATTTCTCCGCCTCCAACATCAATCTAAGCTCCCACGGTGCTTAGGAAAGGTCGCCCAAGGATGAGCGGTAATTCCTTTGTGATTTCCATGTCAAGCACCACAAAATCGATGGGGATGAAGTATTCCCGGATTTTCACTAGAATATCTTTGGCAATTCCCGTCGGGTAGTGGACCGATGAATAGACCAGCTGGAGCATCATCGGCATGGGTGCTAGATGTGTATAATTGAGTTGGTTGAAGACGACCTTGGACATAACACTTATGCTAGCCCCAAGGTTGCACAAGGCATGGTCAAACCGCTGGGCCTTGATTGAGCATGTGATAGTGGGGCACCCGGGGTCCTTTTTCAGGTAGACAGTTGAGTATAGCAATGCTACACTCTTTCATCAGCTTCACAACCTCCGTGGATGGTAGTGGTCGCTTATTGATGATGTCTTTGATGTACTTAGCATAAGAAGGTACATGCAAGAAATCCATTAATGGAACGCTTACATGTATCTTCTCTATCATCTCAATGAAGCGAGCGAATTGCTCCTCCACGGCTTGCTTTTGGTTTCTTATGGGAAACGGTAGGTACGTAGTGTCTATGTATTCCAGCGGAGCCTACGGTGCCATTTCCTCTTCTTCTTGATCTTTTTGTGTTTTCTTTAATGAAGATCCTTCCTCCTGGTGCTCTTTTGTTTTTCCTGCTAAATGGTTATGATTTGGTGGATCATGAGTGGACTTACCACCCCTCGTGGTCACTACTTTGACATTCTCAAGGGAATTCTCAGGTTGCCCTAGGATTGTCCCATTATTATCAACAAGAATAGCAGCAACAATTTTAGCTAGTTGAGTTTCTATCATTTTATTAAAGCTCAAATAATTTTTAACAGAGGAAGTTAAACCTTCAATTTTAGTATTTATATTTTCAAGCATTTTATCATTTGACACCAACTTTTTAATCAAATTTTCATTAATTTTAGCTTGGCCTAAGACCAAGTCATTCAAGGAAATTGTAATTGGAGTTATAGTTCAAATTACCTCCTTGCCGGTGCGACTGGTGTAACACCCCAGGTGTTTGTCACCAATTAAGCAATGGGTTTAAGCTCAATTATGGCATGTTAAGTGGTGATGGAGATGTTAGGTCAAACATATGAAATGAACCACCACTTAAACTTGGACCATTCACCATCACTTACATGCTGCCCTTTCAAAAATGAATGCTTGAGTAATGCTGGATGTACGTGTTTCATGTGTCTCACATCAATATCCATCTATATTGATCCATGGAAAAGTTTCGTGAAGTTTGGAATCAAGAAGTCACATGAAATGACGAGTTATGTCCTTGCCTGAATTGCTTTATAAAGTGAATGGAATTCTAGGTCACCAACCAAACCTTGCAACCTTGCCCAAATGACTCTAGATGAACTCTACAACAAAAGTCATGAAAGGTTCATGTTGAGCAAATGCCAAGAAAATGCTCCAATGGATCACAAAGGATAATTTAAACTTTATCGTGATCCTACTTTGGTCAAAGTAGAACTATAGCTTCTGCACCTGTGTTAAAGTTGGACATTAAATAAAAGTTGAAGCTCATGTTTTGTGGAAGAAACTTTGTTTTTGGAGTATACCATGGATTAGCTCGGAACTAAGTCTAGTAGTGGCTCAAAGTTGGAACCTGTGCTGATTACAGCACTTAGAAATATTCTAAGTCTATACATTCATCGACATCGGCATTGACGTCTCGCGTTCTCCAAATTTTGTTAAGCAACTCGTTTTGGTCCAAAGATAAAAGTTGAAGTATACATGATGGCAAAGAGCATGTATAAAGATGGCACTCGTTGGACCTTGTCTTGACCATCGATTTTTGGAGTTTGCTAATCATTGTCAATGGATTGACACTTGCTAATGGGACACTAATTATCCTCTGATCTAGAGCTCTAATGACTTGGCAACTTAAATGAGAAATATAGAGCATGTCGAGGTGAACAAACTTCATTTTGGGCCCGATGTCTAAATCGGCCCAGATCTGGCCCAATTCAGCGCCCACCTTGCCCACACCGACGCTCGCCACATACTCGATGTGTTGCCTACGTGGCCGCCATGCACCAGAGCGCGCCCCACCATGGCTGACGTGCGTCCGACCTCCATGCCATGCGCCGCCTTGCTCCTGTGCCTCCAAATGCGAACGCCCGAGCGCCCGAGCATCACCACGCCTCCCTCACTCGCCCTTCCTCGCTCTCTCGCGCTGTGACGCCGCGCATGGCCGCGTCCGCCATGGCCAAGCTAGCCGCCATCGCGTCCCCGCCGTTTCGGGCTCCCCTACGTCCTACCGTGTGCGCCACCACCTTCGCTGTCGTGCGCCGCCCCTCCTGCGCCCCTTTTCCAGTCACCTCGATCGCCGTGGCGCTGTCGCCGCCGAGCACTCGCCGGCGCTCCGCCTGCTCGCGTGGCCAGCAGGCCACAGGCCGCCTCTGTCCATGTCACGGCCACCTGGAGGTGCACCTAGATCCTCCTCCGCCGGAGCCTACAGCAGCACGTCGCTAGCGCCGCCTTAGCCGGCCGGAGCCATGAGCCGGCTGCTCCCCTACGCTGCTGTCGAGAGGAAGGAGAAGGTGGACCATGCGCGGAAGTAGAAGCTTCTCCAGGGGGTTAAGTGAAGGAACCATGACTCTGGTGAATAGTGCCAAGAAGGACTTGTTTGCTGGCATTAATTTGTGTTTTCTGCAGGGACCCTAGTGCAAAAGCGTTTCTCCTTTTCTTTTTATTATATGCATATAATCGGTTGAACTTTGAAAAAATCATAACAAATTGTAGAAAAATCGTAAAATAGTAAATAAGGACTTTTTGGAATCCTTGTGAAATTATCTATGTAGTAGATCTATCAAATGACATGCTTTAGTTTAAATATATTGCTGTAAAAATAGATTTATGCAGTTAGGTTTTTGATACTAGTAGTGTCTTGTCTTTTTCATAACTACAGTTGGCTTGCTCAAATAATTGTGAAATTTTTGTGGAGTGCTACTAAGGTTATTCTTGATGTCTGGTAAAAATTTCAATATTTTAGGCTTGATAGTTTAAGATCTATAAAAATAACGAATTACCTGTATTGCTTTGCTCCTATTCTGAATAGTCCTGTATGTTTGAATTAATTGGCTTAGTTAAGTTATGTATCATGACTTTATGATAATACATGAGTTGTAGCTCCAAAAAGTTAAATATCATGATTTTTGGTTAAGTAGATCTTGAGTTATACTAGATTAAATCTCTGTGGCTGTTTCTGCCCAAATCTAGAGAGGGTTTCCTTGTTCTTACTGTGGGGCCTTCTTAATAGTAGAATTAGCTTTAGGTTTTTACAACAAAGTTGTTTAGAATTTGCTAAGATTTCTAAAAAGTCTAGAACCACATTTATTGGACATGTATAACTCCATTTATAGCTGTTTGAAGTGGCATATCAGTTTCTGTCCCTGTTTTAGACCAAGATTCATTCATTGGATTAATTGACCCTTCTAACTGTAGAATTATCTTAATATGAGAATAATAAAGTTGTAGGTAACTTCCTAAGCTTTTCAAAAAGTTATGGTTCATGTTTGTTGGAGGTCTAGAACTCCAGTTATACTTCTCTGAAGTTCCTATCAGATTTCTGTACCACTGCTGTTGGGCTAGATTTGCAGTTTTGCTTGTGCAATTATTTTAGTGGTGTAAATGATGTTTGATATGGTTGTAGTGAATACAAAAGTTGTAGGAAATTTCATAATCTTGCTTGTGTGCAAATTGTAAGACCATAGGCCTGATAGTTTAGGAGTTACATGACTTTTAATTCTTCTGTCAGGTTTTTATTATATTCTGTGCAGATCTGAAACATTGGCATGTTTGACCTAGTTAGCTTTGGAATAAGCTTTTGGTGATAATAACAAAGTTGTAGATAATTCATGTATCTAGTTGCTGTTAAAATTTGGTGGTATTTGGTCTTGTGTTTTGTGAGTTATGCCTATTTAAAGTTGGGTTACAGAATTGATTGCTCTCTGTCTTGTTTAGACCAGTTTCTGTAAATATATAATTTTGACCCACTTAGCCTATGAATCATGCTGTGATGGTTATAGATGAAATGTAGAGAATTTCATAAGCTTTCCTGAATGTCTTGTTGCATGGCGATTGGATTTGTATAACTCTAGTTATGATCCAAATATGAAGCTGTTGTTTGCAGTACAGAAATAGACAGATGCTAGATGTGTTTGTTTACTTCATATGTTGCTAAGTGTGGCTTATGCCCTTGTTGATGGTCAAGTTATGATACTTGTGACCTTGTTAAACTTGTGTCATGCTTGATGTGCTTGCTCTCTATAGTTAGTTGTGTGATGTTAGTTAAATAGATATTGATGTCTATGTCTTGCATAATCTTGTGTTTGTCTTGAATGCTTATGTGGTGCGTCTTGTGTTACCATTCATCACATCCATGCACTTGCATCTTGTATCTCATCTAGGTATGCTAGACGAACCACGTGAAGGACGTAAGGTTGGAACCGAACCCGAAGACGGTGTATGGTGGACTTTTCCCGAAGATGGAAGGATCCCTAAAGTACATGGCTGAACAAGAGATGCTCACCAGGCGGGTGTCATCTAACAAGCACTAACCTAGTGTTGGATTCTAGGCAAGCCCCAAAGCATTCTAAGTATCCCAGTATTTTACAAAATATTACTCAAGTTCTTATGATTGCTGCATTAGGTTATAAGAATTGAATGGAACCACTTGATGCATATAAATCCCTTGTCCAGATATATACACCATTAACCCTGTATAGGTCTAGGATCGAACATATGCTTAGCCATGCTTAGACCGGTAGAAGTCGGGTGATTTCCTGTCACCTACGAGATATAGGTGGAAACCGGAGCACGGTTGGCTATATTTGCTATCGTGGAACAGAACCATAGGGTAAAAGAAAATCAAGGCCAGGCGAAGTCTATGCATAGGCTGACTCATGTGATTCTGTCTGTGCCGATTAAGGACCATACCATTGTTGGCGCTTCTGACAAGATTGAACGCATGCCTATCACCTAGCTGGCCGGATAACTTGTTCTGACCGTGAAGCTGAGTAGCTCAACTTAGGTCAGGTCCCGTTCTGTTGTGCGCTCCTTCCAGGGTAGTCCTGAACATCCTGACATTTGGTGTCCCCAATTGTGCAGTGCGGTATGAACCCGCAAAATGTGTACCTGAGTAGTACCAAAGGTAACCTAAGGCAACTAATGATCTAGTCTGCCTAGGTTTGTGTTAGGAATAAATTCCCAGCTGGTTGAAATCGATTCGAATTGCCGTCTCTCCCAGATAGTGAGAAACTTGGCTAGTCCCAACATCGTAGTAATTGGATTATGGAATGTGATGGTTCAGATAAACATGGAATTACTATACCTGCTATGGTTACTATTGTATACTCTAAAAAGATATACCACATGTTTGGCATAGGATAGTTGCTAATCTAGAGATCGATAGTTATAATTAACTTGATGACAGAATTATAATTGTATAATTGAGTTAATCGCTTTTTATGCAAAATGTTGTCAAGCTACCTTCACTTATAAAGCCTTGCATACTCCTTGGAGTCAATTTTATTTCTGGTTATGATGGGTAAGTCTAGCTGAGTACATTCGAGTACTCAGGGTTTATCCCACCATGTTGCAGGTGAGGTTTTGGCCTGCTGAAGATGGTGGTTAACCGCCGGTGGGCTCGGTGACTCTATATTTACTTCTCATCTACATGCTTTTGTCTGAGGATGTCACTTATGCTAGCAATGTATTTGAAACTTATATTAATGTAATCATTTGAAAGCTATGTTGTTTTCACCAATCAATTTTGAAAACCCAAACTTGTACTATTAATTGTGAACTCATTGTAATATTATTTCCGCTGCAACTCTACGTATGTGATGTGTATTTGCTTAATCACGCGATCTTGGTTGTGATGATGATTTACTGAGGTCCTGCGTGACACTTGGCGGACTACTGGGTTTATATAAGTGAAAGTATGTGCGTGTCAACGTGTTAGCGGGGACAGCCGTACTTGATCTTGTATAAATTGGGTGGTTCTATCACAACTGGTTGTTCCACCCATTATTACATTGCCGTGGGAACGCGTTGTTGATATAAGCAACATCTTTGCGGGTCTCAAGGCAATCATTCCCCGAATGTCTGACTTATCCACAGACCTCGCACGTCATTTGCGAGTCCATGGCCTTGATGGTGCCGTACATTGCCTCCTTTTCGGCGGCACGCTCGTCAAGTCTTTTCATTAATAGATCCATTTTTGCAGCAAGCATGTCCGTCTCCTTCACGGTATGCATGCCTTTTTGTTGTTTAGTGGATCTTTCCTCCCCCCGCTTTGATAGGACACCATCTTCTCGATGAGAGCCATAGCTCCATCGATGGTGAGGGAAAGAAAGGCTCCTCTAATAGCGGCATCAATGTGCCCCCTTGACATGTGTGTTAACCCATCATAGAAGTTCTAGAGCACAAGCCAACTTTCTATCCTATGGTGTGGGCATGCATGGATGTAGTCCTACAGCCTCTCCCGTGCCTCAGGAATTGATTCCATCGCGTTCTGCTAGAAATTTGAAATTCTTCCCCTTAGGGCATTGGTTTTGCCCATAGGGAAGAATTTGGTGAGGAACGTCGTGGAGCATTTTGCCCACGCGTTGACAGCTTCCTTATCCTTGTAAAACCACTGCTTCACCTTCCCCATGAGGAAGAAGGGAAATAGGCGAAGCCTGATGCTTTCTGGTGCGACGTCTTTGATGATGATGGTGTCACACAACTCAAGGAAGTGTTGCAGGTGTGCGTTTGTGTCCTCACTTGGCAACCACAAAATGGGCTTGCCTGCACCATCGTAATTAGCCTGGTGCAGAGTTCAAAGTTCTTGTCACCCACGTTGATAGCAGGCCCAACAGGCATGTTAGCAACGGCGCGGATGGAGAACTCGCAGAGTGTCTTCTGGGCCATAGCAGGAGTAGCGGATGGTATGGGAGCGAGAGGTCATTTGTTGGCGGAGTGATAGAAGAAGAAGCGGCACGAGACTGGTTCTTCCTTATGAGTGCCTCTAGATTTTCGATATAGTTTTCTGGCAAAGCAAAACCGCTCATACACTATCTTGTTTTCATCCACAACAGGAGAAAACATCGAAGATTAGCCTATCATGAACAATGGCTATTGTACATGCATATCATCATGATCATGTCCAACTAGATTCTTTTAACCTATGCCTTCCCCGGCAACGGTGCCTGAAATGCTTGTTGGCATTTCTTAACGTCATTACTAAGAAAAGAGATAGAATATATCCCTGGCAATGGCGCTAGAAATGCCTGTTGGCATTTCCTAGCATCGCTACCTAGGATTGAGGTCCCAGATAACGACACTAGAGAATGTCAACCCATAAATCTTAACATTCACATATTTAAGTCCGCAAGCGCACGGAAATATCATTGTAGCATTTCACCCGGAAGTATTCAGGGTATCGTTATTTATATTTTCCCAAATGAAGGCATGGTGTAAAGTTTCTAGTATGGATATGAACAAGAAGACATACTTGTAAAGCGGACTAGAGTTTACAACATGGGTAAACATGGTATGGTTTATAGATAGTGTGACACACACACGAGCCTACCATAGGGGTAAAGAAGGAAGAAAGAATGAATAAACAATAAAAGAATGATCCTACAGGAGCAGGCATATCTCAATATAGTTATGCAAAGAACAGTGTGTAATCATACAAATACATGAGTAAGAGTTAGATCTAAGTGTGAGATGAGTCAGGAGGCCACCGAGTACTGGTCTGCTAGCAACCTCATGTGACAATTTAGACTCCTACACCCTACCCGAATGTGGGGGATTACAAAGGATGGACAGGGCTGTCATCACCTACCGCCTACCCCTCAACCATGGAGTAGGAAATGCATTCACCTATTGAAAGGTCGTTAATGGCTAGAGGGGGTGAATAGCCAAATAAAATTTCTACAAAACACTTAGAGCAACTAATTAGACAATTAGATAGCGAATCTTTTTGCTCTAGATCTACTAAGAGTTGCAAGCCACCTATCTAAGCAATTTTAGTGAATTATAATCTCTATGGCACATAATGCTATGTCACTACTAAACACTAGTGAACTAGCAAGAATAAACAAGGAACTACACAACATATTGACGATGAAAGTAATGCACAAGAGATAGAGAGGATTACCAATACCGGCAAGAGAGAATCAATCAATGAATACCGAATGAACCAAGGAGACCAATTGACTCAATGATTTTCTTTCAAGGTTCACGTGCTTGCTAGCACTCTAGTCTCCATTGTGTCGACCACACACTTGGTGGTTTGGCGGCAAATAGGTATTTCACAAACCTAGCCCAACAAATGGCCACCACAAGAACTGACCCACAAGTGAGGGTAGCTCAATGACACGAATGATTTACTAGAGCTACTTTTTGGCTTCTCTGCCAAGGAAGGCACAACACCCCTCACAAATCACCGAGAGATGGCCATGAACAATCACCAACTTATGCCAATGCTCCTCCATGGCTCCAAGCCATCTAGGTGGTGGCAACCACTAAGAGTAACAAGAAAACTATAGCAAAACAATCCCCAAGTGCCACTAGATGCAATCACACAAGCAAATGCACTTGGAATCACTCAATCTCACTTTGATTTGCACTATCAAGCAAGGAGATGACTGGGAGGGAGTATGCTCAGCTCAATGGGATGTCAAGGATGTCAAAAATGCCAAGAGAGACCTTCCTAAGCTGGCCAAATTCTATTTATAGAGCTCCCCCACAAAACATACCCATTAGCCCCTTTAGTGGGCTGACTACGTGTCGACCGAACGCCCTGTAGGGTGCACCGGACACGTCCAGTCACCAGCATCCAGTGTATCACCCGAGGAGATGTGTCTCGACCATTTGAATGTTACCATTGGTGTGCAATGGCTCCTTCGCTCGCGCTTACTGAACTCACACCGTACATGTTCGGTCACTTGACCGGACTCACAACGCTTCAGCATCTGGTCCAACTCAGAGAGGTTCCAAAATGAGATTTTGATGACCAGATGCATCTGATCAGCCTGACCGGACATGCTTAGCATCTGGTCGCACTTAGCCTAAACTCCTGAGTGCCATGTCATCAGAACTAGACTCGCCACAAGCGCATCCGATCAAACTTTGCCACCAGCATCTGATGCAACTTAGAGAGCATCTAAAGAGCTCCTGGAGCCACTGGACGCGTCCAGTCACACATGACCGGACTCACTCTGAGTCCGGTCATTCTTTGCGAACTGACCCAACACCTAGGGTTAGGCACAGGACATGTCCGGTCCCACGGGGACCAGCGTCCGATCACTTATGTGAAACCCCAATCTTTTCCATTTTAACTTCTATTACTTCACCCTTGCTTCCATGTGCCAAACGCAATGTGTACTACCTTTGTGCATGTGTGTTAGCATATTTTCAAGGGTGTTAGATTAGCACACTAGGTCCTAATGCAAATGCAAGTATGAATTCACCTAGTGGCACTTGGTAACTGCATTAACCGAGATTCTCCCCTCTTAATAGTATGGCTATCAATCCTAAATATGATCACACTCTCTATAGTGTCTTGATCACAAAACCAAAAATGGCTCCTATGGTTATACCTTTGCCTTGAGCCTATTTTTGTTTTTCTCTTTCTTCTTTTCCAAATGTGAAGCACTTGATCATTATCTTGTGGTCATCACCATCTCCATGATAATCACCATCTTCATGATCACCATCTAGCTCCACCACTTGGATTGGACCACCCTAGCTTATCTACATACTTAGAGATAGGGTTAGTCCAATAAATTTCATCAATTAACCAAAACCAAACTAGGGCTTTCAATCTCCCCCTTTTTGGTAATTGATGACAACCTTTTCACAAAGATATTCAATTAAAATCTTTTGGATTCATGTTGCTTTCCCAAACATTTTATCATGTGTAAAGCATATGGACAAGTTTCATAAACCTAAATTGGTAGCATTAACTCCCCCTACATATGTGCTAAGAGTTTAGATTGAAAGCTTACACATATGCATGGATATGAAATGTGGGAGAGTGAATGACTACCAAATGATGCTAAGGTGTAAATAATGGACCTTTGAAGCATGATATCAATCGGAGTTGCCAATATACACCATCCTTAGCACCATGGTTAGCTAGATACCACTTGTAAAATCATTAGTAAAATAAATACAACATATCTAGCTACCTAAGCATACTAGTATTCAAAACATCAATCAAGTTCTACTACTAGCATACACCACATAAGCATTAGTCTTGAATTTTAAAACTTGTGTAATGCAAGCAACCATATGTAAGTGCACATCCAAATGCAACAAACAAGTTTATGAGCTTGCTCCCCTTACTTGTGTGCTTAAATTTTAATTGATCTCCTTTTGTCAAATCTCTCCCCCTTTGTTATGCAAACTTTAGAATGGAATCTCACCCATATCTTTGTGACTAATCTCTCCCCCTTTGTCACTAATTGCAATAAAAGACATGGCTCAAATTTTAGGTTGAGTTAGTCAATCAATGGGGTGAGAGGGATCTTATTCCAATTTGGTTCAATCTAGAGCACTTGCTTACGATATTTAACTCAGTTTGAACCAATGGCAAACTTTTTCACACCTGTTGTAAGGGTTATCTTGACAATGTTGAGTTAAACACTTTTAGCTCATTTTCTAGACCAAACAATAGGTTCACAAGCCCACAAACATGTTATATGTTACCACTAGATCATATTAAGCATAGAAGCAATAGTGGCATCATATAAACATCAAATTCATTTGATTTTCATGAATGAGCCTAATAAACCACTTGGTATGCCTAAATGCACTAATCAGGTCCATAGCAACATATGTATGCATGACAATCAACTTTTACCTTGTCTTGCTCGAAGGAGAGGCATGCCATATATGTGGGGGTGCATCAACTCATATTGGAGAAGTCAAGTATGTTCAATTCATTCCTAATCTTGCAAAACCTTTTCTCATCAAGTGGCTTGGTGAATATGTCAGCAAGTTGATCATTGGTGCCAACACTCTCAATTGTAATGTCGCCTTTCATTTGATGATCTCTTATGAAGTGATGCCTTATGTCAGTGTGCTTAGTTCTTGAATGTTAAACTGGATTGTTGGTGAGCTTGATTACACTTTCATTGTCACATAGCAATGACACTTGTTTGAATTTGACTCCAAAGTCATCGAAAGTTGCTTTCATCCAAAGTAATTGAGCATAACAACTACCAGCGGATATGTATTCGGCCTCAGCGGTAGATAGTGCTACACTATTTTGCTTCTTTGATGACTAAGATACAAGTGACCTTCCCAAAAGTTGACATGTGCCTGATGTGCTCTTTCTATCCACTTTGCAACCCACATAGTTGAAGTCCAAATTACCAACTAATTCAAAGTTAGACCCCCTGGGATACCACAACCCAACATCTTGTTTATGCTTCAAGTACCTCAATATTCTCTTTGTAGCCTTTAAGAGACTCTCTCTTGGTGAGTCCAGAAACCTTGCACACATGCATACACTAAACATCACATCCGACCTTGAAGCGGTCACATAGAGTAAGCTTCCAATCATTGACCAATATAACTTTTGATCCACCGTATTGCCACTAGCATCACTATCCAAATGTCCATTTGTTCCCATGGGTGTGCTAGTTCCTTTGGCTTCTTCCAATCCAAATTTCTTGATCATGTCCTTGATGTACTTGCCTTGACTTACAAATGTACCATTTTTCATTTGCTTGATTTGAAGACCAAAGAAGTAACTAAGCTCTCCAATCATGGACATATCAAACTCACTTGTTGATTGGTTGATCCAAATATAATATCATCAACATATATTTGCAACACAAACAAGTCTTTGCCTATCCTTTTCATGAAGAGAGTAGTGTCAACCTTACCCATTTTGAACCCTTTAGAGAGGATGATGCATCCGGCCCAAGTGGGGTTGGCCGAGGCCCAATAAATTAAGGCTGCCCGGACCCCAACAGTTCTCAGGCACACCCACTCGGGGAAAGGCCCAATATCCCTAAAAGACTAGTCCAATAGGGGAAGGGTGGCTCTCCCTTTTAAGGTGGCTTCCTCCTCCCAAGCTAAGCAAGGTGGGATTATTCAGAGGCTCACACGGTCGCCGCCCGACTACAACTAGGCCACTTGGCCCCTTTGTTGCGTCTTTGCCAGCGGTTAATAGTGGAGGATGTCCTCATCAGAGGAGAAAGTCTCTCAACCTCTCATACCATGCTCTAGGTGCTTGCTTCAAACCATACAATGCCTTCTTGAGCTTGTAAACATGGTTGGGTTTCTTGTTATCTTCAAAACTGGGAGGTTGCTCAACATACACCAACTCATTGATTTATCCATTTAAGAATGCACTTTTCACATCCATTTGATAGAGGTTGATGTTGTGGGCACAAGCATAAGCTAATAGGATTCTAATTGCATCCAATCTTGCAATCGGTGCATATGTTTCTCCAAAATCAAGACCTTCAAATTGTGTATAGCCTTGTGCAACTAATCTTGCTTTGTTTCTTACAACTATGCCATCTTGATCTTGCTTGTTGCGAAAGACCCATCTAGTAACAATCACATTGTAGTTCTTTGGCCTCTCAACAAGTTCCCATACTTGATTGCGGGTGAAGTTGTTTAGCTCTTCATGCATAGAATTTACCCAATCAACATCCATCAAGGCATCTTCTATCTTAGTTGGCTCAATGGATGATACAAATGAATAATG
The DNA here is from genome assembly GCF_019320115.1 of Miscanthus floridulus. Lineage (NCBI taxonomy): Eukaryota > Viridiplantae > Streptophyta > Magnoliopsida > Poales > Poaceae > Miscanthus > Miscanthus floridulus. Next base: position 190,743,754 of record NC_089587.1, read on the forward strand.
TTCACAGAAGGATGCCCATCTTGATCTAGTTTGCACACCACTTTGAATGTCACCAACTATTTGATCTATGGTATGATCTCTTGCAATATTGGTTGGTTGGAGCACTTGAACTTGATTGCTTGTACTAGCTTGATCATTGAATTGAGATGAACTAGCCGTATGTTGATCTTGCCTTTGAGAACCACTAGCTTGCACAATGGGAGAAGTGAGCACTTGATCTTTGTCATCTTCAATCTTAATCACTTCCCTTGGCCTAATATCACCAATATCCATGTTCTTCATTGCATTTGCCAATGGTAGACCTCTCACATCATCATGATTCTCATCTTCATCTTGAGAGCCTTTGGTTTCATCAAATTCAACATCATGGACTTCCTCAAGTGTACCACTAGCCAAGTTCCAAACTCTATATGCTTTGCTTATAGTGGAGTAATGTAACACCCTAAAATTTGGTTTTCTTCAAATAGAGTTAAATTCATTTAATTATGAATTTTTATGTACATTTAAACCTAGGAAAAATAATAATCTTTATTGAAATTAAAATTCATCATGAGTTTTGCAACATGGTTGTGCTTTCATGTTGTTGCATAGTATTTCTTTTGTATTGTGTGGTTTGAAATCAGATTTCGAATTGATTTGAATTTGCATTTAAAATTTGTTGGAAATTGGTTTAGAAAATAGAAAAGGAAATTCTCTCCCTCCTTTGGTTTTTGGCCCGAAGGCCATCTTCCTCTCTCTGATTCCTAATCGTAGGCCTGCTTCCTCTACGCACTAGCCTAGCCACTCCGCTTGGCCTGGCCTGCTCTTCCCGCGCCTGTGGCCCGTTCCCGTCCCGCCGGCCTAACTAACCGCAGGCCCACTCACGCTCGCGCCTCTCTTCTTTCTCTGTTCGACCTAGCAACGCCAAAGGTCGGTCGCGCTACGCCCGCTTGTACTCCCTCTCTATGTTGCTGACCACGCTAGCCCACATGTCGGAGTCATCTTCTTCGCGTCATGTCCAAGCCGGACTCCTTCCCCACTGACATCGTACGACTCCGTTTCTGCTACGAGCTCGCGGTGGCATGCTCCTCACATCGCCCAGCCCCTTAAATACCACCCGAGCCCACACCGCCTCCCTATTCTGACTCAAAGCTCCCTCACCGCTGCCTAACCCTAGCATCGACGACATCTGCCATCGCCACCATGCCCTGCGCCATCATAGAGCTGTCTTTGTCCATGCCAAGTGCTGAGGTGAGATCACTATTCCCTCCTCTTTCTTCCTGAGTAATTTCTGTGGAAACCCGAGGTCCCGAGCCCCTTTTCCCATTTTGTCGCCGAGCTTCGCCACCGTCCATGGAGTCCACCACGTCGGCGCCTCTGTTCTGACCAGCTGAGTCCTAGAGCCACCACAGCTGTCTGATCTAAAATCAAAGGTCAGGATTAGAACTTACCCCTTCACGGTGAAATTTGTAAAAAGGCCATTATAAATATTCGAGTCTCAACCCGCCGTCCCCGTAATCTTTCAAAAGAGACCCTCGGATTTTAGTTTATAGAACCTGCAGTCCATAGAACCTTTCAAGAATACATTTTCTTCTTTGGAAAGCGTAGTCTCATCGGTTTAGATCCAAAATACGTTTTCACCTATTTACAGTTTTGCCACTAATTTTGTTTTAGCCATAAAATCTTCGTTTTAACTCCGATTTGATCTGTTCAACTTGTGTTAGGTTCGTAATTAAGTAATCTACATGTTCATACTACTATTAAGTAGGTTTTCAACTTTTAAAATTCAAGGTTAGGTTTAATCTATTATTTTACCTAAGGAAATCTTGTTTAATTCATAACTTCTTTGTTTTAGCTCTGAATTTTGTGATCTTCGTGTCTGTGTGATTGTAGTGAGACATAGATTCATTTTACAAACTTTTCATCTTGATTTTATATTGATTGGTGTACTGTTCTAATCTATAGCTTTTGTTTGCTATGCATGATTGTATGGATGCCTGTGTGGCGCTGATTGATCTCACGTAGACAGTGAGTTTTGTGTTGGTGATCTGGAGCAACTCTTTGAAGGTTAATACTAGCAGCGATACTTTGAATTAAGGCAAGTATAATATGAGGCTCCTTGTTACCTATTCACTTTAATGTAATCTCAATTCATATGCATATGTTAATGAACCGCTTGGAGTCTACTTACCTTGATATTGATTATCCTGTCCTTGATTTGCCTATGGGTTTGCATATGGGTAGTATGCTCAGTTTGCTCCAACCAATGTTGATTAAAGATTATGATTAAAGATATATGCAACATGGTATTAAAAGATGTTTTTTAGCAACATGGAACCAAGGGGGCTAAAGCATTGGGCCTTTTCTTATGGTGCTCTAGTTTCTCTCCATAAGGACTCATCTTTAAGTGACAACTCAGGACTTACAGTACAACCATAAGGACCACATGGCTCTAGTCTTAGTCCAGTACCTTGCTCTTTCTAGTTTGAAGCAGTTTACCGAAAGGGCAAGAGGAGCATACCAGGCTGGGTATGGGCCTCATCCCCAGGGTGTGTACTATGCTATGTGTATCAGTGCCACTTTTGGAGATGACTCCATAACACTTGGGAGATGGAATCCTTAGCGGCTGCTCCTTATTAGAATGACTAGGGAAAAGCATCATAGTGTACCCTGCCTGCTCACCTTGGAAGTGTTTTAGGAGTAATTAACCTGGGTATATGGGTAACATGACTCGTGGTGAAAGTGTACAACCTCTGTAGAGTGTAAAACTGATATATCAGCCGTGCTTATGGTCATGAGCGGCCTAGATCCTTACTAAATAGTTGGTTACTCAAATGGTTTGGGTTATGATTAAAATTGCTGATATCTCTAATTATTCATATTTGGGAGCCTAACCAAAACTTAGCAACTTATGATTAATAATAAAATATGACCAACTAAAATTGTTTACCGTAGTTTAGCCATGTCAAGCCTTTTGAGCCTGCATCCCCTCATGTTATGCTTGCTAAGCGGTAGTAGCTTACACTTATTTTATTTCAATACTTTGGCAAAATCCCGGATGGGTACCAGATGGAGGTTCTTCAGTGGAGTTCTCCAATAGGTGTTAGGCTTGTGATCAACCAGTTGACGATTCTTGTGGTGTTGAAGGCTTCGCTCGAAGAATAGAGTTATAACATATACTGTAAAGTATCATTATGTCTTTTATAATGAATATTTATGCACTATGTAATAAAGGCATTGTCTTTGATATTATCCCTTCATTTGTAGCTATATGTGTGAATTGAATTCCTAGGCACACATATGGTGTGTATCTGGTTTTCTCCTTAAAACCAGGTGCTACAAGTAACCAAATAAGAAGCCTTCATCACATTTCTTTTCAATTTTGCTCAATCTAGTGCCTTTCTTCAAGATATAGCATTTGCAACCAAACACTCTAAAATATGCAATGTTGGGCTTTCTTCCATTCAATAGCTCATATGGTGTCTTCTCCACCATTGGATGACAATAGAGTCGGTTGCTACAATAGCAAGCCGTGTTGATAGCTTCGGCTCAAAATGAATGACTCATATTATACTCACTAAGCATAGACCTAGCCATATCAATGAGTGTTCTATTCTTTCTCTCAACAAGGCCATTTGATTGTGGAGTGTATTTGGCTGAGAATTGATGTTTGATTCCAAACTCATCACAAAGCTCATCAACTCTAGTGTTTCTAAACTCACTTACATTGTCACTTCTCACTTTCTTGATGGTGATTTCAAATTCATTGTGACATCTCTTAACAAAAGTTTTGAATGTAGCAAATGTATCACTCTTGTCACTAAGAAAGAATACCCATGTATATCTTGTGAAACCATCCACTATTACAAAGCCATATTTATTTTCACCAATGCCAGTGTATGTGGTTGGTCCAAATAAATCCATGTGCAACAACTCAAATGGTTGGCTAGTGCTCATCATGCTTTTCTTAGGATGAGTGTTACCGACTTGTTTGCCAGCTTGACAAGAGCTACAAAGCTTATCTTTTTCAAATACCACATCTTTCAAGCTTTTTACTAGATCATGCTTAATCAATCTATTTAATTGTTTCATTCCAACATGACCAAGCCTTCTATGCCATAACCATCCCATGCTAGATTTAGTGAATAAGCATGTTGTCAATTGTATCTCACTAGCATTGAAATCAACTAGATAGAGGTTCTCATATCTAAAGCCTTTGAAGATCAAGTTTGAACCATCTACACTAATGATCTCAACATCATCTATTCCAAATATGCACTTGAATCCAAGATCACATAATTGAGCTATGGATAGTAAGTTGAAGTTCAAGCTCTCTACTAGCAAGACATTTGATATGCTCAAGTCATTGGAAATTGCAATCTTACCAAGTCCTTTGACCTTGCCTTAGCCATTGTCACCAAATGTGATACTATCATAACCATCATTGCCACTTGAATTAATTGAGTTGAACATTCTTGCATCTCTGGTCATATGTTGGGTGCACCCACTATCAAGCACCCTATGCCTTCCTCCGGCTTTATAATTGACCTACAAAAGCAAATCAATTTCTTTTAGGTACCCAAACTTGTTTGGGTCCTTAAAGGTTAGTCACTAAGCTTTTGGGCACCCAAATTGCCTTCTTTGGGCCAACAATGGGAGCACCAATGAAATTAGCCTTCACACCATTGGTACCCTTAGTAAACAAATAACAAGAATCAAATTTAATTGAGGAAACATTAGCATGTGATTTCTTGTTTTTGCATTGTTGCTCTATATGCCCAACTTGCTTGCAGCTATGGCAAAACCGACCATTGCTCCTCACAAAGCTAGCTTTGGGAGTAACAAAGATCGCCTTGCCTTTCTTTGGGGTATAGCCTAATCCCTCTTTGTTAAGAGAGAATTGTTGGCTACCCAAGCACTTTAGCAAGCGGGCATCACTGCCATAGGCATTGCCTAAGGCACATGTGAGCTCATTGACCTCCTTCTTGAGGGTCTCATTTTTCACCATTAGTGAGGTATCACAAGTGAAACCATCACTCAAAGGTGAAGTAGTAGTGGAAGTGCTACATGTAGAGTTAGTGGGAGCAACCATGGTAGGAGTATAGAAGGATTCATCAAGAATATCACAAGGTACTCCTATGTCACATGTTACAACAACCTTTTTCTTGTTTTGTTCAAGGAGAGAGGAGTGAGCCTTTTCAAGCTTCTTGTGAGCTTTGCAAAGCTTCTCATGGACTTCCACTAGCCCCTCATGAGTTGCATTGAGCTCATCAAAGGATTGCTCAAGAGCTTTAAGCTTCCTTTGCAATTCTTTACACTCCTTTCTCTTCATCTCAAAACAAGTATGAGCTTGTTCTAACATGTCCATGAGGTCCTCCTTTGAGTGCTCCTCATCATCATCACTCTCACCATCACTACTATCACTCTCATCACATTGTACCTTAGTGGCCTTATCCATGAAGCATGTTGATGGAGTGTCGAAGAGAGAAGGCTTGTTGTTGATGGCAATGCTTGCAAGTGCCTTCTTCTTGGATGTCTTCTTCTCATCATCACTAGAATCATCATCATCCGAAGAAGCATCACTATCCCATGTTACAACATAAGAGCCACCCTTCTTCTTCTTTGTGAAGGATAACTTCTTCTCCTTCTCCTTCTTTTCTTTCTTCTTTTCTTGCACATCATTATCACTATTGTAGGGACAATCCGCTATAATGTGATCTTTGCTCTTGCACTTGTAGCATCTTCTCACATAATCCTTGTTTTTGAGACGGTCTCTTCTCTTTCTTGCACCATAGACCTTTTTCATGAATTTACCAAACTTGCGCACAAAGAGAGCTAAGACCTCATCATCAATGTCACTCATTTCCTCGTCATCACTTGATTCTTCTCTCTTGGCTTTGCCTTTCTTGCTCTTGGATGAAGTGGCTTTGAATGCCACACTCTTCTTCTTCTTCTTATCTTCTTCCTTGACCTCCTCATCACTACCATCATTGTATTGGTCTTCGGTCATGACATCACCAAGCACCTCATTGGGAGTTACAGTTTTCAAGCCCCCTCTAAAGATGATGGTGTGCAAGGTCTTGAATCTTTTAGGCAAGCAACTCAAGAATCTATAAGTGAAATCTTCATCTTGTACTTTCTCACCCAAGCCCTTGAGATCATTGATGATGACTTGTATCTATAGAACATCTCTATAATAGATTCATCATCCTTGATCTTGAAGTTGGTTAGCTTGTCTTTGAGCATGTAGAGCTTGGCACTCTTTACCATTGAAGTGCCCTCATATGTTTCTTCCAATCTCATCCAAACCTCACTTGCTTTCTCAAGGTCTTTGATTTGCTCAAACACCTTTGGATCAATTGCATTGTATATGGTGTTTAGAGCCATAGTGTTGCATTGCTTATTTTCTTGCTCTCTTGGAGTTGGATTTGTTGGATCAAGAATCACAAAGTCATTTTTCATTACATCCCACACCTTCTCATGAATTGACCCCAAATGCATTTTCATCTTTATTTTCCAATAATCAAAAGATGTGCCATCGAAGTACGGTGGTTTGCCCCCAACATGGTTGAACATAATTTGAGCCATCTTTTAGACACCAAAGGTTGTTAAGCCTTAATCAAACGGTGACCATGGCTCCGATACCACTTGAAAGGTCCTTAATGGCTAGAGGGGGTGAATAGCTAAATAAAATTTCTACAAAACACTTAGAGCAACTAATAAGACAATTAGATAGCGAAGCATTTTGCTCTAGCTCTACTAAGTGTTGGAAGCCACCTATCCAAGCAATGTTAGTGAATTATAATCTCTATGGCACACAATGCTATGTCACTACTAAACACTAGTGAACTAGCAAGACTAAACAAGGCACTACACAAGATATTGACTATGAAATAAACACTAGTCAACCACACACTTGGTGGTTTAGTGGCTAATAGGTGTTTCACAAACCTAGCCCAACAAATGGGCGCCACAAGAACCGACCCACAAGTGAGGGCAGCTCAATGACACGAGCAATTTACTAGAGCTGCCTTTTGGCTTCTCCACCGGGGAAGGCACAATACCCCTCACAAATCACCGGGAGATGGCCACGAACAATCACCAACTTGTGCCAATGCTCCTCTAGTGCTCCAAGCCGTCTAGGTGGCGGCAACCACCAAGAGTGACAAGAAAATCGTAGCAAAACGATCCCCAAGTGCCACTAGATGCAATCACATAAGCAAATGCACTTAGAATCACTCAATCTCACTTTGATTTGCACTATCAAGTAAGGAGATGAGTGGGAGGGAGTATGCTCAGCTCAATGGAATGTCAAGGATGTCAAAAATGCCAAGAGAGACCTCCCTAAGCCTGCCAAATTCTATTTCTAGAGCTCCCCCACAAAACATACCCGTTGGCCCCTTTAGTGGGTTGACTGCGCGTCGACCAGACGCCCTGTAGGGTGCACCGAACGTGTCCGATCACCAGCGTCCAGTGTATCGCCTAAGGACACGTGTCCTGACCATTTGAAAGTTAATGTTGGCGTGCAACAACTCCTTTGCTCGCGCTTACTAAACTCGCATCGGACGCGTCCAATCACTTGACTGGACTCGCAACGCTTCAGCGTCCGGTAAAACTCACAGAGGTTCCAAAATGAGATTTTTATGACCGGACACGTCCGATCAGCCTGACCGGACACGCTCAGTGTCCGGTCGCACTTAGCCTAAACTCCTAAGCGCCACATCATCAGGACCGGACTCGCCATAGGCGCGTTCGGTTGAACTTCACCACCAGCGTCCGGTGCAACTTAGAGAGCCTCTAGAGAGCTCCAAGAGCCACCGGACACGTCCAATCACATATGACCACTCACTTCAAGTTCGGTCAGTCTTTGCGGACTGACCCAACACCTAGGGTTAGGCACCGGACGCGTCCGGTCCCACGGGGACTAGCATCCGGTCACTTCTGTGAAACCCCAATCTTCTCCATTTCAACTTCTATTACTTCACCCTTGCTTCCATGTGCCAAACACAATGTGTACCACCTTTGTGCCTGTGTGTTAGCATATTTTCAAAGCATTTTCAAGGGTGTTAGGTTAGCACACTAGGTCCTAATGCAAATGCAAGTATGAATTCACCTTGTGGCACTTGATAACCGCATTAACCGAGATTCTCCCCTCTTAATAGTACGACTATCAATCCTAAATGTGATCACACTCTCTATAGTGTCTTGATCACAAAACCAAAAATGGCTCCTATGGTTATACTTTGCCTTGAGCCTATTTTTGTTTTTCTCTTTCTTCTTTTCCAAATGTGAAGCACTTGATCATTATCTTGTGGTCATCACCATCTCCATGATCATCACCATCTTCATGATCACCATCTAGCTCCACCACTTGGATTGGACCACCCTAGCTTATCTACATACTTAGACATAGGGTTAGTCCAATAGGTTTCATCAATTAACCAAAACCAAACTAGGGCTTTCACCTGCTTCTATATACCCGAGCACCACGCTCGTGTATAGAGAAACTACCCAAGTCCCCCTACGACTCTGACCCTATGGATCGACAAGTAAAAGACTTGGGCACACCCGAAGGCACGATAAACTGGCACCTCAACTTAGCTCTATTCTTTCTCATATACATGATATGAATGATTAAGCATAAGGTTCTATATGCTAAGATCATAACATAGAAACTATACACTAATTCATATGCTATGATCATAACATAAGAACTGTACTCTAATTCATGAGCATAACTATATTGGTAAAGTGAGGACAAGACTTTCGAGAAATGATTCATCTTATTCATACCAAGATTCTTCTCCAAGGAGTCAAACCCTCCAAGGTAGCTTTGCCTTGCTCTAAAAGCTACTTAGGAAAAAAGTAAAAGGTGTTGCTCAAGAGAGGTGTGTAGACTCAAATGTGGTGTGTGTTGAATGGGAGCACTACCCCTCCTTTTATACATGGTTGAGGTCGGTTTGGTGCAAGGTAAAATAGGAAACTAGCCTAAACTGCCTCTGCATAGCATTGATGAACTGCCAGAGCAAGGTGGGGCTAGGCGGCGCTAGGGCGGTGCGGACCCAGGCCAGCCTGCCTCGCCATCACCTTGCGCTAGTGGATCATTGGCTAGGCCTGGAGTGTAGATGCGTTGGTGGTTGGCTACATTACATTCCTTGCAATGTGGGCTGCTTTGTTTATTTGTGCTTGTAAAGTCTGTGTTATGCCTTCTGGGTTGCGCACTTTTGATCATATTTCCACTGTATTCTTGTATGTGTCCTGCAAAACAATATTCTTGCAACACAAGTGGAACTTTGTAAATATGAATAATATATGTGTGTAAATTATGTTAGTTTTCTCCTTTTTGGATCTTAGTTGGTGGTTGGATTTGGTTGATAAGAACCACCAACATTCCATATACATATACCTATGCTTGTGGGAACATATATTTATAGGACAATCATATTGACTAAGTTGTTGTGGAGTGTGATATAGTTCTGGCTTAGAAATCATACCTTTTCTATTCAAGGTACTTGGAAGAATTTGTCTTTGACAAAATATCATAAAATCATAGTGTCACATACTCCCCAATGGTGAGAAATTCCTACCAAAGCCATATATGATATCTTATATGTTTTAAGCTTTCTACATAAGTTGCTTGCTTTGTGTTGAGTCTTGTCAAGTCTTGTTGACCCTTGTTGAGAGACTTATCATGCTCCCAAGATCAAGATCGCGTGCACACCACATATATGTGCTGCTTCTACACTAGAAGTATGCAAAAACATGCCTTTCATTTAGATCCACCTAAAAATGTTCTACTCCTACACTAGGAGTAGGCAAAAACTTGTCTTTTAGGTTCCATCAAAATAAATGTTCCATGCTCTAAAATATGATCTCTCTAAATATGTTTTCGGTAGAAGAGATAAAAGGCTATGCAAAAGTATGAGAAAATAAAAATAAAAATAGGGACACATGAAGGTCCCAAATGTTAAAAAAAGAGAGAGAAAAATGTGGGCACATGAAGGCTCATGAATAAAGTAATGATAGCCATGTCTCAAAATAATAAGATAAAGAGAGAGATCATATCTAAAAGAGGAGCATAGTAGAATTAGGTTAGCCACCATATATATATCCACACACATGCACATCTTGATCTAAGAGTATGAAACTTCTCTCCTTGGATCCAAGCTTTGACTCGACAACATATACAAGGTAAGTATGCTGCATCCTTTGTTCACACCCAAAACTCCACATAAGCCTTATAGAGGTAGGATGAAAAAGAAGGCAAAATAATGCTATGCCTTCGTAAGGAATTATACACCATTGAGCGATTTGAGAGTACCATTTGAGGAGTATAAAGTGGACTATGCTTTTCTTTTGAAAACTTTAAAAACTCCAAGTTACTAAGATGAGAATTTAGGAAGATGACTTCGCTTCGAGAGCTGTTCCATTTTTCAATCGCTCAAGGATATATGTTAGCCAATGCCACATATCCCACCTGTGTAAGGAATGTTTTGGAATACGTTTTTGTGTTGGTTGTATATCTTAAGATGTTATGATCATGTTTACTTTTATCTCACTCTTTACTCGAGGATGAGCAGAGAACAAGTGTGGGGAAGCTTGTTGACGGTTGTTATTGCAAACATAAATCATCAACTTAACCTGCATTTATTCTTGATCTTAATCACCAACATAGGTATAGATATCTATACTAAGTATTTCCATGAGTTTTGGTGAATCTATGAATGCAGGAGGATTTAATCAGAAAACAGACCTTGTGGACCATATCGTCAGAGCAAATCATGATCATCCACGATGAAACCAACTTAAAGGACCCCTAATCCACCATCCAAGACAAACCGCCGCAAAACAACCCGAACGAGCATGGGGTGGGACCGGCCAGGCCCACCTATCGGCCTCTACTTCGTAGGTCGGTTCTCCACCGCCTTTGAGAGTCCATCTTCACCGTGTATCAAGGTCGGTTCGTATTGAGGGTTGAGACGATGAGTTACCATGGATTCAGGGGCCCACAAGCTACCTAGTGACCCCTATAAAAGGACCCCCATACCTCCTCCAAAAGCGGATCGCAATCAAGAGAAGAATAGTCCTCCACATTAGGATTTATCCTTTGTAAATAGAAAATAGTGAGATATAGAGTAAGGGAAGAGTTTGGAGGAAGTGTTGGCCTATCGGTGCTCTCTCTCTATAGCTTGTACCTTGGTGGATCCAGGTTCTACCTGAGCTTATTTTTGAGACATCTCTGGTAATTGATTTCTGATTCAAGTAAGTATTGTGTTTATATTGTTCATCAGGATCGCGACTCTTTTGAGTGCTTTAATATGTTCTAGAAGGATTAAAGTGGCAATCGTTAGTATAAGCATGGTGCTTAGACTTTCGGCTACTCATGGATGCACCCTCCATTCTAGATCGGTGGTAGATCGTGAGGGTGACAGCCTCGTTGAGTCCTCTTTAGTCCACCTCCCGTCTATAGGCCAAGTAGGACCCGATTGCGACGGAATAGCATACTCTGTTTGTGCTTTTCCTTAGTAATGTCCCCAGATGAACACTAGAATACACAAATTACTTAAGTTAGAAATAGAGAACCTTAGTAGTTCTTTTTATGCTCCTATTTATCCTTAGCCTTGTTGCTACCTCAGGTTAAGTTAGACTTAGTTAAACTTACACGTTTCTCTGAGTTCGATATCCTAGAATACTTGGGGTGAAAAGCTACGACCGATATCCGTGCGCTTGCGGATCTTTTTCTACGTGCTCCCCACATGTGTCAACACTCATTCATCCGAAGTGCGACTAAGGTTAATGAGGACTTGATGGAAAGCTTGTTTGATAAAATTTCTACGTGCCCCCCACATGTGTCAACACTCATTCAAATAGATTTGTCATTTTATGTGGGTGACTTTCCTGGGCACACAGAGTTCTACGTTCGATTTTGTCCTTAAAATCGGGTGTGATAAATTGATATCAGAGCTGTATTGATTGTAGAATGTAAGCCTCGTAGAAACTGATCGTTATCGGGGTGTTTGGCTGATCTAGTTTGTAGCTTATTTTGGCTGATTCAACGGTGTTATGTGAGAGAGAATAAGCTGAACAAAGTTCAGACTGACATTGGCCCTCCCCAAAACAGCTAGCGTTTCGCAGTCCCAGTAGGATAGATTGAACCAGTCACTGGCAGCAGTGACGGCGGAGACGACGACGGACGCCGACAGGCTCTGGTTCATCGAGGAGGTGGGCGCCGTGCAGCAGCGCGTGCTGGCGGAGATCCTCGCCCGCAACGCCGACGCCGAGTACCTCGCGACGAGGTGCGGCCTGGGCGGCGCCACCGACCACGCCACCTTCCGGGCCAAGGTCCCCATGGTGACCTACGAGGACCTGCAGCCGTACATCCTGCGCATCGACCGCTCGCCCATCCTGTCCGGGTCCGGCCACCCCATCTCCGAGTTCTTCACCAGCTCCGGCACCTTCGGCGGCGAGCGCAAGCTGATTCCCACCGTGGAGGATGAGCGCGACCGCCACCAACAACAGCGCAGCCTCGTCAGGGCAGTCATCAATCAGTAAGCACTAAGCACAGAGTCACAGATAAGAACATGGTGCACGACATGATCGATGCTTGCATGCATTGGATGCCCTCCGCTTCTTCCAGCGGAACTGGGCGCAGCTCGCCGCGGACATCGATGCCGGCACGCTCACCGACCGCGTCACTGACCCCTCGGTGCATCAGGCGGTCGCCGGCGTCCTTCGACGGCGAGACCCCGAGCTCGCGCAGTTCATCCGTTCCGAGGGCTCCAGAGGCAACGGGGCCGGCATCATCGCGCGTCTTTGGCCAAACACCAAGTGCATCGAAGCCGTAGCCACGGGCTCCATGGCGCAGTACGTCCCAGCCCTGAATTACTACAGCGGCGGACTCCCGATCGCCTCCACCTCGTACGTGACCTCGGAGTGCAGAATCGGCTTCAACCTCCGACCGATGTGCGACTCGTCCGAGGTGTCCTACACCATCATGCCCCACATGGCCTACTTCGGGTTCCTCCCGACGGACGCCGCCGCCGCTTGCGCGGACGCCGTCACGGCGAGCCAGCTCGTGGAGCTCGCCCGCGTGGAGGCCGGGCGGGAGTACGAGCTGGTGGTGACCACGTACCACGGGCTGTGCCGGTACCGCGTCGGCGACGTCCTCCGCGTGACGCGGTTCCACAACGCGGCGCCGGAGTTCCGGTTCGTGCGCCACAACAACGTGTTGCTGTCCGTCGACGGCGACAAGACGGACGAGGCGGAGCTGCAGCGCGCGGTGGAACACGCGTCGTCCGCGCTGCTCCGCCCGCTCGGCGCCGCCGTGGCGGACTACACCGCCCGGACGTGCGCCGAGACCGTGCCGGGGCACTGCGTCGTCTACTGGGAGCTGCAGCTGCTCGGCGCCGAGGAGTCGTCGTCCGCGGACGTCGTGGTCGACAGCGACGTGCTGGACCGCTGCTGCCCGGAGATGGAGGCCCTGAGCTCGGTGTACAGGCAGAGCCTGTTAGATATTTAGGCATTTTGAACGGCGATTTAATTCAGAAAATAGCAATATACAAAAGGTCTGTGAGATCATATATGTGCTTGTGTGATCTACTTGTGACAAACATGTTGATGATACTGACGAGCAGGATTATTACCAGAAACCTTACTGAAAAGGTTGGATTCACATAGACATAACCAACGGCAGAGCCGGATGCACTCGTAGACATAGTGCTTGTTGATGTAGTCGTCCCGTTCGATGCAGTGCAAGTGCCGATCACCGGAGGACTAGTGAGTAGTCGTGCCGCCAGCGATACTCCCCAAAAACGTGATTGCCGCCCTTCATCCGAGCAGGTAAACTCGAAGACAGCAGACGTTCCGGAGGCCTACTCTCCCAGAGCTTGTGCGCGCAAGAACCAGGACGGAGAAGCTTTGGGGCTGCGGAATAGTGGTTGGATTTTGCGAACGGGAAGACATACGAGAGATAGGCACTTTTAAGCCTAAGCTAAGGGACGCAGGAGGAGATCGGGAGACAGGAGACGAGAGAGCTCTCGCCATCAATGCCAGCAACGGAAACAGACGAAACTTCCTTCATCAAATCGCCATTATATAAAAAACAGAAGTAACTCCTATGATTATGCGATTTGATTGACAAAACACTATACGTCCGTCCATCCATCTGCTCCCTCGCCGTCAGCCTACCCACGCCCACGGCCTCGGCCCAGCGGCAGCGGCGGCGGCGGCGCGCGCGCGTGTGGCACGCTAGTGTACTTTTCTCAAATTCTCAATATAGATAGACAATGTCCAACTATATAAATTGAGTCATCATCTAGTCAAAATCCTATATGGTGCTAAGTCATAACTAGCACACTATTTATTACAATCCATAGAGTTTTGTTGGATTTATTAAACATTATATAGGCCAAGCCCATAATATATCTAACAATCCTCACCAAACTCTAGGATATGTAACAAACAGCCTTAGAAACCACAGTTCTTTGATATACCAAAGTTTTGACGGAGACTATTAAGTTGAACATCCGTCTAGAACAAGAGTTCCACACATTCACAACTGAACATTGGACTTTGCCTTGAATTGGCAGTTTTGTGCGAATTGAGTTTCACTAAAGTTCTTTCATGGTACTAGACTGCTACAAGTGTCTCCTCTGTTTAAAGCATATAACTCACACTTCGAGGCCTTTTATGAGTATCTAGAAATTACCCACATCTCATAGACTGTGACTAGCAGTCGAACTCATATAGGTGTGTTCCTTCTAGGATGTTATGTAGGAAAACAACCTTGCTTTCATAATCCACTCGGATCACATTAAGGTGTTAACCAGTCTGCCATACAGCATAAGAGAAACAGTGCATCTCAAACGATTTGGGCCTTAAAATAAGGGGTTTCTCCATTAGTCAACCACTAGCTTGTTTCACCATCCTATTTTACGGGATCTCCGATCACATAGGACAGGTTACCACTATGGAATGACTTCAAGTGGGTCTCAAGCCTATCTCCCTTGATGCACCTTCTATCACATTGCGTGATAGACCCTTAGTAAACTGATCTGCTAGATTTTCAGATGTATGGACATAGTCCAACGCTATTACTCCAGGGTTTCTCAGTTTTCTGACAAATTTTAACCACCTTTTCACATGCCTTGTAGACTTCATGTTATCCCTAGAACTATTTACCTTGATTATCACCGTCTGATTATCACAGTTCATGGAAATAGCTGGTATTGGTTTTTCAACTACCGACAAATCCATAAGGAGTTCACGAAGCTACTCTGCTTCAACTGTGGCGGTATCTAATGTTGTGAGTTCTGCTTCCATTGTTGACCACATTAAGATGGTCTGCTTGCAAGACTTCCAAGAAACAGTGCCACCTCCAAGTGAAAACACATATCCACTCGTGGCGTATATCTCATCAACATTAGATATCCAGTTTGCATCACAATAACCCTCTAGTACCCTCGGGTACCTGGTATAGTGAATGTCATAGCTCATAGTCCCTTTTAGATAGCGCAATACCCTCTCAAGAGCATGCCAATGAACATCTCCCGGATTCGAAACAAACTGGTTGAGTTCGCCCACAACAAACAAGATGCCAGGTCATGTTGCACTTGATAAATACATAAGTGAGCCAATAATTTGAGAATATCTCAATTGATCCTGTGCTATTCTTTGATTTTTCCTTAATAGCACACTTGGGTCATAAGAAGTTGGAGCAGGTGTGCAGTCATTATACCCAAAGCGAGTCAACACCTTTTCCACATAGTGGGATTGCACAAGTATTACCCCACCATTTCCTTCTCTTAGTAGCTTTATGTTAAGAATAACATCAGCCTCTCCCAAGTCTTTCATTTCAAGGTTACTAGATAAAAAGTCTTTCACTTTCTTAATCACATTAATATTGTTTCCAAAAATTAGTATATCATCCACATATAAGCACAATATTAGACCTTCTCCTCCACCATACCGATAATAAACACATTTATCAGCTTCATTCACAACAAAATCGGCTGATGTCAAAGTTCTATCGAACTTCTCATGCCGCTACTTAGGTGCTTGCTTTAAGCCATACAAAGTTTTTAATAGTTTACACACCTTTCCCTTTTGACCATTTGCTACAAACCCATCTGGTTGATCCATATAAATCTTTTCCTCAAGCTCTCCATTCAAGAAAGTTGTCTTAACGTCCATTTGATGAATGAGAAGACCATGTGAGGCAGCCAAGGAAAGTAGCACTCGTATAGTCGTTAGATAGGCAACTAGTGAATAAGTATCAAAATAATCTTCACCTTCTTTCTATGTATAGCCTTTCGCTACAAGCCTCGCCTTGTACTTCTCAATAGTACCATCAGGCCTAAGCTTCTTCTTGAACACCCATTTACATCCCATAGGTTTGCACCCGTAGGGACGATCAACAACCTCCCAAGTTCCGTTGGACATAATAGAGTCCATCTCACTCCGAACTGCTTTCTTCCATAAGTCAACATCAAGAGATGAATATGCCTCTTCTATGGTTTTAGGAGTATCATCCACTAGGTATATAATATAGTCTTCAGCAAAAGACTTTGTAGTCCTTCGTCTATTACTCTTTCGAGTGACTATATTATTATCCTCCTCAAAATTTACCACATGGGTTTGAACAACAGCGTGTTCTATCGATTCATGCAACTGTGGAGATGTTATAAAATCCTGACTAGAAGTGCTAGGTGTATTTTTCATAGGAAATTCACTCTAAAAAAATGTAGCATCTCTAGACTCCATAATTGTACCTACAACCATATCAGGTACTCCAGAGTTTATTACTAAAAATCTATAACCCACGCTGTGAATAGCATAACCGAGAAAAACACAATGAACGATTTTTGGTCCAAGCTTTCGCTTCTTGTTAATTGGCACATTCACCATTGCCAAACAACCCCATATTCGCAGGTAAGAAAGATTTAATCTCTTCTTCTCCCATTCCTCGAATGGTGTAATTTCTTTGTTCTTAGTGGGCACTCTATTCAGGACATGACACGCTATCAATATTGCCTCACCCCACCATTCCTTAGATAGTCCCGTTGTCTCTAACATGGTGTTAACCAACTCAGTTAGAGTGCGGTTCTTTCTCTCTGCAATCCCATTGGATTGTGGTGAGTATGGCGGTGTCCTCTTGTGAATAACACCATGCTCTGCACAAAACTCAGAAAACTCATTTGAGAAATACTCTCCCCCACGATCAGACTGTAACCGTTTAATTTTCTTCTCAAGTTGATTCTCTACCTCAACTTTATAGATCTTAAAATAATGCAATGCTTCATCTTTTGATTTCAACAGATACACATAGCAAAATCTAGTGCAATCATCTATAAAAGTCATGAAATATCTTTTGCCACCTTTGGTCAAATCGCCATTCATTTCGCACAAATCGGAATGAATTAGTTCTAATGGTGCCAAGTCTCTTTTCGCAGCGGCCTTGTGAGGCTTGCGTGGTTGTTTCAATTCAACACATACATGGCATTTAGAACCTTTGACCAAGTTAATTTTCGGGATTAAATTTAAACCAGTTAGGCGAGTCATGCAACCAAAATTAATATGACATAAGCGCGAATGCCAAACATTTGTCTCATCATCTTGGCTCACATGGTTCATAGAGTTAACACATGCATCAGATAAAGATAAGTGGAACAAGCCTCCGCTCTCATAGCCTTTTCCCACAAATGTTCCATAATTTGAGAGTACACATTTATTGGACTCAAACACAAGTTTAAAACCATCACGACATAACATAGAACCACTAATCAAATTCTTCCTTATTGAGGGGACATACTGCACATTCTTCAGTTGCATGGCCTTTCCCGAAGTAAGCTTTAGATCGACCGTACCAACACCACGTACAGCCGCACGCGCCCCATTCCCCATCAACAAGGAGGAAGTCCGCCCGACCTGATAAGAAGAAAACAAAGAAATATCAGCACACATATGAATATTAGCTCCTGTATCAATCCACCAATCAGGTGAATGAAAAATTGAAAGAACTGTAGGTAATAGATTACCATACCCCGATGTTCCTCCTTCAGCCTCAATCATGTTTGCAAATTTCTTCTTGGGTTTCCACTTGCCATCCGGACAATCCCTAGCATAGTGCCTAGGATTGCCGCAAGTGAAGCAATTTCCCTTTTTCTTGTTCTTCTTCTTCTTCTTCTTAAAAGGCGTAGTATTCTTTTTTTTGAGATCTTGCTGGAATTTCTTCTTGTGGGAGTTTTGAGAATGTTTCTGTACCACATGGGCACTAGAACCTACCTCAACAACTTTCTTGCCACAGACGTCTTTTGCTCTCGCCTTCTCTTCAACATCCAAAGAGCCAATGAGATCGACAATGTCAAATTGTTGTCTCTTACTCCCTCCGTCCCAGAATAATTGCATTTCTGGGACTGGGCATGGAAACCAACACTGCATGCCAAATTACAAAAATGCCCTTGCAGGGAGGCGTCCGGTGCGTCGACGACACACGAGTACGACCGAAGGATCGCGTGAACGAGTGAACAGGATCTTCTGAAGCCTCCCACGCTTTCTTCCTTTGTTTCATATTTTATTGGGCCCACACGCTGGGCAAACGTTGCAGCGCTGCAACGTGTATGGAGGTGCAGATGCAGTAACCTATGGCTGCTCAGTCTGTCACGCCGATGGGATAGCTGGCCTGTTGCCGTATGTGAAGGTGTTCGATTATTTTGGGAAAATTTTTTAATGCTAGACGTGTGATTATTTCAGGACAGAGGGAGTATGTTTTAGAGAAGTAGCAAAATCTGTCTAAGCCTGCGGCAATTTTGCAATGATGCAACCTGCCACAAACTTCTCAGGCAATACACAACCAAATATTTTGAGTTCTTTTGCTAGAGTTTGTATTTCATGAGCTTGTTCAACTACAGAACGGCTGTCAACCATCCTGTAATCATGAAACTTCTCCATGACATACAACTCACTACCAGCATCAGATACTCCATATTTGGCCTCAAGTGCATCCCACATCTCTTTACCAGTCTGTAGTGGCACATATGCATCCACTATGGAATCTCCAAGCACGCTAAGAATTGCAGCCTTGAACATAGTATCAGCGTGTTGGAACGCACGCTCCTCATAAGGAGAATGCGTCCCAACAGCCCTAGGTTCGGCAACAAAATAGCAGTGCATAGCAGTCAACCATAGAATGCACTTTTACCGCCACCTCTTGTAATGAGTGCCCTCAAAGATATTTGGTTCCAACATATTCGCAAAGCCAGCTACCGAGAATTGCCTATCACGTTTTTGGATTGTTAGATATTTAGGCATTTTCAACGGCGATTTAATCTAGAAAATAGCAATATACAAAAGGTTTGTGAGATCATGTATGTGCTTGTGTGATCTACTTGTGACAAACATGTTGATGATAATAAGGAGCAGGATTATTACTAGAAATCTTACCGGAAAGGTTGGCTTCACGGAGACATACCCAACGATAGAGCCGGATGCACTCATAGACATAGTGCATGTTGATGTAGTCGTCCGTTCGATGCAGTGCAGGTGGGAAGCAGTGCCGATCACCGGAGGACTAGTGAGTAGTCGTGCCGCCAGCGACACTCCCCAAAAACATGATTGTCGCCCTTCACCCGAGCAGGCGAACTCAAAGACAGCAGACGTTCCGGAGGCCTACTCTCCCAGAGCTTGTGCGCGCAACAACCAGGACGGAGAAGCTTTGGGTCCGTGGAACAGTGGTTGGATTTTGCGAATGGGAAGACAGACGAGAGATAAGCACTTTTAACCCATCCCACAAGCGAAGGGGCGTAGGAGGAGATCAGGAGACAGTAGACGAGAGAGCTCTCGCCATCAACGCCAGCAACGGAAACGTACGAAACTTCCATCATCAAATCGCTATTATATCAAAAACGGAAGTAACTCCTGTGATTATGCAATTTGATTGACAAAACACTATCCGTCCGCTCACCACCTGCCGCCACGGCCTCGGCCCGGCCCGACGGCGCACGCGCGCATGTGGTACGCCAGTGTACTTTTCTCAACTTCTCAATATATAGATAGACAATGTCTAACTTTATAAATTGAGTCATCATCTAGTCAAGATCTCGTATGGTGCTAAGTCATAACTAGCACACTATTTATTATAATCTATAGAGTTTTATTAGATTTATTAAATATTATATGGGTCAAGCCCATAATATATCCGACAGCCGGGTGGCGGACGGCACCGTCGGGCCGCTGGCGATCCGGCGGCCGGGAACCTTCGAGGAGCTCGCGGACCATGCCCTGGCGCGTGGCGCCTCCATCGGCCAGTACAAGGTGCCCCGATGCGTCACCGCGCCGCCGGTCATCGAGCTGCTCGACTTGCGCGTCGTCTCCAACCACTTCAGCCCCGCATTGCCGCACTGGGTGCCTAGTCAACGGTTCCAATAACCGGACATGGACAACAGGGAGAAATGCTGATGAGCATGAGGTCCTGCTGCATAATGGGGAAGCTGGCAAAAGTCCGAAAGCACGCAATCTAATAAGGATTGTTTTTTTGGAAAAATATAATAAGGGCTGAATTATTTGATCCACGCTATTATAATTGTCACTGTTTATCTTTCAAGAAAAATAATGATCACGTGTTTTAGTTCTACTGCACTATTATTTGTCATATTGGAATGTCGCCTTTACATTTCACCATGTACCTCAGCCGTGCTACTTTATTGTGACAAAGCTAGCTACGGGTATTTCTAGAAAGAGGCTGTCTACCCACCGCTCGGGCGTTTTAGGGATGCCTGACACCCGAGTGATCCATGCCCCTGAAACACTAGATCGAGAGCGCAATCAAATGAACCAAAAAAAAAATTCTAAATAATACAAAAATATTAAAAAAGCAAAAATAAAGTTAGATTATTTCAATGAAAGCCAAATTGAAAAATTCAACAAAATAGAATATACAGAAATTAAAAAAAAGATTAGATAATTGTTCGAGTAATTCTGACTATTCTTATTTATGAATAATCAATTTGCACTAATTAAACATAAAATTTACACCAAAATCTGTATGCATGCAGACCTTAATGGCAGGGCCTAGCGGCTGCTGTTTAAACGCAAAGCGGCATAGGGGCCGAGGTGGACGGATGTGGCCAGGGCCATAAGGAAGAAAACGGAACGGAAATATCCCGAACGGAACAGCATAGTTTTCTATATTTAATTTGATCGAATCCGTATTTTCTTGTCTGACTTTACCGTTTTCGTTTTCGCATTTCAGATGTTTCGTATTTCAAATGTAAAAGTAGAAAACGGTTTAGATATTTTTCGACCGTTTTCTACTTTTCTATTTTTAATTTGAAATATTCCGAATTGAAAATTCGGTTTAAACCGAATTTGGCCAATTGCATAGGTCATACAGCCCAATTATAGATTGTTCACCACACAGCTGCGTTCTTTCTACTGGTGGCCAGCTGCCCTCTCTTATAGACGGCGTCCAACCTCATCTCTCTTCACCTCATGAGATGGTGCTAAGGTCCTGTTTAGTTTTCAAATTTTTTTACCTCCTACAGTAAAAGAGCATGTTTGGACACATGCATGGAGTACTAAATGTAGACAAAAAAACTAATTGCATAGTTCTCGACGAAATCGCGAGACAGATCTTTTAAGGCGAATTAGTCCATGAAAAGCCTTAAGTGCTACAATAACCCCACATGTGCTAATGACCGATTAATTAGTATCATTAGATTCGTCTCGCAGTTTCCTGATGGGTTCTGTAATTTATTTTTTTATTAGTATCCAAAAACCCCTCCCGACATTCTTCCGACACATCTGATGTGACACCCAAAATTTTTCACCTCCCCAACTAAACACACCCTAAATGTCAGGAAACCAGCAACATCTACACGAAAGCCCACCTGGGCCATAGCCCATCAAGCTCATCGGTTTAACCCCCATCTGCAAAGTCAATCATTGGATAGTTTTTGTATCAGCCGAATAAATCTTTGTTACTCAAAAGAAAAAATCTGAATAAATCTTTAAAATAAAATACTACATCTATTCTAAAAAGATTAATAAAATTATTCTGACTCAGTTCGAGTTCATATTTCTATAATATGCACTTATTAATTATTATATGTACTTGAACTTAATCATGTATGCACTTAGTCATGCACTTGGTCTACGGGTCGGTATTCTGTATTGAGTTTTCGTATATCGACCGTGTTCGACATAAATCCGCTCGAATTGGTTCGTTTTCGAAATTCTCAATAATTCGTAAGTTCGCGTTCGTTTTCGTGTCCAGTTTTACCATTTTCGCTTTTATTTTCGTATTTCAAATATAAAAATAGAAAACAATTTATGAGTTTTTTTTTTTTTACCGTTTCCGACCGTTTTCGTCCTTACAGGGCCAGCAGTCGCATGAACGCTGAGCTCTGCTGCTGACTGCCTGCCTACGGCCTACCGCGCGCACTGCTGCATCTGCATGTGAGCAAGCTACAGCCTACTCGGCGTGCAGTCGCATGCGAGTGCTCTCCCGCTCCGTGTGCGTGCCACAAGTTTAATTTAATTTATAAAAAAATACTTATAATATTTATATCTCTAAATAAATTTAATAAAAAAACTAAATTTAATAATATTTTTAAATATATATTTAGTCCAATTTGTTTTTGTTTCTTAGAAATGAAAACTACGGATATTTAGGGAGTACTCCCTCTGGTTTTGATATTACGGTCGTTTAGGACAAGGTTTAGCATACCAAGGTGTAATTAATTTGGGTCTATTCTTCCATGTTTGCTCTTATTAAATATGCCTCGGAGTTGTTTCAATATAACGTCTCTCCATCCGAGTGGCTATTGCATTAGTTCCGGAGGTCGCGGGTTCGATTCCTCAGTTTTACTGGTTTTTGGCGATTTTGCATGGCGCTGTGGACGCGCGCGCTGCGGCGCTGTGAGTGGGACGCGCGCTGGTAATTTGCATGCGGCGCTATGGACGCGAGCTGTTAACTGGGATGCGCGCTAGTAATTTGCATGCGGCGCTGTGGACGCGCGCCGTGCTTTCTCTGTTTTCTCCGTTCCCGGGCGCTGTTTTTTCTTTTGCATGGCGCCTTTTTTTCTTTTGCATGCGGCGCTGTGGTTGCATTGGCGCCTTTTTTCTTTTGCATGGCGCCTTTTTTTCTTTTGCATGCGCCGTGCTTGTCGCCTGTGAGTGCCGGTGTCGCCTCAGTTACCTCGTAAACACTCTATTTAAGCGCATAGCAGCCCAGCAGGGCATTTGCACCCAAATGAACCTAGCACGCAAATGACATCGGTAATGAGCCTTGATCCTCCGTCTTTGGAAAACAGCATCGGTAATGCTTTATTTCTTCTTCTTTCTACAGTTCCCCTGCAACTATCCTTTTATTATGTCATCACTTCTTAGTTTTTTTTAATAGGATTTGATTTAAACATGGAGGCACAAGATGATGGTTTCATCGATTTGAACTTGCCACTAAATGAATATGGTGCCAACAATTTTGAGGCACCCCAATATGGTCAGTTTGTTATCATCCTTTTTTCATGATTTTGAAGCACCCCAATAAGACTACCGGCTCAAATTATGTCTTGTGGGTGGATTTAATCTCAACTTTGGTGGCAATCATGTGATGGACTTGATGGAGGAAACAAGTGACGACAGTGATGGATTAGAGATGGAGGCACCGGAGCTAGGTTTTGTTTCTTCAACTTTAATTTGTGTTTTTTGAACTTGTAGCTGTGTTGAATGTCATGTTCACACATTTTTATTTACAACTTCTAGGTGCTAGTAGAAAGAAAGATGCTACTGATGAAGTTAGGAAATTAATTTACCAAACTTTATTGGCAAGAAGTAACAATGAAAGGTTAGGGAAGGGAGTTACAACAGAGGTTGCATCTCAATTTGGTTTGCATATTCGTATTGTTCAGAAGATTTGGAAGAGAGGAAAAGAGTCACTAGCTCAAGGTATTGTGGTCAATGTAACAAGTAGAAAGAGAGGTCGTGCAGGCCGTAAGGAAACTCCTATTGATTTGGAACCTTTACGCAATATTCCTCTCAATGAAAGAATGACTTTAGAAACTATGAGTAGGCGCCTCCATGTTAGCAAAGCAAAGTTGATTCGGTGCATGCGTAAAGGGCTCCTTAGGCGCCATTCAAACAGCATCAAACCTTACCTAACCGAAGCAAACAAGAAGACTAGGTTGCAGTGTGTTAGTTCATGAGACATGTAACAATTTCTGTAACTTACCCTATGTATCATTCTTGTTGTTTGCCTCTTGTTCCTTTAACTCTTGCATCTTTGGACTGAGTTCATCCACCCTCTTCTAGACATGGTCTGGTAAAATGATTGTCTCGCCGTCCATTTGAAGCTCATCGACATTGGGAATGTATAACTCACAATCGAATTTGTCGAAGCCGTCTATGATCCATGCCGTGAGGTCGTAGTCTCTGTGGACGAGACGACATCGAGAGCACCTGCTCTGCTCCCTGCGAACGCGGCGGCACTCTTCAATGTCTTGCACACCATGTACTTCACCGCAACGTTTGCACAAACACAGGTCGTCGCCGTCTTTGCCTTCGGAATCAGGGGCGATGAGCACGTCCATGGAGTGATCGCCGTCCTTCTCCGGCGCGATGACCTACGAGCTCTCATCTACTGAACCTGCATCGACGAATGCCGGCACGACGACCTTCGAGCTCCCATCCATGGAGCCTGCATCCATGGTGCAGCTAGCAACGGCGCGCGGCGAGCGAGAGAGGCGGAGCAGCTAGCAACTGCGCGCGGCGAGCGAGAGAGGCGGTGCAGCTAGCAACTGCGCGCGGCGAGCGAGAGAGGCGGAGCAGCTAGCAACGGCGCGCGGCGAGCGAGAGAGGGGCGGAGCAGCTAGCAACGGCGCGCGTCGACGGACGGAGCATCGCGCGGCGCGGTTTAAAGAGCAGCGGGGAAGACGGGAGGGTAGCGGCGCGGTTTAATTGCCGCCTCAGGAGCGAGCAAGTCCAGCCTCGGGACCGAGCTACGTCAATGCACGCGCGAGGACAGTATAGTCTAGAATGGACGCAAATTAACAGAACGACCTGTGATTTAAAATCGGGAGTTTCTCGAGGACGGCCTGTAAATCGAAACAGGAGGGAGTACAGAGTACACTCGTCTGCTCGGTCTGCCACGCAGGAGACACTAGTCTGTACTACCGACGGAAATCGAGCGCGCGCCGGTTGAGAAACACCGGACGTGGGCGCACAGATCAGATCAGATCCGACGTCCACGAAATCGAGCGCGGGAGAAACACTCGAGCAATATCTAGCTTTCTCGTCTAGAAAAACCTAACTTTTTTGTCAACAATATGTGTTTGTTGAGATACCACTTACTAGTTGTTTAAAAAATTAAAGCGTGATTAATTCATCAGTATTGTTAGTAACTTAATTAGTTGGTCCATATCAAACTATCAATGCCACAACAGGTTATTGTCGAGTTATTTGTTGGTGTTGACCAGGCTGTTACTGAGATATTTTGCAAGCAAGTTAGGGTGCGCCTTTCCATTATGCTTGTTGAAATAAACAATGATGTTGTTTATAAGAGTACCTTCAGGTGACAAATTTTGCTGTAGGACATCCAACTTCAACGGAATTGGTTTATTTCACACCGCCAACTTCAATATTGCTACGTACCATTATAAAATCGTGGTCGTTTGTACACTGCACCCATTAAAGTATTAATTTCTCAAATCTAGAAAAGTGAAAGGAGGAGGAATAGACGATTTGCCCATGACTCATATAACTTCTCCCTCAAGCCTTGTGCATGGTAGGGAGCTCCCCGGTGGTGCAGCCAGCCTAGGGGCGCGCTCCCCGATGGCGCGGCCATCGTAGGGGTGGATGAGGTGGGCAAGGCACGCGGCGGCCGCGCGTGTTGTGGGACGGCATCAGGAGCCGCAAGGCACGGGGCAGAGGGTCGAGGTGCTCGTTGCTGACCATGTGGCCAAAGAGGAGAGGACGACACCGTGTGGTAGGCGTTGGAGAAGGACAGAGGAGACAGAAGGGTGGAGTCAGGAGGTGGAAGACGACTGCAGGGGCAATACTGTCTATTCACGCGCCTTTCTCTCTCCCAAACCATAGAAAATAAATATTTAAATGATTGTGTTGCCCTGTGGCAAGTAACCAGGTTTTCATATTGGTACAGGGCCAATTATCGAGTTAGTGGTGTCCAACGGCATATTCCACGTTTGAGCGGTGTCCCTGAGCAAAATTTACCTTCCTATAATTAACTTGCTAAACCAATAAATTTAATGAGTTAACAAAATAAGTAGTAACATCAATTTATTTTTCTCTCTAGCAGTTTACTATCTTAGCTTTTTAAACGATTTTGCATTGAAAACCCCAAACTATTTCTAACCAACCAAACCTCTTTTAATAGCTCTTATCGTTTTCTCACTTGAAACCTTTTACTTTCTTAATTTACTCATTGCGTCTAATTTACTCTGATCTCCCGAGAAAAAATGTTAGATGGGGAGCAGATATAGAGTTCCTCTCGACTGCGGAAACTTACGAGCTATAGATGATATTTGACAACTTTTTATTTTTAAGGAGCTCTTTTACCAAACTGTTGGATGAAACTTTTTTTCTTTTTTCTAAAAAATCAAACTACGGAGATGTTTTACAGAAATCCTGGAGATGCTCTAAGCTCCTCAAATTGGTGCTGGTAACTTCATTGCAACTACTAGTGTTGAGAGAGTCCTTTGCTAGCTCAAAGAATTATGTGAAGGATAATTTGAGAACTAAGATGGAGAATCAATATTTCGATGAATGCTTGGTTGCATTTATAAAGCATGAGTTACTTTTTCAAGTTAAGGGTAGTGATACTTCAGGGGGGCTTCCAAGGTACTCCCTCTGCTCAGAAATGGCTTATCATTTTTAATAGGGGAAGTACGAAGGAGCGCAAAGTTAAAGTTAAATTGGAATTTCTTTAAATATTTTGAAGTTTCTCTTTGTTTTGTGGACATTTTAGTCTTGATCATATGTACCTTTAATCAATACTAGAGTAAATTACTCACTCTATTCTAAATCCTAAGTTGTTCTAAAAAAGAAAAAGTCTATTTTACCTCCCTTAACTATCATTGAAGTCTAGGTTTCCTCCCTAAACTCCAAAACCGGGTAAACCACCTCCCTCAACTTTTAAAATCGTTCATTTTACCTCCCTGACCCGATTATAGGTGGTTTTCAAAGGCGATTTTGTCTTTTTAGTTTAAAAATAAATCCAATAAATACCTAATGAGGTTTTTAAACCACAAAAAATATCTCTAAGCTTCTAAAAATTCTCTGGAAAGTACTAAAGATGTATTAGGACACGAGAAACACAAATAATATATTTATATCTTGTGAAAAATATCTCTAGAATCTTTTAAAATTTTGATTTAGCTCTAGGAAAATGGGAAAAACATGCAAAAAAAACTAGAAAACCGCCTTTGAAAACCACCTAACCAGGCCAGGGAGGTAAAATGAACGGTTTTAAAACTTGAGGGAGGTGATTTACTTGGTTTTGGAGTTCAGAGAGAAAAACTAGACTTCGAAGATAGTTCACAGAGGTAAAATATATATTTTTTTCCTTCTAAAAATATGGACTGTGTTCCTGGCACTGTCTGACTAGGTGTGGAAATGTGGACTTTGTTCGCGTCAGCCCACGGCCTGTGCAAATGTTATCTGGGCCTCCACCACCACCAAGTCCCCTGTCCCAAGATGAGGAAGCTTCCACTGAAACATTTGTTATCCTCAATTCGATTAAAGAAACACCCAGTTGACCTTCCTTGCTCTGCAAGGTCGTATCTTGGTCAACAAGCTCAAACACCTTGGCATGTGCCCATCCATGGCCATGTCAGGCACACTATTCAGGGCCTGTTTGGCATGGCTCCAACTCTAGATAGAGCAGCTCTACTCCAGAAATCCAGGTGGAGCTGGCTCTGAGTAGAGTTGGAGCTGTCTGTAGGGGGTGTTTGGCTAGAAGGGTACTCTCAACTCCAGAATGGTGTTTTATCAGTATGGATTGACCACTTTGCCCTTGGTTGAACAGACCCACATGTCATCCGCAGCTCTCCCCATTCAACTCTCTCCCTCTCTCACTGACGAGCTGACCCCGCTCGTCAACACCTTCTTCTTCCCACTGACGAGTTGACCGAGCAGAGCCCTCGCCGGTGTCGACCGCCAGCGCCAGGGTTGGGGCAGAGGCTGTGCCTCGCCCGCTCCCGAGCCTAGGCAGGGCGGCGCTTCTGCGCCCATGCCGGATTGCCGGGGTTGCTTGCAGGAGCCCGCACCGAGGCCGTGACGGGGCAGGTCGAAGGAGCCCACGCCGAGTCCGCGCATCGAATCTTGCGCCGAGGACGCCGCCGGCGGGGAATGGAGACGAGGTGGCAGCGGCGCGCGCGCTGCTCACGCTAGCCTTGGACTTCCGCAAGCGGGGAGTGGAGTGGCTCACGCTGCTCACGCTGACGCTGGCGCCGTGGAGTGGCTCCACGCCCGCCAGTAGCAGGAGGGCGGCAGCGTTCGACGGGGCTCGGCGGATGGGCGGGGCTCGGCGGACGGGCGGGGCTCGGCGTTCGGTGGATGGGCGGGGCTCGGCGGATTCGCGGAGAGAGAGAGGGAGGGAGAAGGAGTCGGGCGCACGCGGGTGTGGGAGGCAGAGCGAATAGAAAGAAAAACGGTTCGAGTTGTATAATCAGTGGCAATTGCGGGTAATTTCACCCCCAACTCCATGTCTAGATCTATTTTGGCCAGTTCTAGAGTAGGAGAAGAGGTGCTCCGAAACTCCACCTCCATTTGCAGTACAGCTCTATGGAGTTGGCAGCTCCATGGAGTTTTGGAGCTGGGGTGTTTGGCTGAAAAATTAGTTGGAGTTACTGGAGTTCAGCTCCAGAGCCATGCCAAACAGGGCCTCAGAATATTTTTAGCTAGCATCCACCATCAGAGTACAAGTTTGGGTTGGACACTGCAACTTCCCTCAGTGCACTAGCAGAGTGCGGACGCAGTGTATATAACTCCTCTCCGCTCCTCCATCAAATGTCAACAGCAAGAGCTACGAAGACAACGGCAATGGCAATAGATTCCTCTTCCTCCTCCGTGCTGCAAGCCAGCGCACTCTCCCTGCCCGTCCTGCTGTTCGTCCTCTACATCTCCTACCACCTCATCACGCGAGCCCTGACGACGACCAAGAAGAACAAGCCCACCACCGACGGCCGCAAATCGCACCCGCTCCTGGGCCACCTCCCGGAGTTCCTCGAGAACCGCCACCGCTTCCTCGAGTGGTCCACGGAGCTCATCGTCGCCAGTCCGGACCACCGGATGGGGTTCTGGATCCCCGGGATGCGGACGGGCATCGTCACCGGGAACCCCGCCGACGTGGAGCACGTCCTGCGGACCAACTTCACCAACTACCCCAAGGGCGAGCACGCCACCGCCATGCTCCGCGACTTCCTCGGCCACGGCCTCTTCAACTCCGACGGCGAGCAGTGGCTCTGGCAGCGCAAGAACGCCAGCCACGAGTTCAGCAGCCGCTCGCTGCGGAGGTTCGTCGTCGACGTCGTCAGCGACGGGGTCGCCGGCAGGCTGCTTCCGCTGCTCCGGAGGGCCGCAGGACGTCCTGGAGCGCTTCGCGTTCGACACCATCTGCATGGTCGCGTTCGGGCACGACCCCTGCTGCCTCTGCCTCGCCGCCGACGACGGCGGCGGTGGCGGCTGGGCGGACGCCAAAAAATCCGAGTTCATGCGCGCGTTCGGCGAGGCGCAGGACCTCATCATCCGCCGCTTCCTGGACCCTGTCGAGGTCTCGTGGAAGGTCAAGAAGTGGCTCAACGTCGGCATGGAGCGGCGGCTCAAGAAGGCCATCGCGGACGTGCACGCGTTCGCCATGGGCATCGTCCGCGCCCGGCGCCAGAGCGCGAGCGCTTCGGTCGACCACCACAGGGACGACGTCCTATCGCGGTTCGCGGCGAGCGCCGAGCACAGCGACGAGGCGCTGAGGGACATCGTGCTCAGCTTCCTCATCGCCGGGCGCGAGACCACGTCGTCGGCGCTGACGTGGTTCTTCTGGCTTCTGTCGTCGCGCCCTGCCGTGGCGGCGCGCGTCCTCGCCGAGGTCCGCGCGGCGCGGGAGGCGTCCACGGGCACGCGCCCCGGGGAGCCACTCGGCTTCGACGCGCTGCGCGGCATGCACTACCTGCACGCCGCGCTCACCGAGTCGATGCGGCTGTACCCGCCGGCGCCGCTCGACTCGCAGTCGTGCGCCGCGGACGACACGCTGCCCGACGGCACGCACGTCGGAAAAGGTTGGTCCGTCACCTACAGCGCCTACGCCATGGGCCGGCTCCCGGCCATATGGGGCGACGACTGCTCCGAGTACCGGCCGGAGCGGTGGCTCGGCGACGACGGCGCGTTCCGGCCGGAGAGCCCGTTCCGGTATACCGTGTTCCATGCTGGGCCCAGGATGTGCCTCGGGAAGGAGATGGCGTACGTGCAGATGAAGTCCGTCGTCGCTAGCGTGCTGGAGGAGTTCGTGGTCGACGTCAGGAAGGAGGTCGCCGGCGGCGGTGTGCCGGAGCACGTCCTCTCCGTGACGCTCAGGATGAAAGGAGGCTTGCCGGTGCAAGTGAGGAGAAGGGAGCTGGCTGGAAGTGCTGAATGACGATCCAGAGCATACATGTGTCTCATCTCATAATGCTATCGTGTGTCTATTTGGTTTGATAAATAATAACGTTTGTAAATATGTTGTCCTTTTGTTTTTTTTTCTCCTGCTGTCTGCATCTATTTTTTGAGTTTCATTTTGCGATTGTAAAGCTATATTTCGTCAATAAAATGAATGATTGACTACTTACTTTTTGATATGGAGAGAGAGACATAGACTGCTATTTTAGGATTGATAGCGGCATAATCTTTTGACATGGCACGGTGTAAAAATTTTTGAGTCTCACCACGTCTAGGACTTAACATGATGGATAGCACGGCAAGAAACATAAGCATGATTACAACGTTTCTATGCAATTGCCTAGTGTTTAGTATCATACCTCTCCTATATTTTTTTTGAATGGACTAGGAAAATAAAATGGTGAAAACAAGCAAAGATATTCTAATGGAAGTGCTTGGACCGTGTCACGACACGAAAGCCGGGCGACATGCTATGAGTCGTGTTTGTGCCAAAGCAAGGACTTATCGTGCCGGCACGGCGCTGCACGACGCGCCTCACATGTCTTGATCAGATCATGACTCAGAAGCGGCACATACTTGCAAATGATTAACAAGCTTAAAAGATACCTTAGTAATCAGTAAATGTATTTGACAGCTTATTTGCAATATTTTGTAAATCAACAATTCTTTAAACTTAAAATTTAGTTCATTTAGTACGTGATCCTGAGTTTGAAATGTATTATGCATTTCAAATAATTTCCTAGCATTATATATGGTACTTCAAATCCTCCCTAATGCCTGGAAGTGCTCATTGTCAAAATAAACTAGCATATAGGGCCGTAAATAGATCCTCCATAAAAGGTTCTAGGAGATTGAAAACTCACATTAATCCCTAGCTTTCTGTGTGTGTCCAACAATGTACGTTGCGGTGGTGAGATTGGTACGTATACAATGTAACTCAATCTTACGCAAATAGGAAATCTTCATGGATTCCCACGTACTAAATGCATATAGGGGATATGCAGTTAATCATAAGTCAGGAGTGTGTAAATTTGCATGACCCCAACGTGAAGTTGGCAATAGCAATTCACTAACAATGGTCCTACTATAATCTTGATGTCTTTCTCATAGATTCCACTTATCCTTTTGGATATGTAACTAAACTCTTGTTATACCAAATAATCGTCATTGTAGGCACAAAAATTTAGTAGTGTTCAGGATAATAAGCTCACAACATGAGCTATTATTTACCAAATGCATGGCTGTAACACCCTCGGTGTTACATTGTACAGTTTTTGCTAAAACCATGTCATGAGCATCATATTTATGTATTATTGCATGTGGTAAAATGAGAAATTAAATTTTATTGCACTAATTCTTAAATTGAGCTCTAATTTATTCCTTGTCCAAATATTCTCCCGTAGCTCAACTCACTATTGTCATCCTGATCCAACTCCATCTCTTGCTATTTCATCTCCTTCTTGATTCCCGGAGCACGCCCTCAGCACACTCGTAGAGCAAGCCCGCGTAGCACGCTTGCAGTACCCTTCACTGGCAAGTTTCGCCATAGTGTCATTACTTCGCCGTGTCATGAATGGCGAGTTAGGCAGCAGCCTCTAGCGTGTTGCACGCGCTCTTCAGCAAACGAAGATGACCGACCGCATCAGCTCATAGAAATTCGCATGTCATCCATTATTTCTAGACCCACACTAATGTACCCAAATAGCATTCACTAGGATCCACCCGGTCATCATGTCCAACAAGCATCATGAAGTCCAAGTTGCCCTTCCAGCACGTCATCTCTCTCCATGTGAGAGCTCCATAGCCACAAAGTCAAATGATAAATTATTGTCATTCACTAATTATTAGCATACCACTTGGCAAGATTTATATCTCCATCAGTCTCACGACGCGCCACTGTCCTCTCTCGTTGTTCTAATCACCCACGCCTTTACTTCGCTTGCTAATCGCCTTGCAAAATTATCAGCGCACGTCGCGCTGCCGCTGCCATAGTGTGTCGCTCACGCCAGGCGTTTTTCCCAGTGCCAGCTCCACCTCTAGCCCCGCGTCTCCTGCCTATAAAGGACACGCCGCGCAACCCTCCCATCATGCCGAGCTCCAGAGCTGCGCTCCGCCGCTCACCATCTTACTCTCCAAATCGAGTTCATGTGTTCTTGCCTAAGAAAGCTGCGCTTCGTCGACCTCCCACCCCGAGCTGCAATCGGCCGAGGTAGCCAGCCTGCAAAAATCACCTCCTTCTCCATTATTTCCTTGACATGCGGTCTCCTTCTCCCTTCTTAATCCAATTAGCACATATGCACTCTTTAATGCCAACCTAGTTGACACGTTGAAGGACCAAAGACCCACTCAAGGCCATCACATGAAATCCAAATACTGTTCACCGTAGAAAACACTGTTCACAGTAGAAAACACTGTTCATCTGAGCAGCACGTCGTGCACGAGCCGCGCTTTATTACCTTTAAGCAAGCTAGTTAGCTACTAATCTTACGACGCGTCGCTGTCGCGCCTTCGCTTCTCCTGCCTATAAAAGGGCGACACCGAGCTCGCCGCCGTCCTGCGCCGTTGCTCGCTCCTCTCGCCTCTCCAGTCTCTCTCTCTCTCCGAGCTTCAGCTCGCCCTATCGATCTCCCTCTCCGAGCTGTAATCGACCGAGGTAGCTAACCTGCAAGGATTCTTTCATTCGCCTTCTCCATTATTTCTAGACTCACAGTCACGTGCTGGTCAACAAGTCCAATAGCATGATTAACCTCCTCCAATAATATCATTTTCTTCATCTCTAGAGCTCATTTGAATTTGTTTATTTATTGTGAAATAAATTTTGTTATATTCCTAAATTCCTGATCTATCTGTTGGTATATTTTATTCGTATGGTTCTACGATGTTTTAGGGTTACTTATTAATTCTAGGTTGCTTGTTATTATTATGGTTATTTAGGGAATGACTTTTTGTGATGCATTGGTAGAAATGCTGGCCCTGAAAATTTTATAGTAGACTCATGATAATATTAGATGCTCTCTGTAATTTTTGTAGCCTTTGAATAGCTAATTTATTAAGGTAGCTAACATACCCTAATTTAAAGCATATAAAATCATTTAAGAAATTAGTTGGTATGAGATCAGTAGAGCTAGCTTGTTAGCATGATAAGCGTGTTCTTATTTTAAGAGTTGTGGTTGTCTAAATATTAATTATTGCATCATCATCGCTGCATGCATATAGAGAACGAGTCACTGGAGATCGTGACCTTCGGCGAGTAGGAGTACGACGAAGTCGTTGAAGAGTACGAGGAGGAGATCCTCATGCAGGAGGACGTTCCGAAGCCGCCCATCACTGACTTTGCTGACACCGCGTCTGCCCAAGACAAGCCCCCGGTGCATAACCCTTATTTTGAATAATAACTATATATATATATATGTTGTGCATTTACGTTACAGGCATTTTATGAAAACTACATGCATAAATATATCCACCAATGAGTCCTACTAGTATAGGTCGAGTAGTTGCTATGCTAAGGATGTCGGTAGCGTGGGTAACATGTCATTGCTCATAAATAGGCGATAAATATGATCACTCCTGATAAAATGGTGAAAAGGAAAATGGTGACTGGGCAGGGATATGGTTGGGTTCTGGTGGGTGTAAAGGGTTGTGTCCTGTGGCCAACTGGGCATAGTTCGGTTACACTTTTTCCCAGTCTATGTCAATTAAGGACCGGTCGTTACATAAGTCTCGAGGTAAGTCACAGATCTATTATCCTGAGCGCATACTTGTGTATGGTGCAGGGAAGACTCGTTGCTCTCCTGTCATGGATCCAGCTCTTTCCGGACCGACTGATTGGAGGCAGAGTCGGTGGAGGTTCTTGCATCGCACTGAGTCCGGGACTCAGGAGTGGGCGCTTGGAGTCCAAGTTTGGATGGGGACCTGGACACCTAGGACAGGAGGGTGATGAGTTAGTCCTGCTTGTGCTTGGGGTACAAGTGGAGCATATGTTTTCGGGGTACTTAGCTGGGGGCATTGATTCGCGAATCGCCGTGCGATCTGGTACGGCTTGTTTTTTGGTCTAGCACCGTAGTAAGAACTGAAAGATGGAAGGAGAAGAAATAGAACTGATTGCTCAACTCTTGCTTGAAAGTAGAACATATGCTTATATAGACTGGATAGATAATAACTTAATATGGCCGATAATAATAACATAAATAAGGACTCACTATTAGTATTGTTTTCTGCTAAAATAAATCAGCAAACCATAAAGCTTCTCATATTCCTTGGAGTCGGGAAATTATTCCCACTTGTTAGATAAGTCTTGCGAGTACATTGTGTACTCTGGATTTATTTACCCCTATTGCAGGTGATGCATGAGAAGTATCTTTGTGTGGAGGATTCTTCTAGTGGGCTCAGATGGATCCTCGTTCTTATCGCTAGATGTTTATTTTAAATTTCGTTGTTTATCATTCCACACTCTGATATTTGGTATTGTATTAATGTACTTTTAAGAAACTCTGATGTATGAAATGGACTAGTATTGTAACTCGTTCTCATTATTGGATCCTTAGGAAAAATGTGGATCTTTTGGGTTCTCCCTTGGGGTGTGTCTGATGGATACCGCCCACTGTAGCTTGCTTTTGAGGTGCTTAGTGTCTAGTGGAAGATGAGCACCTCCATAAGCATGTTATTTCAAGCGGTTCTACCATAATGGCTGAGTGTGGATACTTCACACACTTTAGATCATCTTATAGATGTATCTTCACAACCATGAAATGTCTGAACTATCCGTACAATCTTTGTATCGGACCCACACATATTCTCTTGAATATGATCAAGGAATCTAAGACATTTAATCTGATTTTAAGATAAGAGGGTCTTAAAATCTATTTTTCTGTGGCACTTATCGTATCCACACTTTGGGAAAATCATGACCAAAAGAATTGCCAATAATTTTCACTCATCCCTTCGGATGGCCAAGATGATCATTCCAAATCTAGAATGCATCAATAGTGTGAAAAATTATTTTATACACAACATGTTGTATAGGATGGATGTATATATAATACAACCAAGAGAGTTCTCTCATTTACTTGTATGCTATATCCATTGTTGTCATGATGTATTTTCACATCAAAATACATCCTTATGGATATCTCTATAATTTGGTAAGATACGAATGTAATTAGGACATAATTAAACATCCTCAATTGCTAACTCAGTATCCATAGAAAGAATGATAGTGGCAAAATAGGCCAAAATATCATTGCATCGCGTCAGCGATGGCCAAAATTATTCCCTCTTCTTGTCATAAGAACCAGGAACATTTTGCTTCCCGAATTATAGAGTTTGTGGTACAAATATCCACTAGGCCCATATCATTCCACACTGGAATGATTCTCGTACAATCTATATATGACAATAATTCAATGAAATTCTCGTCTAATATATAGAAATTCATAAATATTGTTGAGTATCAAATACATCAATATGATACCCACAATAGTTATGCATTGACAACAAGTATTACAACATATTCTGATGGACATTATCAAATAATATCAATGGACCATGAGATTATTCCAAATCTCAAAGCAAGTCTTTCGAAGCATATTCGATGATCATGTTGTCCATGTATTTGAGGTTCTCTTATGAGAAAAGAGGAGTGTTGTTACGCGATCCCATAAGATACAACAAAACAACCAACCTCCTAGGTAGCTTCAGATTTAAGATTGAAACGTACTTCATATCTTATGTCTTAGCTCCTATTTCATCCATTATAGACTTTTGATATAGATCAATTACAAATTTAAGAGTACGACATTGTTTAGTACTATGCTAAACACAACCACATATATGACATTACTTTGTCATTATTGGGTTCACATTGTCATGACTCATTTTGCACATTAGGCCTTTTGCTTCCGCCATCAGAAGCGAATTGTATGAACAATATGATCGTAGTCTTCCATAGTTTAAAAACTAGAGACATGATCCACTCATAATTAGCCTTAAGCTATATGAGTTTATTTATTGTTCATAATACTCCTAAAAAGTATGCCATAAAGTATGTGCATTTCCTTCCATAAGACATTCTTATCGAAAAAGCTTTATGGATGTAGTGCCTTAACGATAATAAAGCACCATTACTTTGATCTATAACAAAAGTAACCTCTAATTGGGTTCATTAAATGCTTCCTTTAGTCTATGGAGCAAAACTATTGTTAATGTCCATTGTCTATGCGGGATAGTGATGCCATCGAGAGTGAGTTCAACAAACTCCTCTGAAGTCAGTACCCACAGCATGTGACAAACCATTGATTTAATTAATTTACACCCAAGGTAAACTAAAAATCACTATGATTATGTTGTAGCTTCCAATGCAAAATTTAGGGGTTCCATATCTTATCAATTAATTTTGGATAGTTGAATGTAATCACAAGATGTGTAGACCTCACAAACGATCATTATTAATGTTGGTATACACGTTGTAGATAATCTCTATGTCTGAAACATAGAGTAGATCTATCTGTAGTAGGCAAATAAATTGCTGCTATAGGCATGGTCTCTGGGCTAATATATTCATATGAATATACCGCGGCCAATGCCTAAGACTCTACCACCCATGTATAGCCTTCAATAATGAATAATGGTAGTCACCATAAAAGTGCACCATTCTTATATGTCCAAAACACTTACTTGGGACAACACAATGTAGGTAATCATCAACTTTAAATAAACATGATGTAGATCTCTCAGCAATGGGCGAATAATCGCTACCATAGGAATGGTCTCTAGGCCAAATAATTCAATATGAATTAAGCACAACCAATGCTTAGGACTCCATCACTTGTGTTAGGATCCCAAATGTATCCAAGATATGAATATAATAATTTTACATAATCCATCATTAATTAAGAAATATTTAATTAAGAGGATCAACCATTGTTAAAATGCAATTTATGAAAAATTATCAAATTAACAAGGTTAACAAAGTACAAAAGCACTAATAATGCTAAAGTCATAGACTAAAAATGGAAAACTTACTGAGCACATAGTGTTATAGTTGGGTAGTGGCATAATTTATACAAAATCACGTAGGACCAAAGCAAAAATATGCACTTTCTATGTTAGCCTCACATGTGAAAATGATTTGGTAGCCATTTTGCATTTCCATACTAGGCCAATATGGGCTTAAACTCATCCATCATTAATTAACAATCATTTAATTAAGAGGATTTGATTTTGTTGCAAAGAAAATTAATTGCCAAAACAAAATTGACAAACTATGTATGTTTAGGTATGCATAATTTTCTGGTCTGAACCATGTACGGGAGTAAAAATTCTTCCATACAAATATAGTTAAAGTTAATGACTAAAACAAAAAAAATTATAGATGCAGAAAACATATCAAAACATGACGATAGTAAATTTTATCTACAATAATATATCATGATGCAATTTCTGAGGACTGACATGTCTAAAAAATCATCTACTTATGCCAGGTAAATATTTTGCATCATAATTTATTTAGATATAAGGTCTAAAAAGAGCATTTATAGAATATATAAATGCAATATATTGCAGTCATGCATCGAGGACTAAACATGTATAAAACAGAAATTCAATAATAATCTTTTTCAATCATTAAGTAATTCATAGATAGGGTAAGGATTTATGTGCAAAAAAGCACAACCTTATCCCTTTGCAAGTTTTCCATGGACGGTTGCCTGCAGCCCTGTAGCGTTCGGCCTTTCTGGATGCATGCGAGTGTGCCGCCGCCGCCGTTTCCGGTCCGTGCCGACGAGCACACAACCATAGACCGACGCGCACCTGCTAGTGTCGTGCAGCCATGACGGGGTCCGACCGTCGCCGTCGTGGGCATCCAGCCGTCGCGAGGGCCGGTCGGGGCACAGGAGGCCGGCTGTCGGCAGTCACCAGCCAACCATCGCTGGGAGCCAGCTGACCACCGTGGATGCGCCAGTCGCGGGCACAGGGCCACGTGTGTGCCCAGCTGCAGGGCCGCCGGTAGCTGTCACACCCTTGGCCGCCGGCGATCACTGTCGACATGAGCACACACAAGAGGAACCAGTGACGAGGATGCCGACAGGGTAAACCCCTCTGCCTTGGCTATTTTAATTTCTGATGATTGTCTACCGGTACAGTGAACGGTTCAACACTTATGTGCTCTTACAAAGACTGGCCATCAGGGTCCACATGATAGTGTCTAAATTGAAAACATAAATAGTTCTTTACGCTAGCTGCTTACAAGACACGGCTTCTCTGCTCCTATATGTCGCCCAACATGACATCTCCCCCCCTTGAGCTGCCGCTTGTCCCCAAGCTGGCGCATCTGGGAATCTCTTCTTGATCACATTGTAGTCTTCCCAAGTCGTAGTTGATGATGGTAGACCGGTCCAGGTGACCTTGACTTGAGGAATCGCCGTATTGCCTTTCTTAACCAACCGACGCTCCAGGATTGCTTCAGGCTTTGCCACTGCAGCTTGCAAGTTAGTAGTTACTGGAAGTGTATCATACACAGGAGTATAGTCTGCAATGAAAGGCTTTAGCTGAGAAATGTGAAAAACAGGATGAATTAAAGATCCTTCTGGCAATTCAAGCCGATAGGCCACATTTCCAATGCGCTCCTGTACTGTATATGGTCCAAAGTACTTGTAAGCGAGCTTTGGAAAGGGTCTGTTAGCCACTGAGGATTGTGTGTATGGCTGGAGTTTGAGCAACACTTGATCACCAACAGAGAAATGATAATCCTGCCTTTTCTGATCGGCCAGCAACTTCATACGGTTCTGTGCTTTGGCTAGATTAGTCTTTAGGGCTTGTAAGTGCAACTCCCTATTTTCAATGATCTCAGCGACAGTATTGGATGTTGAAGCTAGGATAGTAGGAACTACCCCCACATTAGGCTCATAGCCATATAGAGC
Source organism: Miscanthus floridulus (assembly GCF_019320115.1). Classification (NCBI taxonomy): domain Eukaryota; kingdom Viridiplantae; phylum Streptophyta; class Magnoliopsida; order Poales; family Poaceae; genus Miscanthus; species Miscanthus floridulus. Next base: position 190,783,311 of record NC_089587.1, read on the forward strand.
CGTAAAAGGTGAGCATCCCAGGGCAGTGTGATAGGATGAATTGTACCACAGTTCCGCTAATGACAGCGACTGAGTCCAAGCTTTTGGGGAGTCTTGCATAGAGCACCGGAGATACATTTCCAAACATTAGTTGACTCTTTTGGTCTGTCCATCTATTTGTGGATGGTAGGCAGTGCTTAGTTGGAGATTGACTTTATACAGCTTAAAGAGTTCTTTCCAAAAGTGACTGAGAAAGACAATGTCCCTGTCAGTGACTATTGTACTTGGTAATCCATGTAGTTTGACTACATTGTCCATGAAAAGCTGGGCAATAGTTGCTGCAGTGTATGGACGTTTGACTGGCAGAAAATGGGCAAACTTAGTAAGCATGTCCACCACCACCAAGATGACACTAAAGCCCTGGGATTTGGGTAATCCTTCTATAAAGTCCATCGACAAATCCCTCCATACACCCTCTAGAATTGGTAGGGGCTGGAGTAAGCCCAATGGATGATTGTTTGAGTGTTTGGACTGTTGACAGATAGAGCACTGTTTGATAAAGGATTCCACATCTTGTTTCATACCTTTCCAAGCAAAGTGCCTTTTAAGTTTGTGGTAGGTAGCAGCAATACCTGAGTGTCCTCCAAGAGCACTTGAATGATAGGCAGCAAGGATTTTGGTTTGAAGTGCTGCATTTTGAGCAATCCAGACTTTGCCATGGTGCCTTATCAATCCTCTATCCAAACTATAACCCTGGGCATCTAGACTGGAAATGGCTAACCTTGTTAGGAGTTGCTGGGCTTGAGTGTCTGTGGTATAAGAATTTAGAACTTCCTATATCCAAGCATGTTGCACTGAAGACACAGCTTGTAATGACATAAGATGGGCTACCCTAGAGAGGGCATCAGCAGCCACATTTTCTTTGCCTTGTCTGTAGACATTTTTGAAATGCAGTCCCATTAGCCTTGTCATTGCTTTCCTCTGCATCTCAGAGTGTAGATTTTGTTCATTGAGATAGGCTAGGGATTTGTGATCTGTCACTATGATGAACTCTTGTCTTTGCAAATAAGCTCTCCACCTTTCCACTACCATGATCAAAGCCAAGAACTCCTTTTCATATATGGATAATGCTTTATGTTTCTCTCCCAGGGCTTTACTAAGATAAGCAATGGGTTGACCTTGCTGCATCAACACGGCTCCAATGCCATCATGACAAGCATCTGTTTCAATTGTAAAGGATTCTTGGAAGTTGGGCAATGCCAGGACAGGTGTTCTTATCATTGCCACTTTAACACTGTCAAATGTTGACTGGGCTACAGGAGACCAAGTGAACTATTTCAGTCGCAGCAAGTTGGTTAGTGGTTTGGTTAGGACTCCATAACCTTTTACAAACCGTCTGTAGTAGCCTGTAAGACCCAGGAATGCTCTCAACTCTATGAAGGAAGTAGGAGCTGGGCAATGGAGCATAGCTGATATCTTGTTTGGATCTGTGGACACTCCTGCTGCTGAGATAATGTGTCCTAAATATTCCAAACTTGACTGTGCAAAAGAACATTTGCTCTCTTTGAGGAAAAGTTTGTGTTTTCTCAATTCAGCTAAAACTTGCTGCAAATGATGTTTGTGGTCTTCTATAGTGGCACTAAAAATTAGGATGTCATCTAAGAAGACCAATACAAATTTCCTGAGAAATGGCTGCAAATTTTGATTCATGATGCACTAGAAAGTAGCAGGTGTATTTGTGAATCCAAATGGCATCACCTTGAACTGATAGTGGCCGTGATGAGTTTTAAATGTAGTTTTGTACTCATCCTCTGGATGCATTCTCACTTGATGATATCCTGACTTCGTATCAAGCTTGGTGAAGAACTTAGCTCCATGTAATTCATCTAAGATTTCTTCAATGACTGGCATGGGAAACCTATTTTTGATTGTGATGTCATTCAATTTTCTATAGTCTACACAAAATCTCCATGTACCATCCTTCTTTTTTACCAAAAGGACCAGTGAAGCAAAAGGACTATGGCTATGAGCTATCAAGCCAGCTTGCAAAAGCTCCTGGACTTGTCTCTCTATCTCAGTTTTGTGTAATGGTGAATAGTAGTAAGGTTTAGAATTGATGGGGATAGATCCAGGCAAAAGTGGGATGGTATGGTCATAGGCTCTTTGTGGTGGTAAGGTTTTGGGATCAGTGAACACATCACTATAGGTTGAAAGAATTTCAGATGGTGGGGAAGTTTCACTAGGTTTGGTTGGATTGGTTGCTGGTACATAGTCTACGAGAACAAAAGCCCAGATGTCATTGCCCTTTGTGGAGTTAAATACCTTAGTGGCTGAGATAGACTGAAGTTGTAGAGGAGGTTTTGTGATTCCTTTCAGCTTGACAGGTTTGCCCTGGACCCAAAATTCCAGTGTTTTGTGTTGCCAGTCACATTGCATGGGACTATTGGATTGCAGCCAATCAAAACCAAGGATGGCATCATATGGATGCATATCCAATACCACCATATCAGTAGATAGTGTATGGCCTTGGCAATACCAGGACAATCCTTGTACCTTTCTGTTGGTGATCATCCATTCACCATTTGCTAGCTTCACTTTTTTATCTTGAGTGGACACTATAGGTAACTTGGCCAAAGCAACAAACTAAGAGCTAATGAAGCTATGGGAGCTACCACTATCAACAAGGATGAGCATCACCTTATCCTGGACTCTGGCTTTCAGCTTGATACAGTTTGTGTTGTCCACACTGGAAATAGCATGTAGTGACAACTGGCAAAAGTCCTCATGAAGTGTGTCTTCAGCTGCCAGTTGATTGAGGACATCATCAGATAGTTCTCTGTCAAGATCATTGATGACCAATGCATTGGCTTGAGGCTTGTTTCTCTTAGGACACACTTCTAGGTGGCCAGGTACAAATTTGTCACCATAATTGAAACAAAGGCCATTTGCCTTCCTGTAGTCCCTTAATTGCCTATCCTTCCATAGAGAAGTGAGTTGAGTTGTTGGCTTGGGTTCAACTCTTGGTGGCATGTAGAGTTTTGGTTGACTGACATTTCGTTGATATCTAGCCTTGCTTCTGTCATGGACTCCCTGCTGAATCTTAGCAATGATTGAAGCCTTATGCACCGTTGGTGGTATTTGACTCTACTGTTCCTCTAATTTCTTCCTTGAGGCCCCTGATGTAATGAGGTGTGAAGAACATGTCATCATAATTAGGATTGTGCATGGTTACAGCGAATTGCAATGCTTGGAACTGGGTGGTGTACTCTGTCACTGTCCCAGTCTGCTTGAGGTCCAATAAATCATTCATTGTTGTTCGATAGTCATCGGCTCCAAACTCCTCTTCCACAACAGCACAAAAATGATCCCAATCGCTAAAAGTATGGTTTAGTTTGTAAGCTTGGTACCACTTAGCATCATTACCCTCAAAATGCAAATGAGCAGCTGTAATCCACATGCCCTCTGGCAGCTGATATAGGTCAAAGTAACTCTGACAATTATCCTTCCATATCTTAGGGTCTATACCATCAAATTTGGGGAACTGCATTTTGGGCATAGCTGGGCTGGGCAAAGTGTCTCTTTTCCCAATTCTTTGTGGGTGTCTCCTGATCTTGGAAGTTTCTGCCTTAACAGTTTCTTTATCCTTGGCAAAGACATTTTGAAATGATGCCTTCTTCTCCCCAAACAACATGGATGCCCCCATCATCATCATCATCATCATCATCATATGCAGCCTCATTTTCAAACTGTCTCATTATCAACTGTGCCACTGCTGCCCCATTGGCTTTGACTTGTTGAGCTATCATGTGTTGTTCAGTAGAGTAGTTATCCATGGCTGCTCCCCTGATATCCATCTGGGCTTTCATCTGTTGTTGAAGTTCCCCAATATCATTGACTCTGGTGAACAACAAATCGAATTGCTCCATGACCTGGTCCATGAACTGCTTCTCATCGTCCGCACTTCGGGCCATGGTGTCCAATAGAATCTGGGTCTGTTTCAATGGTTTAAGTGGAGCCGTGGTGACTGATGGGCAGGATCCGAACCCCTTGGTGTAATCGGAGGAAGGGTAGGGTTTGGTGGAAGTGATGGGGGATGTTGGAGTAGTGGAGAGGGGAAGGCCTAGGTAGCCGACACCAAAACCGTCACTGACCCAACTCAACCCAAAGGTGGGACCTCTGGGACCTCACGTCGAACACCACATGGGTGTGACTAAGATCAACCTGCCCACTGGAATTACAAGCTGTAGATCGAAGTGCCGGGATCGAGGCGGTACCTGAGAGGGAAGAGCAGATGTCGAGCAGGAATGGCTGACGTCGGTGATGGAGGAGGTGGGGTGGAGGTAGGGCGTCAGACCAGTAGATCCGCCGGTGGATGCGTCGGATGTGCGGGTAGGAAGCGATGAGGAAGAGCTTTGCGCTCGTCACCCACGCCGAGGATAGAGTGTCTCTGATACCACTTGTCACACCCTTGACCACCGGCGATCGCTGGCGACGTGAGCACACACAAGAGGAACCAGTGACGAGGACGTCGGCAGAGTAAACCCCTCTGCCTTGGCTGTTTTAATTTCTGATGATTGTCTACCGGTACAGTGAACGGTTCAGCACTTATGTGCTCTTACAAAGACTGGCCATCAGGGCCCACACGACAGTGTCTAAATTGAAAACGTAAATAGATCTTTACGCTAACTGCTTACAAGACACGGCTTCTCTGCTCCTATATGTCGCCCAACACGACAGCAGCGGCGCGAGGCCACAGCGAGGAAGCCGCTGGCCGTGGAGTCACCAGCCGAGGGCGCTACCTGTGGTCGAGCCTGCGGCCGCCGCCGCCGCCGAGGCACATCCACAACCGAGCGCAAGCGACGGCGACGAGGATGAACTTGCTTCTGGCTTCTCAACTTGCAGTGGAGAGCGCGTGCGTGATAACGTGTTAGAAGTAGAGAGCCAGAGACAGCGAGTCTATGCAAATGATATGTGTTGTATTGCATTGAACAATGTTGCATATATATATACAGGTCCATGTGGGCAGTTACCAGTACGAGAGAGCTGGTGAAAAGACACCCTTTGGGACCCTAATTGATTATTAATAATAATTCTCAAAAACAAAAATGAAAATAATTACTATTTAGCAATTCGTCAATTTCTGGGAAGTGTTTTTTATTTGCTCTAAGAAGAGCCATAGCCCAGTTCATGATGAAACGATGACAGTCAGATGAAAAAAACATATTTCTTTCCTACTGCAAGGGAAAAGAAAAACACATTACTACATTTGCCCGTGATCCATTTGTCACCAAATATGTTGAGGATTCACATGAATTCTCTGACACAATATTATTTATACATATGTATATATTCATATATACTAGATTTTATGGCAAAATAATTAGGTATTTTTTAGGAAATCGGGAGGGGTAAAAGCCCCTACTGGTTAATATCGTATGTATATATATTTAAAATGTAAATAGTTTACATTAGGTATTCTTGAGAATACATGTAGTTTCGCCTCTATAAAGTGGCATGATTCAAATACGTGGTAAAATGTAATGGCAGCATTCTAATATGATAAATAGTACCATATTTATTCTAAATTATAAGATGTTTTGGATTTTCCACATACATTACTTTTAAAATGTATTTGGTTTTGCTTTAAGAAGCTTTGGGATGGGACGGAGTGCCCAGAAATATGCAAGATGTGTCTAAACATTGGATTCCCTTGGGGTGAAGGATTAGCTCTTGGTGGTGTCGAATGTTTTGATTCCCTAGTGCACCGGAACATATTTCTTACTGGAAGCAGTGTGCAGCCGTGCACTGATAAGATTGTAAGGTTTGGTGGAAGACGTGATAATGTCTCCAGTTTTGGAACGTCCAACAGATACAGCCTAGAGCAATGCCGAAGGAGCTCTGTATCTGGTGGTAGGCCTTCTAGCAAACTGCAATTATGGAGCTCAAGGGCCGTTTTCTTCTCTCTTCTTTTCTCTCTCTTACACATCAGATTTTGTGGGTGGGGGGGGGGGGGGGGGGGGGGGGGGGGGGTTTGACTCTCACGCAGGCCCCCGCGTCCCTCTACCCTGGGGGCGACTCATGAGGCGCTCTCCACCGCCGTCGTCGGGCCCTCCCTCGCGCCCGCCTGGCCTGGCCGCCGCCGGAGCTCGACGCCGGAGGCCCGGCGGAGGGCAAGGACGGCGGCGGTCGGGTTTCCTCTTCCTCCCTTCCTCTCTTCCGTGTGTCTCATGTGCTGGTTCCAGCATTTTTCTTCGCGGGGGGGGGGGGGGGGTGGCTCTGCTAGCGGCGCCTCCAGCCCCGGGGCGGGCGAATCCTTCCTTCCCCCGCTCGGATTTGCTCATCGTGTTTATCCGGAGTAGGTCTATTCTCTCCCGCGAGGCTCCTGGGCGGTCGGTCGGCGCGCTCTTTGAGGGGGCTCAGTCGTCGGCACACCCGGTCCCGGGGCGGGCGGATCAGCATCCCCCACCTAGATTTGTCCCTTCCGTGCGTTTTTAGCAGGAGCGGGTCTGGGGTGGTGTTCTCCGGCCTTCACCGGCGTCGGGGGCGGCGACCCGGTCCGCGGCGCCTTTCGGGCCTAGTGGGGTCGGGAATGGGTGCGGCGGTGGCGGTCGGCCTTGGCCTCCTTGGTCGGGGCCAGTGCTCCACTGCTGGATCTGGCGTGCAGATGGCGAAAGTTCACAACGGGGCATACTAGAGGCTCTGGGTGGCGGGGATTGATGCTTGGACTGCTCGACAGGGGTTGGAAAGGTGGTGGGCTGGGCGATTCAGGCTTCTTCTGATCCCGGCCCTCTTCTCCCCCCCACCTGCCTTCCCCCTTGCTCGGGCTAGTTTCCGTGGCAGAGCTGGCCGGATCTGTTTGTTGTTGGCCGGCTTTGCCGACTCCGGCAGGGGGCGGACTCTCCGACGAGCTTCTCCCGACGCCTCTCCTGGCCGGCGTTCCTAGGGGCGGCGGTCGGGCGGGGCTGCTGTTGACCTCTCATCACAGCCTGCCTTCTTGGTAGGGTCGAGGGCGTCTTCCTGTGGCGACGCATGTTGCGGGGACACCCGCAGGGCGTGCGGTGGCGTTCGGGGTTTGGCGGGGACGCCCCATGTCTCTCTGGCGCTTTTTCTCGGGATAGGCTACCTCTGTGGGTCTCCGACGGCGGCGGTGTGGAGGTTGCATGAGGTTAGGGTGAAAGCTTGGACGACGACATCTAAGGATGTCGTGCCCTTCTTAGAGGCGTCCTTTTCTACCTCTCCTCCTACCGTGCTAGATTTTGTAGGTGAAAACCTTCCCTCGTCGGGCTAGCATGTCGATGCTCTTAGCATTGTTTCCTTCTTGAAGGCTTTGCTAGGCGATCTAGTTTCCGTTGTTGACCTCTTGCCGTCTGTCATGGTGCTGCTCCAACGGTGGTGGTGCTCGGTGCTCCAAGTCATCTTTGCTAGTTGGCTTCTTAGTTTGAGTTGTTTTTAGTTGCTCTAGTGGTTAGCTAGTCGTTCCTTAGTCGAGTTGCTAGTTGGGTCGTTTTCAACCAAGTTGGCTCAAGGTTGAGCATGTTGTGGGGTATAGTTGGTAGTTGTTTTGGGTCGGTGTTCCAGAGTTGGTCAGGATGAGTGGTGCACTCTCTTAGTTGGTGGTTTTTGGGCCCGGTTTCCACTCAAAAAACTGGACCAACACTTTTATTTTTTATTTTATTCGTCTAATATAAATCACGGCAAAGCTTTTGTTGTCCCTTCTAAAAAGAGAAGGATTAGCATATAGAGCTTTTCACTTTCACTATTATTTTGTGGGGTTTATGGAATGTTAGGAATAAGATGGGGATTGAGAAGAAGTTCCCAAATTCATCTAACGAGTTTTTTCACAAAATTTTCATATTTATGTAGAAATAGCGAATTCTATTGATGGATCAGGATGCTTGGAAGACAAAATAGGAAAAATGAAGACTTAGTTGAGGGGGTTCTTGGAAGACAAAATAGGAAAAATGAAGACTTAGTTGAGGGACTTTTGTAAGCAAACTGAAAATCTTGAGGTGGAGGGAGTGATCTGAAGGGGTTGTTTTGATGTTTGAAACGTCTTTTGCTCTGTGATGTTTTGGCGGTGTCGAATGTTTTGGTTGCTATGGTTGGAGTTTGTTTCGTTTGGTCGTAGTTGGTTTGCTTGTGACTGATGGGGCCTTGATCCTTGTCCCCAGCCGGTTTGTTTTTCATTTTGCAACACTTTCTTCTAAAATATAATCTAATATTCTATTAGCTTTTCTTCTATTAGCTTACTGATTTTTATCAGATCCAATGCAATAAAATAACATGCAAATCAAGCTCAATATATACACATATATAGTAGCCAGAGTACCATATAGTCATTCTATATATACAACAAATTTATCTCTAAGAAATTCTCGCAGCAACGCGCGGGGTATTCTTATACTGGATACAGATAACCAGGCAGGCATAGAAACAACCACTTTTAAATAACTGTAGTCGGTGTCACATGTACTACGTGCGGACTCCGTACATCAGTATATGTTTCTCCGTATATGTAGACAACAAACGAAACTAGCCCCCGAATTTGGTGTGGCGCGGGAAGACAAACATAGATAGGCGGCAGACGATATATCACATGCCAAGTGTGGCTGGAAAAAGCTAAGTACGGTACGGTGTCACCACACCCAACAATTCTTCAGCAGATAGAGAGAGCATATGTTCAGTTAGCAAACCCCTCTTCCTTCTTCAGCAGCTGCGACTGCGACTGAAGCAGCTAGCGTCTAGCCTACCGGTGATCCCGGCGTGTGCGAGCATTGCCCAGAGGAGCGTGATCAGCTCGCCGCCTTGCGAAATGGCCTCCGCATGCGCTTCCAAGTTCTCCGATGGGGCGACGTACAGGATCATCTCCACCCAGAAGCGGGCCAGCTTCTCCCATCCCATGGCTGGGTCCTCCACCAGTTCCTTCCCGGCCCTTGCGTCATTCCTATGGACCTCATGATTGGAGTCAGCACTCAGCACTCGGATGAGCTGATCATGGTCTACTCCCTGCACCTTGTCTAGGACACGGTCGGCATATTTCTTCACCTCATCATACAGTTTGCGGCACCATTCAGCAAAGTCAGGGAGCAGCTCAGGGCGGCTGGTCACCAAGTAGGTGCAGTAGCGCGATAGGGGAGTGGCGAGAGTCTTGTGGTCCGACGGCGGCTGTGGGAGCTGGCTCACCTCAAACACACTTGTGGCGATGTGCCAGACGAGTATGGTATAACCTGGTTGTCTGACACTGCAACCATATAGGGAGAAATGAACCGGAGATGACGGTGGTCGAATGCACTGCAAATATATATAAAACAGTGCAAACAGTTGTATTCCATGCATTTGGAAGGCAAAAAAGAATATATATACGACTTGAAATAAAATCGGCAAGGCAAATATATAATAAGAAGATCGTACATACCCAGACAGCTCCATGGTCAACCTGGTCGGTGGTAAAGCTCTCTCCTTTAAGTGCTTCGAAGATGGCGGCCTTCACAGTGCTGCTTTGTACCTCAACCTTCTTCCCTCTGTCTAGTAAACGTAGGAGCCGGCTTAGAAGAAGTGGGGTTTTCCTTGGGCGGAGCACAAGAATCGAGCACTGTTTCATCTTGTCTTCCTAATTGTTCACCAGCTTGCATCTGCGATACATCAACAGGGAGCAAATGCATTTCTGCACAACATGGGATCGCTGCCAACGAGCTTGATTGACATGGTGGCAAATGAGGGCTACTTTAGTCCAGTTGGAACAGATGTAGGAAACAATCTCTCTCGCCTCTGCAAGCACAAGCACTGCAACGGCTAGATATAAAACACTGTTTCGATTGAAATGCTGTGAGAGAAAAATACTATTTCGGTAAGAAAAAAAAAAGGCAAACAAATCGGCCGAGGCTATATATGTCGTAGTACAAACTCCCGACTCTAAGCAGCACTGGAAAACGATCAAGTCCAACAACAGTATCTCCACAATGTTGCGTGTTCAACAACTGCAGCCAACAGTTTATCTGGACAAGGTATGCATAAAAGGCTAAACCTTGTGTCATGTCCACAACCAGATATAAACAGTAACCGATGCTCCAGAGTGAAAGCGTGACGCCAAAGGCAGGAAGCAGAGGATGGGAATAGTAGATTGGCAGGGATGAATAATAATAATCATTGATGAATGAAAGCTCATCCCTAATTATCCCAAACACTCTCCCATAATCATCACCCCGGAGCAATGTCTCCCAGAAAAACTTGCTGGTTTTGATGAAGCCGGCCTCGGAGACCGTGTACTTTGCGAACCGACATCGTAGCAGCTTGAACAAGGTGAACGAGAAACACAAATCTCTGGGTCGTGCTGTTGATGAGGTCTGAAGAGTGCCCACGTCGTCCTCATCCAACCCAAAAACTCGGTCCAATGTCACCAGCAGCCTATTTCGTTCTGTTTGCCCTCGCTGTATCTCCCTGTTGTTGGTTGGGCATTTCTTTTAAGCTGTAACCATGCGGCTGCTCCTCCACCTTCACTTTATCCTCTCCCATAGCTATAAGAGCAGGTGGAGGTGGTGATGCTGTGTGCTCATCATGCACCGGCTGCTGGAGCTGAGCCATGTACCCCGCGATCAGACGAGGACTGCGTCCGAGTGCAAAAGATAGTTGAGCCTTGTAAAATGCGGCGTACTTGAGAAGCAGTTTAGCAAACATAATAACAAATAGCTGAACAAGAGCAATCTCCGGCGGGTACAGGGTTGAGAATGTGAGGTATGCGCTCCAGCTTGCTTTAACCAACAGTATTATTGGAACCAGCTACTACTGCTCTTGTATTGATGCCTAAGCCTACCACAACTCCTGTCCATATAACGACCAGGCGGAGGTGCGACGCACCAGAGCACCCAACATGCTGGAGAGCATATTGGATGAGGTCACGAACACTGCCAGTGGTGGTGAGAGTGGTGTTGACAGTGGTGGTGACGATGGCGGTGCCTCCCAGAAAGACTGCACCGATGACTGGATGTCGGCGATACCGCGGCGCGTAGGCGCCTATAACCACGACCAATCCCATCGAAACAACATGAGCACGCTCGCCCGGGACATTTGCGCTTGTTTCATGTTCATGCGAGGAGATAGTCGACGAAATATGGTCGGCAATCTACCTAGAGGTACATTCAAGGTAGTAAATTATCGGTAGACAGGTACGCAAGCCACGAACGAGATGGTGACGCAAGACAGACACGAGGTTTTATCCAGGTTCGGTCGTCATGAAGGCGTAATACCTACGTCCTACGTCTGATTGTATTGATGTATGTCAATGAGATGTTTTTTTGAGAGGGGTCCCCTGCCCGCCTTATATAGTCTGGAGGACAGGGTTACAGATCTGGAAACTAATCCTAACCAGTTACAATTGTCATAGGTGGTCGGATAAGGATTTCTATTCTAACCGACTAGGATCTTGCTTGATCTCCAAGTCTGCCTTGATTCCTTGCGCGGGACTCCGAGCAGATCGGCCGGGCCGCGCGTCGTCTTCTAGTGGGCCAGACCCCCTGGTCCGGACCAGCCCAAGCCTAGCCGTAAGGGTATAGGGGTTAATACTCCCACAGCTAGTCCCCGAGCACCATGTATTATGTTGCGACACGCCGTTTGATTTTCTTCGGCTAATGCGGTCTGTCTTCATGTCATCTCCAACTGATTGAAACATTGACTGAGCAAATGTGCCAGCATTCTGGTCAGCATAGAGAGCAGTATACCACGATTATAGCCGAAGATTCCGGTTGTCCGAAGAATACATGGTGCTCTAAAGAAAAAAGAAAAAGATTTCTTTCCTGATCAAGTGTGCCCACTTGTATTTCTAAAAAGAAATGTAAGTGACCCTTGTACAGTAGTAGTTATGGTCAACAGTCAGAGCGTAGGGGTCGATAAAACAAGCACATTCACCGCAAGGTGAAGTGTGCCCACTTAGTCCACGAGCTTGGTAGTAGGTGACGTAGGCACGTGGTGCCAGGGTCTAAAAAGAATTCCTAGTTAAGTTAAGAATCTAATCATCGTACAAGCGATACGAGATGCATCGGTAGGTGCATCGTACTGATGTAGTCCCCGAGCTTGCTAGAAGGCGAGGTATCAGCCTTGTAGCAAGGTCTAAGTGAGAAAAAATAAATGCCGCTCAACTGTATATGAATACAAATCACATGTAGCCGAGGAGAGTGGTCTCCGAGCAATGGTCGGAGAGTGGTCGGGGCAGTCCCCGAGCGCAGCATGGGGAAAACGACGAATCCCCTAGAATAACCGTAGTCAGTTTAGTCCCCAAGCACGAGGGCGATCGAGACAATCCCGAGCACGAGAGTGGTCGGAACAGTCTCCGAGCACGATGGTGATCGGGACAGTCTCCGAGCACAAGGATAGTCGCCACAGTCCCTAAGCACGAGGGTGGTCGGAACAATCCCTAAGCACAAAAAGTGTGGAAAAAAACCATATGCCACTTGTACTATTATTTTATGTATTTATTTATTTATTTGTTCTGACAAGTCCGGTCTGACACGTCTGGTCAAAAAAGTAGATGGGTATAGCACGTCATACTGCCTTTTTGTCTTGTCAAGCAAACAGTTGCGTGGCACTTGTCAGTAGGTGCGTCAGTGTGGGCCCTCCCATACTGGCAACGAAGAGGCGCATATATTGGCGTAGATCTCGAGGCTGAGAATACTGCAAACGTGAAAACAACCGTCTGCGGCGCGTGCGCACGTCCCCCAAGAATCCCAGGCAGACAAAATGGCATAACTCTTGGGTGAAATACAGTATAGGATAGGTCAGTTACTATTTACTAAACCCCATTGCCATTCGCAACCGCAGCTTTCGTCTTCCTCTCGCCAACCAACCCTAACACATCTGAAATTGCCACCAATCAATCCGCCGCCGCCTCGACTGCCGCCTCTGCTAATCCCCCGCTACTGTTGAAGATCATAACACTCCCCGTTCACCAGCAAGGCCGGAGTCTGAGGCGGAAGACGAAAGGGAAATGGCGAAAAGTGATGCGCAGAAGACAATAGGGGTCATGGCGAAGGAATGGTGGAAGTTGAGAAGCAATGAGCAGACCATTGAAGACCTCGTCACCATGAGGGTACTCCACAACAAGGAGCTCGTACGATGGCGTGCGCCGGAGGGCGACAGGTACCCCAATCCACAACCAGGTGAGATCGTGGTGTTCGAGGATTTCTTTAAACGAGGATTTGGAGTTCCAGTGCATCTGTTTCTTCAGGGGCTCTGTCTTTACTACGAGATTGGGATTTGCAATCTACATCCCAACTCGATCCTCCTTGTCACCACTTTTATTCATCTGTGCGAAGCGTATGGTGGCTTCCAGCCCCATTTCGATTTTTTCTGCCATCTTTTCTGTCTGCGGAAGAAAGGAAGCGGTGGTTCGAAGATAGCTGTGGGTGTATACCTCAACCTCCGTGACGACATGAAAGCCCAGTACCTGCACTGCCCATGGAACACGTCGCTCGATGACTGGTACAAAAAATGGTTCTACATCCGCGAAGAGCCAAACACGATCACGCTGTGCGACGCGGGCTACATTCCGGAGAAGAAGACGAGCTGGTCGGAGAAACCCAAGCATCTGGGATAGATCCTAGAAATATTTGGAATGATCCCATGGAAAAAACTGGATGGTCCGAGCATGGTTGGGAGCTTCATCAGCCGATGGGTCCACCCCTGCCAGAGGAGGGTACATCCTGGCTATGAGTATCAAGGGAGCTCAGATCCGACGAGGACGAGGCAGGGGGCGCTTGACAAAATTGAAGTCAAAGCTAGAATTGGTGAGCTATTTAATTTAGCCGATCCAAATTATGCCAGATTGAGCGACATTGAGCATGCTTTCAAGCTTGCCCGACCTCCCCCAAATGTAACTCATCTTGCCGCGTACCCATAGTCTTATATTGTGGTAGGATAAGTGGAAACTTACTGTGTTCACTCCCTTTTGTTACCCAGGTTAATGGTCGGGATGGAGCGACAGTGTTTGTGTCGCCACCCCCTGGAGTAGAGTGGCCACAAGGAGCTGATCCCACCACCTAGACCAGCGTCGAGATTGAGGACGAGGACGTCGACTGGGCGGAGCTCGGAGCTGGAGAGGAGGCAGCGGCCAAAGCCGCTGGTAAGCGACCGGCTACCCCCAAACAGTCGAAGAAGAGATCAATAACCACCCTGCTCATCGGGGAGCGCTAAATATCAATGAGCCCGAGGGGAACCCGAAGGAGAACCTGGCTGGCAAGCATCGGCAGGTGATTTTTGCTTGGTCAGACGATGACGTAGAGGAGGGAGAAGATGCAGACACCTTTCAACTTGTCCCTCAAAAAAGGAGGAAGCAACTGGAGTCGATGGAGCAAGGTGGGTCCTCCACCCCTGTGGGACCCACATCACCGACGGCGGTGAAGGATGCAGCCGGGTCGAGCTCGGGAGTACCTGAGCAAGGAACGCGACCAGCGATGGGAGCGACAACTCAACCGAGTATGCCACCGACCACTGCAACATGAAGGACAAGTGGCGGAGGGGTCGAGCACCAAGGCCCAGCGACAGTGCTGGACCAGGAGTCACCCGCACAGCACGTGGAGCAAGTACAGCCAAAGAGACACGGCTTCTCCACATCATTCCGCGCTTCCAACATGTAAGTATTTGTAACCTTGATAAAAGTTAGCAATTTGCATTTAATATGATTGCTTTCTGAACTTATCTCGGATGTACTAGCTCGCCATCCACAGAAAGTCCAGACCAGCTAGCTGGAAGTGGCGTGGCGCCGCCAATAAGTATAGAGCACACTACCCAGTAGCCGACCACCGAGGAAGCCATAGTAGAAGATCCGTCGGGGCCTCAGCAAGCGAGCAGTCAGACAATAGTCCCCGAGTAGGTGGTCGAGGGACCAGCAGAGCCGAGCACGAGTGCTCTGAGCGCTAAACCTGCTGAGGGCAACACCTCAGTGTCGAGGGTAACAGAGTAGACCAAGGAGCAACGGCCGAAGGTGAGGGCATAGACCACATTTACTGACGCTGCAGCTCATGGGAAGGCTGTGGTGATCACAGATGTTGCTGACACCGGGCTAGCACCAGGACCCGAAGAAGAGCCCGAAGAGGACGAGGTGGAGGAGGTCCTGGGCCATCCGCAAGACAAACGACAACATGTTTATGTGTCGCGTTGGTGGAATGACCAATGGGTTGTCCATGAGGAAATCCCAGAGGTTGAAGAAACCAAGAAAGTTGAACGGGCGGCGAAGCAGCTTGTTACGGAAGTGCAGGTAAGCTTCACTTCACCCCCTGGTCTTGCGGTCTAGTCATAGTTGTCTTACTTAGCTATCTACACTCAGGACTTAATGAAGACCGTAAGGTACCGCAAGAAATGCTTTGACCAGATAGAGGGTATTGTTGCAAACAACCAGGAGCTGACGGTTGAGGTGGACCGCTTGCGCTAGCGACTTGAAGCCGCCGATCATGAAAAGACGGTGCAAGATTCCTAGAAGCAGAACTTGGTCATCCAGCTCAGTAAGAAAGAGCGGGAAAGAACAAGTAAGTAGCCATTTTATCATACCGACTACTAACAAGTGTTGTTGCGTTGTTGGTAGTAACAGCTGTAGTGCAGGCTTAGAAGCTGAAGTGATCCGTCTCCAAGAGGAGAACAGTCGTGTGGTCGGGGAGTGTGATCGCCTAAACGAGGACAATAGAAAACTGGCGCAAGACCAGTCGTAGCTCCGGGACCACACAACCAAGATGACAGAGGAGCAGAAGGGTTAGTTGTCCAACTGCCTTTGCTCATTTTTGTTGCCTACTATAGTTTGGCGTGGTCTAACGTCTTAACGACGTGTGCGGATTGCAGTTATAAAAATCAATGCAAAGAAGCATCTAGAGGCCATGATGAAAGACCATGATGGCTGGAAGGCGCAATGCCAAGAGATCACCAAGGACCGTGACACCTGGAAAAGTCAGTGCCAAGAGGTGGCAAAGGGCATTTTGCCTATCCTTAACCTCATCGATCCGGCGCTAGCAGAAGATGTGCCAAGGACGCCGCAGCTGGGATTGATCGAGAGATGCCAAAGGGCATGGGGATGGTTCCAGGGGTTCATGAAGGAGGCAGGAGAATACGCAGGTGCACATGTGCTAAGCATGGTACGTGCTCACTACCCCCTGATCGATCTCAAGCGCCTGGAGGCTAGATACCTAAAGGAGGTAGATCCAGACAAGGCTGAGGAGCTACGGATGACCCAGCTAGACTTGTCGGCGAAAATAATTGGCGATATTAACCTGTGTGGGGGTGTGACACCACCCGTACAAGGAACGTCGTTAATAAGTCAGCTGGGAGTGCCATCATCTTTAAGCCAACCAACGAAGCCTATGATCTCGACCAGCCAGGCATCGGCGGGGCCATCTTCTTCAACTCGATCAATGCTAGAGTCCCCGAGACCCGAGCGCGATGTCGGGCCCAGCGAGCAGCAGGCGCCGCGTGCCCCGACTAGCCAATAGTGTAGGCTATAGCTGTAGAAGAAGATGTAGTTGAGTTATTGTAAACTTGGACCTTTTCAGGCAAGCTTGTAATAACGTAACTGTATATCAACATAAGCTTGCTTGTTTTGTAGAAAACGTGTTTAAGCTCGAATATCGTGTTGATGTAACTAAGTTAGAACGTGTTGGCGTTTTGTTTAGTTGTACTAGTTTAGTCGACACGTCATCCTGAAAGGTTTGTATGGCCCTGGTTTGCCTTGTGGTCGGAGTGTGAGGTGCGTAGCTTGTGCACACGTAGAAACACACAAGTCAAACCAGAGAGCACCTACCGATCACCCGTAGCGTAGAGAGCGGATCACATACACGCGTTGGGAGGAACCAGAGACAGGGCCTACTCCGAGAACCCAAGAAGGAATGGTGGTCGGTTTTAACTGGTAGAGTTAGAATAACAATAGACTTCGAAGTGACACATTAGAGTGGTCGGAGAAATCATAGTAGCTTTATTGAAATAAACCAAAAGTACAAGAGGGGTACATATCTTAGTAGCTAAGCATAGAAACGCCTAAGCTTGTCGATGTGCCAGGAATTGGGGACGTCTGTGCCGTCTAGGCGAGCTAGCATGTAAGATGTAGGGCGTGTAACCTCCTTGATCATGAAGGGTCCTTCCCATGGGGTTGCGAGTTTGTGGACACCAGCTTGATTTGTCTTCCACTATAGAACCAGGTCCCCGACCATGAAGAACCGCTCCTTGACATTCTTGTTGTAGTACCTGCGCAAAATAGTAAGGTATTTGGCTGTACGTACGCAAGAATCGAGCCGCTTCTCTTCTACACTATTCACTTCTAGCTCCCGCACTTCATTGGCCTTGTCTTCATCAAAGTTCTCTACCCATGCTGATCTGAAGGCTATATCTGCTGGGAGCACTGCCTCAGCGCCATAAACCATAAAGTATGGTGATACGCTGATATTGCGACTGGGTTGGGTTCTGAGACCCCAGACCACGGCTGGTAACTCTTTGAGCCATCTTCCAGGAGCTTTGTCATTCTCTCTGTACATCCTCTTCTTAAGTGCGTCTAGGATCATACCATTTGCCCGCTCGACCTATCCATTATCTCTAGGGTGTGCCACCGAGACGTATTTTACTACTATGCTTCTTTCATCGTAGAAGTCCCAAAAAGCATTCCCGGTGAACTGAGTACCTAGATCAGTGATGATGTTGTTTGGTATATCGAAGCAGTGGATGACCTGGTCGAGGAATGCGACAGCCTTTTCCAAAGATGCCTTGACTAGGGGCATGTACTCTATCCACTTGGAGAATTTGTCGATCAGCATAAAGACGCATGTAAATTTCCCAGGGGCCGGTTTGAAAGGCCCGATCATATCCAGTCCCCAGCACGCGAAGGGCCAAGAGGCTAGTATAGTCTGAATCTCATGTGCTAGTATGTGGATTCTCTTAGCGAAAAACTAACAACCTTCACAATGGCGGACTAGCTTCTCTGCATCGGCCACGGCTGACGACCAATAGAACCCTACTCGGAAAGCCTTGCCGACCAGCGTTCTCGAGGCCATGTGGTTGCCATAGGAGCCAGAGTGGATTTTGTCTAGGAGATGTTCACCATCCTCCTGGGTTATACACTTCATCAAGATTTCCTCCTTCGCGTTCTTGCGCCACAGTTTGCCATCGACGATCAGATACTGCTTACTACGACGCATCAGGCGTTCATTTTCTGTCCGATCAGTGTAACCGCTACCATCTGTCAGGTATTTGATGAAAGGTACTCTCTAGTCGGGCTCCTTAGTGGTCGAAGGTGGTTTGGTGGTGTTTGACGCCAGAACCGTAGCCACCAATGGCTGGTCTGGAGGCTTGTCGACCGCAGGATCTTCTTCTTTGATGGAGGGCGTGAGCAGGTCTTGAACAAATACGCCATGTGGGACTTTGGCTCAGGATGATCCTAACTTTGACAGCGCATCTGCTGCTTGATTTTTGTTTCGGACCACATGTGTGTACTCGATGCCATAGAACTTGCCTTCTAGCTTCCTGATCGCTTTGTAGTATGCGCCCATCTTTTCGCCGGTCGTATCCCAGTCCTTGTTGAGTTGGTTGATGACCAGAGCCAAGTCTCCGTAAACATAGAGATGCTTGACACTAAGCTCGACCGCAATGCGCAGACTGTATAAGCATGCTTCGTACTCGGCGATGTTATTAGATGCCGGGAAATAAATCCTAAGGACATATCAGAGCTGCTCCTTGGATGGTGAAACAAAAAGGACTCCTGCTCCTACGCCGTCGATGTTGAGGGAGCCATTGAAGTACATCTTCCAATACTCGGTGGGCCATTGAGAGGTAGGTGTGCTTAAGTCTGTCCACTCGATGATGAAATCGACAAGTGCCTGAGACTTGATTGTAGTACGGCTTGCAAATTCCAAGGAGAAAGGGCATAGCTCCATTGCCCATTTGACGATGCGCCCGTTTACATCCTTGTTGCAAATGATGTCTCCCAGAGGGTACTCGGTCATGACCACCACACGATATCCATCGAAGTAGTGTTTCAACTTTCGGGATGTAATTAGTATGGCGTAGATCAGTTTCTGAATCTGTGGGTACCTGGTCTTGGATTCACTGAGCATCTCACTGATGAAATAAATTGGTCGCTGTACCTTATAGACATGGTCGGGCTCATCGCGCTCGACCACCATGGCAGTGGAGACCACTCGATTAGTTGCCGCAATGTAGAGCAGGAGGGTTTTGTCTTCTCTGGGAGCAGTGAGGACCGGAGGTGATGTAAGGAATTGTTTCAGCTATGTAAAGGTAGCATCTGCTTCCTCTGACCACTCAAACCTCTCGGATGCTTTGAGCAGCTAGAAAAATGGTAGTCCTTTTTTGCCCAATCTAGATATGAAATGACTAAGGGCAGCCATGCATCCGGTAAGCTTCTGAACATCCTTCACCTTTTTAGGTGGCTTCATGTCCAAGATAGCTTTTACTTTCTCTAGGTTAGGGTGTATGCCGTCATGACTGACGATGTTGCCGAGCAGTATACTAGATGGAACACCAAAGATGCACTTCTTTGGGTTTAATTTCTATTGGAATGCGTTAAGGGCTGCAAAGGTACGTTCTAGGTTGTCGACAAGGGTGTATGCTTCCTTGGTTTTAACAACTACATCATCAACATAAGCCTCGACGAGGTCGTCTTTTATTTTGTCTTTGAGGCAGGTCTGTATGGCGCGTTGGTAGGTGGCCCCAGCGTTCTTGAGCCCAAACGACATGGTCATGTAGCAGTAGGCGCCGAAGGGCGTGATGAAGGATGTCTTGATCTGGTCGTCCTTTTTGAGAGCGATCTGGTGATAACTAGAGTAGCAATCGAGAAAGGAAAGCAGCTCGCAACCGGTAGTTGAATCTACGACCTCGTCTATGTGAGGTAAGCTAAAGGGGTCTTTAGGGCAGTGTTTGTTGAGATTAGTGTAATCAATGCACATTCTCCATTCCTTATTCTTTTTGCGTACAAGAACCAGGTTGGCTAGCCACTCCGGATGATACACTTCTTTGATAAATTCGACTGCTAAAAGCTATGTAACTTCTACCCTAATAGCCTCCTTTTTGTCACGAGCGAACCGTCGTAGCTTCTGCTTGATGGGTTTGGCCTTGCCATCGACATTTAAGGAGTGCTCGATCAAGTTCCGAGGTACACCGGGCATGTCAGCGGGTTTCCATGCGAACACACTCACGTTGCTCCTCAAGAACCTAACGAGCGCGTCTTCCTATTTAGGATCCAGGTTGGCCCCGATAAGGGCCGTTTTGCTAGGATCACCGTCGACCAGCTGGATCTCTTTGTGCTCTTTGGACTTGATGTTCTTGCATGGGGCATCGAGCTCTGGGATCTCCAGGTGGTTGGCTGGGGTCTGCTTGGCGTTGAGCGTGGTCTCGGCCATGCGAATAGAGAGGTTGTGAGCCTCTACTGTTTTGAAGCTGTCATCCTCATAGGTGTAAGTTATGTATACGTTGCCTCTGAGAGTTAGAACCCCCTTCTCAGTAGGCATCTTGAGCACCAAATACCTGTAGTGAGGTATGTCCATGAACTTGGTGAGCGTTGGTCGACCAAGGATAGCATGGTAGGTGCCTTCAAAGTCGATGGCCACGAAGTTGACGTAGTCGGTGCGGAAGTGGTCTAGGGTACCAAATTGCACAGGTAGCGTGATCTGCTCGAGAGGCGTGGAGCTCTGTCCGGGGAGAACACCCTAGAATTGTGCCTCATATGGCTTGAGATCAGCCTGGGTTATCTTCAGGGCTGGCAAACTATTCTTGAACAGTATATCGATAGAACTGCCGCCATCAATCAGCACTCTATCGAACTAAACCTTGTTGATACAAGGATCGAGAACCAGAGGAAAACGCTCTAGCTCAGGTATTGCAGCCCATTGGTCCTTTCTGCTGAAGGAGATCTCGCGGTGAGACCAAGGAGGGAGTCATGGATCGGCGATGAGGTTGTCGGCATTGGCCACGTTCAAGCAAGCGCGGGCGAGTAGCTTGCGCTCTCGTTTGGTCTCGATGGACACTCTGCCCCCAATGATGGTGTGGACGCAGTCGGTTGGCTTGACGTACTTGTGATGGGGATCTGCGTCTTCATCATCGTTGTCCTCGTTACGCTGCCCCCTACGTTGTTAGGCTTGTCGGATTTATCCGAAGCCTGTTGGCGTGTGTAGATGGATTTGAGAACACGATAATTCTCCATGGTATGGTTTGACTTGGGATGGAGCTGGTAGGGCCCTTTCAATGCTTTGGCATAGTCTTCTTCGTAGTTGCGATGTCCGCCACCTTTTTTAATGATGTTGACTTCGCCGTCATCTTCCTGAGCACGCTTGCCCCTGTAATCATCATGGCAATTACACCGCTGATTACGCTGGTCGTGGTGGTTGCGGGAATCATTGTGCTGGTTGTGGCAATCAAAATTGTCATTTCGACCACGGTTGCCACGGTAGTCGTCGCGGTGTGAGGGGTGGTCAAAGCGTGGAATCCTTGCTGCTTCTTCGATGATTATCTTTTTAGCGTCATCGGCGTCCGCATATTTTTTAGCAGTGGCTAGGAGCGCTGTGATCGATTCAGGTCTTTTGTGGAGGAGCTTGTCCCTTAGGGCATTGTGGAAGCGGAGACTAGTGATGAAAGCTTCGATTGCCTTGTTGTCAGAGATTGACAGGACCTTGATGCGCATCTCCGAGAAGCGTCAGACGTACTCGTGCAGTGGCTCATCTTTGTGATCTCAAATCCGCTGTAGATCATACTTGTTGCCGGGTTGTTCGCAAGTAGCAATGAAGTTGTCGATGAATGCTTGCTTGAGCTCTTGCCAAGAATCAAAGTAGTTCACCGGCAAGCTGACCAGCCATTGGTGGCCTGCATGGCCGACGGTGACTGGGAAGTAATTAGACATGATGTGCTCATCAGCCATGGCTGATCTGCATGTAGTTTCATAGAGCATGACCCATAACTCAGGGTTCTCCTTGCCGTCATACTTCTGGAGTTTTTCGAGCTTGAAGTTTTTTGGCCACACGACTTGGCGAAGATGAGGAGTAAACTGCTTCAAACCCAGAGGGCTGTGGGTAGTATCATATTCCATACGGCGATAGCTTTCGTGGGATGCACGATCGTTGGCTCTTTGGTTAATGCGATTGTGCAGATCGTGTTCTCCGAGGGAGTGGCGAAGATCGTTATTGCCATCATGGCGATCTCGATTGCCACCCTAGTTGACCCTGCGACTGTGGTTATCACAACGATTATTGTGGTTGTCTCGTCGATTATCGTCCCGGTTGTTGTGGCGGTAGTCGCGGCGGTTGTCATCCCGACCATCATCATGACCACCGTTTCCGCCTTGATGGTTGTCTAGTGGGTCGTTGTTGCGTGAGCCACGTTGGTTGGGTGACTGTGGGCGACTTGAGTACTAGCGACTGCGGCTTGATTTGACTGAGACGGATGGAGCACGGGCTTGGTTTGCAATCTCAGCGGTCTGGGCTATAGCAGCCGTCAGGTAGGCTTGTACATCATCACGAATTGCCTGGATTTCTAGGGTATTGGGTAGTCATTGCATTGTCGCCATAGCAATAGCTATGTTGGCGCTTGGAGTCCTGAAGACCTACTTTTCCCCTACCCTATCAAAGGCATTGTTAAGATCGCGTGGCTAGAACCTTATGCGTCGTGCCTCCTCTTCTGCCTCGGCTTCGGCTTGTCTGCGATTAAACCGGTCAATATTGCGTGCTTCGCGTGCTAGCCTTTCTTGTTCTGTTTCGCCAACTACCGGTGGTTCATCATTACTGACGACATTGATCAAGTCTACTCGCCTTGGTGGGAAGGATAGGAATCGTGGGAAACCCAGGGAGTGGTCTGGGATATCCAGATCGTATTCAACTTCTTCATTGTCACGATGCTGGAGCTCAGTGTGGACGGAGCCATTAGAGGCGATGCTGGACGGGGAGCTTGAGCCGCCCTCTTGAACTGTGTGGACAGATCCTTCTTGATACTCCTCAATCCGAACCATGTTGACGAAGTTGCGTGGCTTTGGGCGAGGTCGATGTATAAAACATAGATCCGAGCAGCGTTGTATATTGTACGCGTAGTTGGAAGCAGTGTTTCGCAGGCCGTAGGGCTGAGCCTGGTAATTCTCCATCAAGGCTTCGCACTCAGAGAGCCGGAGACCTATTGCGAGGGCTGGTCAGTGACGAACGGAGCGCCCTTAGGAGTAGACGTGACCACGAGATCTGTACCGAGTCGTGCAGGACGACTGGCCCGAGCTGCTCGGGTAGATCTGTTGTGGGTAGTGGTTACCTGCTTGGTAGATTGATTTTGAATCTAATCTACCAGAGCTAGGGTTTCAGCAAGCTTGGTGCCGACCCGATCGATGGAGTCGAGTAGGTCGGTGTTGTCGATCTGCCTCCCTTTGTAGCGAGGAAGCGAACGACGGGTTGTCGGCGTGGCCGAAGACGATGCTGGTGTGGCCGGAGCCGGATCCAACGTGGTCAGAGCCATAGCTGATGCTGGTGAAGGAGTGGTCGACGCAGATTAGATCTGCGCCTCCTTCGTGGTCATGGCGATGAAGTTGTCGGAGCCAGTGGTCCAGGTGATCTGGCCGATGGTGAACGTGAGGCCGTTCGGCTGAGCCATAGAACTGGGGATGATGACCATCTTGTTCGTCTGGAGAGCAGTACGCACACCCCCTACCTGGCGCGCCACTATCGACGAAATATGATCGGCAGTCTACCTAAGGGTATGCCCAAGATAGTAGATTATCGGCAGACAGGTGCGCAAGCCACGAACGAGATGGTGACGCAAGACAGACACGAGGTTTTATCCAGGTTCGGCCGCCGTGAAGGCATAATACCTACGTCATGCGTCTGATTGTATTGCTGTATGTCAATGAGATATTTTTTGAGAGGGGTCCCCTGTCCGCCTTATATAGTCTGGGGGGCAGCGTTACAGATCTGAAAACTAATCCTAACCAGTTACAATTGCCATAGATGGCCGGATAAGGATTCCTATTCTAACTGATCAGGATCTTGCTTGATCTCCAAGTCTGCCTTGATTTCTTGCGCGGGACTCCGAGCAGATCGGCCGGGCCGCACGTCGTCTTCTAGTGGGCCAGACCCCCTGGTCCGGACCGGCCCAAGCCTAGCCATAAAGATATAGAGGTTAATACCCCCACAGAGATATATCCCGTAACTTGTGTAAGTTGTCATACAGGATAGTACAATTAGGATTACTACTCATGATCGTCGAGCCCTGATGCAATGAGCCGGCTATCGACTCTGAGGATATATTATTCAATTCTGCGACAGTATATATATAAGCAATTAAAGAAAGAGTAATTATCAAACTCTGTGATACTAGGCAAAATAATCTAATCTAATCGCTACTTTTGGCACAACTTCCTCGATGGTGAAATCAAAATAACTTGCTATATATAGGAACATATATACAAGAGTGTTTAATTTCCAGCAAATTACTACCTACCCACATACCTATCTGCTACATTTGTTTCAAATTGTATGTTTTAACTTTTTCTAAGTACGTATCTTTTGCTATGCGTTATGTCCAGTAAAAACTATGTACCTACGAAGATCAAAACGGCTTACAATTTGAAATGGATAGACCATCCCTGTATTAATTAAAAAAATGTGGATCTCCCACCATGGTATACCTAAAAGATGCCCCAAAATTTCTTAAAAAATAAGCAAAATTATTGGTGCTTCGTCTCCGTTCCACCAGATTCTTAAAAAAATAAGCAAAACTATTCATGCTTCATCTCCATTCCACCAAATTTCGCATGATTGATATCTTGTTACTTGAGTAAGTCACCTACCATCCAAAAATTGTTATAGGATACATTGAGGTAAAGTTTTTGCTAGTGTAAAAATCCTACGTACTTTGGGTAGAAAAAAAACAGACTTAATGATGAGGTTCTGGTGGCAGCCGATGGGCCTTTATATCTATCTACCATCTACCATATATACCTTATTTCTGTATACCACTTTTGTTCTCTCACGAGGCCACGTCGTCTGGTACTGTACACCACTATTCTACTACTGTCCAGCACTGTTACTTCTTTTTTCTTCTTTTTTGCTCTTGGTTATCTGTTAAGTAACAAATCGATTTCCTTTTTTCGCGTACAACACATGCTGCCTCCACGTCAAAATAATTCATAAGGCAGTCTTTATTTGATTTTGCATGCAAAAAAAAAGGCAACTTCACCTGCGCCAAGCGCAGGGTTACCTGCTAGTAACTATAAAATTTGTTGGGACATCATTAGACTGAAGTACTGGACTTGATTGAGGCGCTCTAATTTTTGGCTTCTATAACCTCAAAACATATAAGCTGCACCTAGCAAATGAGTCTAATCTATATATGTCACGTTCCCAAAGGGAGTCCCCCATAGCGGGCCAAGCGGGCCGGCGACAGCCCAGGACACGGCGGCGGCCTAGGCCGCGAGCCTCCCGCGCGCAGCACAGGAAGGCGTGGCAAGGGGGGGGCCTCCACCTCGTCGTCCCGAGTTCTAGATAGTTTAGGGAAATAAAGATATTTAGGAAAAAAGTAGGAATAATAGGTAGAGATTTGTTTAGGAAAGAGGAGTCCAAATCTATAAGGACTCTTTGATAGATTGCTTGGTGTGCAAGTTCAATAGGGATTATAAATATAGGGGCATTGTAACTATTCCAACTCAAGAAGAAAATACAACATTGCTCTTTAAACAAATATATATCTCTCTCTCTCTCTAGCGCCGCTGCCCCTCTCCCTGCCTCCTTGTGCCCAACGCCGTTACCGCCCCTGGTCATGCCGCCACCGCAACACACGCCTCCACCCCTGCCCTGACCGCCCTCCAGCCAGCCACACCCCCACCAAGCCCTTGACACCTGGTATCCAGAGGCCAGATCGATCCTATGACCACCTCCACCTGCACCATGATCTCCGAGATGAATAAGATGATGATAATCTTCTCCGCCAACATGAGCAGCCGCTTCGACGAGATCAACGCGAACTTTGCCAAGCTCAACATTCGCCTCGCCAACATTGAGCGCCAACGCTCCCCTAAGGCACGTGAGGCCACAACCAAGGAGCTTGAGGAGGAGACCAAGCGCGTCATGGTGGACACCAGCCGTGCCTTCCTCAAGAGAAGGCATGAGGTACCCACCACCACCACGCCTCCTGATCTCGTGAACGCTGTGGCGAGCAAGTTGTTCACCACATCTTCCCCATCTACGGAGCTATCGAGGAGCATCGTCGACACCACTTCTACAACTTCATGGTCCTCATCGCAGATCATCATCGACAACGACGACGACAGCACCGACATCGACCCTCGCATGATGATGCTCATAGGCGCCCCAAACTCAGGGTTGCGAGGAGGACGTACCATGCTCTTGGCGGGAGCCATCCTCGGCCAGGGCGTTCGGATCCTCGTCGACACCGGCGCCACCCACAATGTCATCGACTCCGGCACCACACGTACCATCGGCCTCGGCGAGCGCCACATCACCACTACCGTGCTCATTGGTACTGGCACGGAGCTAGCCTACCGAGGAGCCTACTTCACCGTCCTGCTCCGCATTGACGGAAAGACGTTCTAGATTGATGCCTTCCTCCTCTCCATCGGCGACAACATCGACGTCATCCTAGGAGCTCCATGGCTGACAGACGTTGACAACGCCCTCTGGAATTTCACATCCTTAAAGATGCAATTCCGGCGGGACAACATGACGGTCACCTTCACCCGCATCCTGGACCATCGAGCGCCGCGGCAGCACCTCGCTCTACCAACACCGCCTGCGCCGACACCAGCGCCTCCAGTAGCAACACCGGCACCAGCACTGATGTAACACCCTATGTTTTGCATCATAATAAAAACCACTAAAAATTTGAACTTTTAAAATTTTACAACAAATTAAAAAGATGATTAGTTTATTTTCCACAAAACCATTTTAGCAAAATGATTTTCAAAACTTTACATCAAAATGCACCATATGCATTTATGTTTGAAGCATTATTTGAATGTTGTTTGAATGCTTGAAATGACTGAAATGCTTGTTTGAATGTGTATGATTTGTTTTGTCTAGAATTTAGTTTGGCATCAAATATTTCTCCTTGACATTTCCCTCCCAAATAATTCCCTTGACATTTTTTAAAACCATCCATGACCTTCCAAAACCTTTCACCTCTTCCAAATCTCCTTGAACATTCCTTGGAAAACCCTCCTTGACATTTCATAAATCTCCACCTTTCAAATTTCCTTTGAATTCAAATTCAAACCTGTTCAAATGTGACTTGGTTTAATTCTGGGAAAATAAAAAGGCAATTCATAATTGGAAAAGGTGCTCGGGTCCAATATCTCCCTCTCCTCCTCTCTGGCCCGCGAGGCAGCCTGCCTCCTCCACCCGCTTGGGCCGCCACGGGCCCCGCAGCGCGCGAGCTCGCCTCTTTCCCCCCTCTGCTTGGGCCACGCCCGCTCCCGCTCCCTTCTCCATCTCTCGCTGACGCCGCGGCCCCGCCTGTCATCACTGTCATCTACACGACAACGACACCGCAAGTACCGCGCCCGCGCGCCGTCTACCGCTGCCTCGAGCTCGCTACTCCGCCATCGTCTCTCCCAATGGTCGAGCGGATAAGAATGAGGACACGACGGGACCCACGAACCTTCACGACCATGTCCTCGCCGCCACGCGGCAAAACCCGGCGAGCCGACAGTTGCCGCAGCCATGGCCGCGCTCTGGTCCCCGCAACTCACTGGCCTAGCAACGGATAAGCACGCACTGTGCGCATCGCCTTAGAGCTCGAGCACGTGCATGGCGAAGGAATCCAAGGCGCGGTTAAAATATCTCGTCGCCATGGCAAAATATCCACCAACGGCGGAACTGACCTCGCTGACCTATAAATAGGCCTAGCCGGCGATCCCTGGCATCGACCGGTAGCGTAGCAAGCTCCGCCTAGGTCTATAACACACCCTCTCTCCCTCGGTTGCTCTCCTCTCCCCTCCGTTCGAGCGCTAGCCCATTTCTCCCCAAATCTGGGCGCCGCGTCCGCCATGGGAGCGAACTCCGAGCTTTCCTTCTCCAGCTAGCCAAAGGTCAATAGGGTTAGCCAGAAAGCTTCTAGGCCGTATTCTCTATCTTCCCCACCACTGCTAGCCCCCTTTGACCCTCTGTGTTGCCCTGGCCCCGTGCGCCGCCCGCCACCGAGCCACCATCGCTATCGTTCGCCAACGGCAAGGCACGACCGGGCTAGGCAACTCCCTCTACACACCTACACACCCACCGTGACCATGCACCACCCCTCGTTGCTCGCCAAAACACCCCACAGGAGCATCGACTCGTCACCACGCCGCCGCAGTCACTCCAACAAGCCGCCACCGCCGTTTCGGGAGCCCGCGGCCACTACCGACCACCCCAGGCACTGCGGATGGTTTCTGGAGCACCGGCCACCGCGTAGCATTGAGCTCCGGCCAGAGACGCCGCCGGCGTGACCTACTCTAGTGAGCCCGAGCGCTTTGCCCTGTTTCTTCGCCGAGCCAAGCACCATCGTCACGGTGCCGTCGCCCCCTGTTTCCCACTTTACCTCTGTCACGCGGGCCCAGCTGGAAATGGTGTACACGTCTGTTTAAGTGGGAAGGCAAGGGAGACAGTGATGGCCCACGTGTCAGTGACTCATGACACTGACACGATGACCCCACGTGGCAGCTGCAGCAACTCCTCTCTCTCACCCTTCTTTCGTGGACACGGTTCATGTGGACTCAGAGAGAGGGTGAGCAGTCCACAGCACAGTGAGGGCCAGCGCACAGCACAGCGCCGGCAGGCCGACCCCGCCCGCCATGGCCCATGCGTCAGCAGCTCAGCCACAGGGAAAAAGGCTAGGTGCATCAGGCCATTGCACACAGAGGAGTGGAAAAGCCCTTTCCATGCATAGAAAAATTCCCAGAAAATTTTTAAATAAACTAGGTACACCCAAGAACCTACCCAAGCTTCTTCATCTCATTTTCATTACCCTAATTTCCAGAAATATATTCCACATATCCTTTTCCTAATAAATCTTGGATAAATCATACCTCCTCCATCTTAAATCCAAATCCATTGCTTCCTCCACCAAAAATCTTCTAAAATCAAGCCCTATCTATTCATATCCTTTATTGGATTATTTGGTGCCCATTTAAATTCTAGTTTGTATGCTTTTGATTTCTTTATATAAATATATACGCTAACCCGTAGCATTACTCACCTGCTAACCTAACATAGCATTGTATGTTTGAGTATGTCCACATACTATGGCATGTACATGAATACTCGAACATACATACGCTCTTCCACATAAAATAGTATTAATAATAATAAGATATATACGTACACAGATATACCCATATATATAGGATACCTATACACCCGGGTATATGCCTATGTATGGCTAACTTCATTTCCGTCTCTCCATCTTAATAAATCCTAGGCATATACATATGCATGTGCGTGTATGGCACTAACCCTAGCCATAACCTACACCATTCTAACCCTACACCTCTGAGTAACCTACACCCTCGTGTATGTGTATATAAATGTATATACATGTACCTAACTAACCAAGCCTCTCATGTATACCAATACGTATACATGAACCCATCTAAATAACCACGCTAAACCCCGGTGGACTTGTAGGAGCCACACAAGTCGTTTATGATGACTTGGTCAGGCTTTCTCTTTAAGGTTCACATAATAGTGAAACCTAATAATGTGGTCTGGTTTTCCATCAGATGACCACCCCACCTTAACTTAACCTATAAAAAGCCACGTCCTGTTAGATGAAACCTCTCCATCCAACCTTACTTCAAATTGACATAATAATGATAACTTAGATATAGAAACCCACTAACCAAATAAGGCAAACCCATCTAGGATTGACCCCCTTGAATGATTGTGACTACTTTGTATGTGTTACTTGCAATGTTCTTTGTTTGCCAATGCTAGACAACGTAGATAGAGGACAATGGGATCCTGAAGCACAGTCATAGGCATAAGTAGAATCGGACCTTGGAATATGGATGTACTCGCCAGCGAGTGGAGGCAAGTCCTAACACCCACCTACCCCTTCCCTCCACAAATTATTCCATCCCTAAACTACTCCCCTTCCACCACCACCACATCTTGCTACCACCACCATAAACCCTCCACTCTC
Organism: Miscanthus floridulus; assembly: GCF_019320115.1. Taxonomy (NCBI): domain Eukaryota; kingdom Viridiplantae; phylum Streptophyta; class Magnoliopsida; order Poales; family Poaceae; genus Miscanthus; species Miscanthus floridulus. The sequence goes on from NC_089587.1 coordinate 190,813,419, forward strand.
CATATCCGCTTAACTTATACTACCTAAATCCTATCTTTGTGAATTAATGGATTATAATGAATTACGAGCTCGGTTATTATGATGTGAATATTGGTGAAAATGATAAAGCTTGTTTTGATATAGTATGAGCTCTATGATATGGATGAACCCGAGGATAATAATTGTGAAACATAATCTGGTGAACCTAAACTTAATATCAACAGGGGGCGAGTGAGGGGTGACTTGTGTGGTACAAGTTACCTTGGCAGGATCGCCTAGTGAGGGTTCCTTTTGGGAGATACTCACCTCGGTCACATAAGGACCGGTTCGTAGTCCCTCTCGCCTAGTGAGATATTTCATGCAACCACATGTCTGTATGGGCAGACTTGATCTCACACCCCGTTAGATAGAAGTATAATTTCTAATAGGAGGTTGGTGTTGGCTGTGGTTTATCAGGAGAAGACACGGTTGCTGAGTGATCATCTGTGGTCCAATTGGTGTGGTTGCTAAGTGATCCTCCATGTTAAGTCCCTTGATTGGCCATGTTCGAGCCCCCTTTTATTGACCGAATGATGTGGTATCATCTGGGTTATTGAAATGGATGATGTGGTATCATCTGAATTAATGATGTGGTATCATCCGAAGCTTTGTGTGTTTCCAACCCTAGAGAAGTCATGGTAGAATTATATGGACATCTAAGGTCGCGTACTTTCAGGTATGGGGTCTCGTTAGACCTATCAAACCATGATGATGGTGTTGGACTGTGTCTATCATGTGGGGAAATTTGTACAACCTCTGCATAGTGTATTGAATCTATTCGAATAGCCAAGTCCTTGGAATGGGCAAATGCTGGGATGAGATACTATGATTAGACTTACTATTATAACAAAGCTGTGCTAATATGATTTATGAATCTTTAATACTAACCTAGGAACTAGTGAGAATGGTAATACTCTACTAGGGCCCAACCTTTAATTATAACTACTTCATCCTACCACAACACCTTCACCACCATAAACCACCTCCCCTTACAGCCTCCGCCATCCACCTAACCTCCACCCCAAGTTAGGGCTTGCTGAGTACTTTATGTACTCAATCCCCTCCATTCTATGTTTTTTATGAAGAAAGCTACAGGAGTATATATGAGGATGGAATTATCCAAGCTACGTAAGGAATAGGACAATGGAAGTATATACGAAGATGGAGCCGCATGACTACACCAAAGGAACTATGCTAGGATTGAGAAATAGGAATAAGTCTAGGGTTTACGTCCGCACTCCAAGTTGCCTGTAGGAATAGAGCCACGACGACTTAGGACCGCTATGTTAGAACTCTAATATATATCCCAAGGACTATGGCCCAACTATGTAAATATGAACTTTGTAATATGTTTTCCCCGCTAGCAATAAAAGTATGGTTTTTTATATCAATCTTGTTCGAATTGTGTGTATCAGCTACTGATCCAGGGACTGATACATAATGCACAAAGGACTCTAAATTAGGGGGCCCGACAGGGTGGTATCATAACCATACTTGGACTGTAGGACGAAAGCTTAACATGGCCGTTAGATAGGAATACTTTTTGAAAAACCTATTTTTGAAAAATCTCTGCTTATAACCCTTGACCCTCACCTTGCCTTGACATTCTATTTCAAAAACAGTTTTCCTCTCTCTTCTCATCCCCTTCAAAAAATTACGAGTAGTATCGACAGGGTAGTATGAAGATTAGGTCCTATACAAGGCTTAGAATACTCCTCTACGGTAGTTATACGCAAAAGTAGGTATCCAACTTTGTTTGTGCTTGCTAGCTGATTCCTTGGATGACCTTTGCATCTTGACTGCCTTAGTTACAACTACCCCTTAGGAATTCCTCTTCTCTCACCTTAAGTCTTTTCCTTACCTTCTCTATTAGGACAAATTATTTACTCATCTTGTGTTTTCTCAAGGACTAGACCTTCCTTTTCCTCATCTTGTGCTCTTCCCTCTCATCCCATTCCATGTAGACTAGACTATTAGGGAATAATATGAATAGGGATCATCAGAAATATTTTGAGAAGACAAAAGTCAGCTACATCTATTCCACACCCATGCAACTCGAAAAGTGCACCACTAACCGCATGCAAAAGCCACGGACACCGCACACATAGCCGTTGCCCGTGCACCTACGCTCCTTTCCCCGTGCACTAATGCTGTCCCCTCCACACCACATCGTTGTTCCCTCTACACCACCACCCACTACACGCCGCACCACCGCGCACCACCACTGCCCCACGACGCTACTCGTGCTGTCACCTCCACCCCGACACTATTGTTGCTGTCCCCCACGAACCTGATTCCCTCAGCCCCCAATGCCACTCAATGCCGCCAGTAATGGCGAGCACCCACTCCCTTAACCCTGCCATCTAACACATATAAAAACAGCCCCAGGCTACCCCTTTAAACACCTCAAGACACCCCACCATCAAGACTAATCACCCACATAAGTCCCCTATTCAAGGTGCCAACTCGTTCTGACAATTCAAGAAAAAGCCAGAAATGAGTGATACCATCTAAAATTTTCCGAAGAAAATACCAAGAAGAAGGAGTACATCGCCGAAAGTAAGAAGTTGAAGCCCTCAAGATGTGCCTAGAAGAAGAAGAGATCACTATCGCAATCCTTGCCTTTCTAATCCCTCCTTTAGTGAGATCAATAATCTTGTATATCCTTGTAATGCGCCTATTACCCTACGGAGAGCACTAAGATATCAACTGGAATAAGAAGGGCGGAATAAAAACCTTAGGAAATTTTGATTGGCATCAGAGATATTTCAGGAATTTTCCAACTCAAATCACAAAAAGGAAAAGAAGAAAGAGAAAAATGGCATGGTCAACACCACTATTACCAGATAAAGGAGCAACCAAGAAGTCATCTAAGCCACCCTTTCCTTGGGATTTGCATAAACCCGCAACCCGATGAAGACCACTGACCGCACGGTCACCAAAGCCACAACGCCCCATGTTCACCGCATCCCATCACCTAGCCACATCACTTCAATAGTGCCACACTATACAGTTTTGGCACATCCCTACTCCTCCTCCTTTCCCCACACACCTCAAGCCCCAGTCAAAGACCAGTCAAGCCTTCCGGACAAGCCTCACCCCTGGCCCTCTAAAAAAGATGGAGCCCCTCCAACCCTACCACTGCCAGCTTTTCTCTCCCTTGAGCAAAAGCCCTATCCCTCGCAAAGCAGCTGCACCCCTCGGCTTTCCACTGGCAAACTGTGGGGGGTATAATCCCGGGTACCCACGGTGCGGGACATGGGTCGCACCATTAGGGATGGTCCAGCCCACAAGATTAAGGCGTGCAGTGCAAGGTGCTGCTCGGCGTACACCACAAGGCTTCGGGAAGGAATCTTGAAGATAGAGATAGATTTGATCGGATATGCTAGATATCATATTCCTTATGATGATTATCATGTAACCGACTAGATTTAGATCTAACCAACTTGTAACCCTACCCCTGGCTATATAAGGCGGGTAGGGGACCCCCTCAAAACACATCCCATTATCTCATCAATCAATACAATTCACCAGATCATAGGACATAGGGTATTACGTCATATTGATGGCACAAACCTGTCTATACTTTGTGTCTCTGTGCTTGTGTTACCATCTGGTTCCTGATCATGTGCACCTTCACCACTCAATCTACCATCGTGGGTATACCCCCTCGGTGGATTGCTGACCACGTATCATCGATAGTTAGCGCGCTAGGGAGGGGTGTGCGTGCTGATTCCCATGGCAAACCAGATGGTGCGTGTTCCAAGCTCTCTGTTCTCCCCCTAGCCAGGCCAGTCCTTCATGGTTGGATCCATCTCTTGGGTCATCAATGCCAATGGTGAAGGGGAGATCATGGGGGCGGTGTAGGATAATCCTGCGTCGATCATGCCAGCATCTGCGCTAGCAGATCCAATCTCAGAACCTATTCTTGGGTCATCTTCCTCGCTGAGAGATCACCGCTTAGGGCCTCACAGTCCAAGGAATACCATTGAAGAGGATGATCTGATCATTTCAATCAATCGGGTTAGCAATGGCTTAGCTGATTGCTTGTCTCTTGCAGAGTCGATCTTAGATCGATCTACCAGAAGTGATGAGTTTCTGCCACTCCAACAGCATCAGGCAGCCATCGCTAAGTGCCCTGCTCGTCCAAACCGTCCAAGGTGGCCAAATAAACACTTGATGACCGCGGCTACTCCAAAGGGGCGCACGGTTTGTCGCCGACCACTCCCTAGATTCGACCTGCCTAAGGCTAGTCAAGAAGCCTAAATAGAGGACATCGCGAAGGCACATCCCTTTGGTCTAACTAATGCGGCCTCCATCTACCAAAACATCATGCAAGATTGCCTCGCCGACCAGGTCCAGTGTGGTTATGACCTGCCTAGATCTGATCTGCCTAAGGTCGATCAGGTCGCACCAACAGTGAACAAGGTGCAAATCTGATCGCTCGACGAGGACTCCCTGCTCACCATCCTAGAAGAGGCCCCTGGGTCCGATTCGGAGAGTTCCACCAGGACTACCATCAACTACTCTGCCATGCTTAGGCATTTTCCTGGTGGAGAATTATTCATGGTTAGCCATGACAGCGTTGCTCAAGATGGGGAGACCAGCGCCCAACGTGGAGTTCACGAAGCCAGGAACACCGATCATGCACAACGTCGTCAGCAAGAAGCAGATGCTGCCAACATAGCCAATGCAGCCAGTGGGGATCCAGCCAATGTGGGTGGTAATCCACGCCACAATTTTGACCTAGAATTTTTTCGTGTTGGCAACCAAGACGTCGAGCAGACACCGAGCGCTAATTTGGCCATTGCCGCTTGTGGGGGTATTAACCCCTATACCCTTACGGCTAGGCTTGGGCCAGGCAGGACCAGGGTGTCTGGCCCACTAGAAGACGACACATGGCCCAGCCAATCTGCTCGGAGTCCCACGTAAGGAATCAAGACAGACTTGGAGATCAAGCAAGATCCTGGTCGGTTAGAATAGGAATCCTTATTCGGCCACCTATGGCAATTGTAACTAGTTAGGATTAGTTTCTAGATTTGTAACCCTGAACCCCAGACTATATAAGGCGGGCAGGGGACCCCTCTCAAAAATCATCTCATTAACATACAGCAATACAATCAGACGCAGGACGTAGGTATTACGCCTTCACGGCGGCCAAACCTGGATAAAACCTCATGTCTATCTTGCGTCACCATCTCGTTCGTAGCTTGCGCACCTGTCTACCGATAATCTACTACCTTGGACATACCCCTAGGTAGACTACCGACCATATTTTGTTGACACCGCTCATGAGATGGATAGACTCCCACAGATGCCAAAAATTGTCAAGGTCAGAGCACTGCTTAGAGCAGCCCAAGTTCAAGTCAATGATCTCCATAATGACCAGGCTCCCTCCCACTCCACTACGTCGAATCACCACCGTTCCGCCGGTCGACACCCTAACTACTCTCGCTTAGTAGGGGGAAGTCACCAGGGGGGCAGTTAGTTCCTCATGATGGGGTTAAGAGGTAACTACCCCATCAACCCCGGCCAGCAAGGAGGTAGAGACCAGCACGGCTAGCAAGGAGCCACAAACCGACCTCTCCAGCTAGCCAACCCCAGCAACACCAATCAGGAGGTCGACCAGCTAGCCTGTGATGTTTTCAATGTCCTCAACGCCCGCCATGATGCTCGTAACTGCATTGAGTGGCAACACAACGAGCACCATGAGTAGGAGGCCATTCGCCGACAGCAATACAATGACGAATTCAGCAATCCCACCGATGCCCTCTTGCCAGTTGTCGTCGCTAATACTGGCAACGTTTCTTTGCTCGCTGTCAGTAATCCCGAAGGACCTCGCCCCTTCACAGCAAGACTCTAGGCCGTTCAATGGCCAACAGGCTTCAAGATCTCTGGGGTTGAACCCTATGATGGCAAGGTCAATCCCGAGCAGTGGCTACAGCTCTATGCCATTAACATGCGTGCTGCCGGAGGAAACGGTGATGTGATAGCAAATTATTTGCCTATCATGCTTGCCCCCTTCTCAATGAACTGGCTCACTAGCCTAACCAAAGACTCCATTGGCTCTTGGGATGATCTCAAGAGAGTATTCATCGAGAACTACATGGCAATGTGTGTCCAATAAGGAACAAAGCATGACCTAGAAAAGCTCTATCAAATAACTAGCAAACCTCTCCGTGGCTACATCAGGCGCTTCTCAGAAATGAGGAACTTCGTCCCCAACATCAGCGACAGGGAGGTCATCTCTGCATTTATTCGAGGTCTCTATCACCGCACCGAGCTGCGTTGCAAGCTCAACCGAAAGACACCGTGTATGATCGGTGAGATGTTCTAGATAGCCAACTCATACGCCGACGCCGAGGAGGCTGACCAGCACCACAAGGATGATGTTGCCCGGACCTCTCGGCTCGACCACAGCCACATCGCGATGATGATTGTCGTGAAGAATAGTGCAATGATGACCGCAATTGCCGCTATAATGATAGGCCGAAAGGCTCAAGGGATGGGTAGTTTCGTCATCGCCGACCAGAAAATGTTGTCGCCTCGGTTGAGCAACCACGCGCTAAGCACAACTATGATGACGACTATGAAAAGCTCCTCAATGGTCCATGCTATAACACCCTCAGTGTTACCGCTTTAATAAATCACTAAATCATGTCATGGGCATCATGTTTATGTGTTATTGCATGTAATAAAGTGTGAAAATAAATTCTTTGCCTCTTAAAATAATTAATGGGAATGAAAAATGGAAAGGAAAGCTATGATTCATGATTAACAAGTAGGCTTATTAATGCATTTTTCTTGAACAAAAATATTATAGAACATGTATATGACACATAAATAAAGTTGAAAGTACAAAACATGTAGATGGCAATGCAACTCTTGCTTTGGCAAAATAGCATAGCTAACTAGTGTTTTTGATGGCTTGAAATCTGAACTTGGAAATCAAATCCAACTTTAACTTAGTGAAAATTTTCTAAGTAGGGAAAACAATATGTCAATGCCCATTTGTGATAATTAATTTTGGGAAAGTTTGCTAAAGGGTAGTGTTATGTTTTGGTTTATTTTAGTGATCCAATATGTCCTCTTTAGTATAGTTTAGTTGGTTGTGCATAAATCTTGGTGGCATAGTTGTAGTGGCTGCTTTAAAATTCATGCTCACTAATAGCCTCGGGCTGCTTGGCCTGGCCATGGCTGGCCTCTGCCAGCTGCTGCCGCTGGCCGGCCAGGCCATGGCTAGCTGCAGCCGCTTGACCTAGATGCTGGCCGTGGCTGCCGATAGCTGGCCGCTGGCGCTGCCGGCCGGTTGCTGCCAGCCACTGCTGCCGTAGCGAGCTGCCCTAGTGCCCCATGCCATTGTTGCCTCCGAGCTACGTCGCTGCTGCTGTCGTCACGTCCTTGCTGCCACCCAGCACTGACGCCCTACCGTTGCCATCCTCATCTCACTGCTGCTTCACCCTAAGCCGCTGCTGCCAAGTCATGTCTGGCCACTGTTCGCGCACGGCCGTACATGGTCGTTGCTGTCGGCGCTGCCCTCTGCCCGCTCCGGTAGTTCAGCCTTATATGGCACTACGGCCGCATGTGGTGTGCTCGGTGGCAAACACACTCGCGCATGTTGCCGTAGCTGTCCACATGTGCGCCGCTACCGCCAACCACATCCGTCGAGGCAATGCCGAACCTGAAGCTCTGCCTTTCTCTTCTCCAGTTGCCTCCGTCTGCTACCGGGCCACCTCCTGGGTGATTGATCGGATCGTGGGCTCTGCCTTCACCCCTTCTAGGCGACCACCACAGCCCCGACTTGAATGGTGTAGCGACAAGCTCCAATTTGGAGTTTTCCCCACCGCCGATGTCGTTAAGGCTGTGGTCGGCCATGTGGGCAATAACCCCTCTCTAGAGCCGCTCGCACTCAACTGGCTATGCAAATAGTTTCACCTCGATACACACTGCATGCTGCGCACCATAGTGATAGCTCTACTGCCCTCTCGGCGCCACTAACGCAGCCACGCCGCTGCAGTGTGTCGTCGTGCTACCCCGGCCGCATGTGGCCAGCTCCACTCTACCCTTCCTCGCTTCAATCTTCATCGCGGCTAGCTACAGGGTAAGGCCCTAGTGTCCATGCATCAATCGATTGAAACCGTAGGGGCCCTAGCTGGCCAGAATGCTTACGCCACCGCCGTAGGTGGCCACACGCCGTGACCGCACTCACTCGTGAGTTCCTGCTGCCTTTGCCACCACCTAATGTGGGCATATAGGCTTGTGGTCAAGGTCAGCCCCTTTAGTTGGTTAGGGTGGGCCCTAGTGCCCGGCGTAGCTGTTGTGTGCCAGTGGGCACCACATCGGCGTTTGTGTCGTCGTCGGGGACCGTGCGACGGGAATTCAAAGTAAAGCAGGGGGTTAGTGAATATTGTCAGTGGTAAGGAATGGTGTTAGGATCTAAGCGTAGTTTCAAGAAAGGTCGAGGGCTCTTTAGCATTTTTGCCAGCGCTCACGGGCTCCGGCCATGGGCCACGTCCGAGCGGGCCGCGCCGTGGGCCGTGGTGGCCAGTCAGCGCTCGGGCCACGCTCTGGCTGGGCCGCGCGGGCCGTTTGCCCTTTTTCCTTTTTTTCAGGGACTTAGAAATAGTTTGTTATTTTAGTTTCTGAGCTGATCTTTGGTAATTAATATAAAATCTTGTAGAAGTCCAAAAATTGTGAAACAAATTTTGTTATGTTCCTAAAATAGATATCTATCTATTGGTATAATTAGTTCATACATATCTGTGATGTTGCTAAGAGCTATTAAATCAGTTGAGATGCTTAATATTAGTCAGTTTAATTATTGTAAGAATTTTTGTGGTAGATTGGTAATGATATTAATTTTGAAACTTTTACAGTAGCTTCATTATTATGTGCTTGATGTAAATTTTGAAGCCTTAGATTAGTCTAATTAATAAGGTAGCTAAATGTCCCTTGTTTTATATACCATAGATATATAATAAGAATTTAGGCATGACATTAATTTATATGAATGAATGCCTGTTAATATGGATATGACATCTAGCTTAGTGAAGGTGTTCAGTAGCTTTCTATCTTAGACATTAGAGCTAGCCTGTTAACTGCTAGGTGCACTCTGATTTTAAGAGTTGTTGCTGCCAAAATAGAAATAATAATTGTATCATCATCATTGCATGCATATAGAGAATGAGCCACTGAAGATCGTGACTTTCAGCGAGCAGGAGTATGATAAAGTCGTCAAAGAGTATGAGGAGAAGATCCTCGTGCAGGAGGACATTTCGGAGCCGCCCGTCACTGACTTTGCTGACATCGTGCCCGCTGAAGGTAAGCCCCGGTGCATAAACCCTATTTTTCATATTCACCATATATAACTATGTTGGGCAATTACGTTTCAGGAGTTTTATGGAAACCACATGCATATATATATCTATCCTATGAGTCTTACTAGTGCAGGTGCGAGTAGCTGCCATGCTTAAGCTATCGGTAGCGTGAGTAACCTGTCGTTGCTCACAATAGGTGAATAATATTACTCTCATGGTAAAATGATGGAAATAATATGGTGACTAGATAGGGATGTGGTTTGGTTATTTGTGGGTGTGACGAGTTGAGTCCTACGGCCAATGAGGCTTAATTGGGTTGCACTATTTCCCTATCTGTGTCGATTGAGGACCGTCCATTGCTATGGATGGTAGTCAGGTCACAAACTTATTATCCTGAGCACATACTTGCTTATGGGAGCAGGAAGGCTTGTTACTCTCTTGTCATGGGTTCTGGCTCTTTCTGGACTGACTGTTTGGAGGCTGGGATAGGAGGAGGTCCAAGCACCATACTGAGTCCAGGACTCAGGTGTTAGGGGCTTGGAGTCTAAGTTTGGATGGGGACATGGACCCCCTGATAGGAGTGGAACAGGTTGGTCTTGTTTGTACCTAGGGTGTAGACAAGACGTGTGTTTCGGGGTACCCCGCTGGACTACATTGGTTTGTGAATTGTCGTGCAAGCGGTACGACTTAGCTATGGTCTAGTACCGTAGTAAGAACTGGAATATGAAGGAATGATAAAATGGTTCTAATTGCTCAACTCTTGCTTGAAAGTAGCACAGGCGCTTACCTAGAATGGCTAGGGAATGAATTAAATTTGATAGCTAATAAACCTAAAAGTAAGGACTCACTTTTAGTAATGCTCTTTGCAAAATAAACCAACCAGCAAGCCATAAATCCTATTATATCCTTGAGAGTCGAGAAATTATTCCCCCTAGTTAGGTAAGTCTTGCGAGTACATTATGTACTCAGGGTTTATTTTACCCTTGTTGTAGGTGCAGCTTGAGGAGCAGGTCCTGTGTGGAGGATTCTTCTGGTGGGCACAAATGAATCCTTGTATCATTTTCGTTAGATGTTTAATTACTTTCCGCTGTTTAATTTTCGCACTCAGAACTCTGGTATTGTAATGAATAAATTTCCAAGACCCTATGGTGTATGAAATGGACTAAGTGATGTAAGTTCCATACTCATTATTGTATCTTGGATGAGATTGTGGATTTTTGAGTTCTCCCATGGGGGTGCTCAACGAAACTTGTGTGACTTAGTGCATTCTCTTGGATGCTTAGTGTCTAATGGAAGACGAGTATTCTTGGGAATGTATTATTTTAGGCGGTTCTGCCATAGTTGGTACCAGAGCGGTTGATGGGTATTTGGAACTTGAAAACCTATTTCTAAATTAAAACTTGACCAACAAAAGTCTTTACAAAAATAGGATGTGGTAACTTAGCATATACGAGTATAAGCTCTAGCAATATGGTCTATCAAGGATAGTAGCACTGGTTTATATCTAATCATCTTTCTGCAGGTACACTAACTTGCGCTACATAAGATATCGTTTAGCATTCGGCAAGAGAGAGTGCGATGTGCCAAATTTTATGCGTGTGCAGCTATATTCTGGCTTGAGTGAGCGAATAGGTCGAACATGCATCATGAACAGTGAATCTAGCTAATTTAATTTTTTTCCCCTTCACATAAAATAATAGTTAATAGGGTGATTAATAAAAATGGAATGCTCCAAATGGAAAGTTGTAATTATCAAATAAGTTATCAAGCTTTATCATTTCTCTAAATCTCTTATTCCTTATCTGGAGGCCTTGTCCCTAATGGTGGGTTTCTATCTGTTTTACAGATGATGAACCTGAGGTCTGGATGTGGGAGTACTAGTGCTGGGACTAGTCATGGCCATGAGGGTCAAGATGAAAATGGTCATGGCAATGGAGAGAGTCAAGAGGCCCCTTTGCTTGATCCTCCTCCGCCACCACCACCACCGCCTATGATGACTCTGGCAGAGATGATGGCCAAGATGTTGGCTACTCGACGCGAGTCAGCCCGTGCCTTGAAGATGATGACACAGCTTATTGGTGGCTTCATTCGTGGAGGCCATGGTGGCAGCGGTGGGAACAGGGGCGGTGCCCGCGGTCCTAAGAGGCCCTATTCCTATCAGGACTTCTTGAAGACACAATCCCCCATGTTCATGCCATCTGTAGAGCCTCTAGATGCTGAGCATTGGCTTCATACTCTGGAGCAGAAGTTCTAGCTGCTCACGGTGGATGATGAGCAGAAGGTGTGCTTTGCCTAACAGTGGCTTCTGGGGCCCGCTACTGCTTGGTGGAACATGTTCTCTGCCATGCAGCCAGCGGGTCACCACATGACTTGGCAGGAGTTCACCACAGCCTTCTGTGAGCACTTTATCCCTACTGGTTGCTGAATAGGAAGCTATCAGAATTCATAGAGCTAAAGCAAGGGAATATGACCATGATGGAGTATGTTAACAAGTTCAACCATCTTGCTCAGTATGCTGGTCACCATGTGGACACTGATGAGAAGAAGATGGAGCACTTCAACTGTGGCCTTTCTTGCATCTTGCAGGAGAAGCTATTCACTAGGGGCTACCACACTTTTGGTGAGTTGATGAACGCTGCCATCGCGATGGAAGGATTACAGCATGACTCCTAGGCTGAATGTAAGCGCAAGAGGGGAATCACCGGGTCTTCCAGTCACTCATAGCCATAGAGAGCATAGGTTGTTTGGAGGGTGTCATATCACTCCCTAGGTGGACAGTAGCCACCTCAGCTTCAGCAGACCCACTTTGTGTAGCACACTTAGTATCGTACACCTACATAGCAGGTGCAGCCTAAGCAGACACAACCACCTTAGGGACAGTACGCTCCACCTCATCTGGGATAGGGGAACAAGTCGGGTGCTTATTTCAAGTGTGGCAAACAAGGCCACTATGCTCGTGAGTGCCCTTAGAACCAGCCTACCTAGCCTACTTAGTCTTCAGCCAACTCTTGTCTGGTCAAGAGGACGATCATTAGGAAGAAGGTGCCAGTGAGCCACTCAGGGCAAGTTAACTTCACTACAGCTGAGGAGTTTCCACAAGATGAGCCTGTGATGGCTGGTATGTTCTCCATCGATTCCCACCCAGCCTATGTGTTGTTTGATTCTGGTGCATCACATTCCTTCATGAGTGCGGGTTTTGTACAGAGACACAATATATCTACTATGGCTATTCCTATTGCCTATAGAGTCAGCACTCTGGGTGCACAATTATGTATCCAGACATGGATAGATACAACCAGTCTAGTACTAGCCACTCATTCTTATCATCTCCAGTTCATGGTACTACCTAGGCAAAGCATAGATGCAATTCTAGGAATGAACTAGTTGGGAAGTAATGGGATAGATCTAAATCTCAAGCACAGAGTTGTTGAGTTGAAGCTTCCCTCCTCTAAGGATAGAATGTCTCTTCTTATGCCTTCAACCTCTGCTCTACCAGTCGTCTCTCATGTTGAAGTTTCTCTTGACCTTTCCTCCATTTCGGTGGTTTATGAGTTTCCGGATGTCTTTTCTGAGGATTTGCCTGGGTTACCTCTAGATAGAGATGTAGAATTTTCCATTGAGTTAGAACCTGGTACCACCCCTATTTCTCGGTGTACTTACCGAATGGCTCCACTAGAATTAGCTGAGATGAAGAAGTAGTTAGGAGAATTGTTGGAGAAATGATTTATCCATCCTAGCTCATCACCATGGGGTTGTCCAGCTATTTTTGTAAAGAAGAAGGATGACACACTTTGGATGTGTGTGGATTATCACCCTCTCAATGCGGTAACCATCAAGAACAAGTATCATTTGCCTCACATTGATACTCTGTTTGATAAGCTAGCCGATGCCAAGGTATTCTCCAAGTTTGACCTCTGTTTGGGGTATCACCAAATTAAAATCTAGCCGCAGGATATACCAAAGACAGCTTTATCTACAAGGTATGGTCTTTATGAGTACCTAGTGATCTCTTTTGGTCTCACTAATGCTCCTGCATTCTTCATGTATCTTATGAACTCGGTCTTTATGCCAGAGTTGGACAAGTTTGTGGTAGTGTTCATTGATGATATTTTGGTGTACTCCAAAAATGCCAAAGAGCATGCCTATCCCCTTCGCATAGTCTTGAATCGACTGCGCGAACACAAGCTATATGCCAAGTTCAGCAAATGTGAGTTTTGGTTGGATCGAGTGCAATTTTTGGGGCATGTCCTAACTCCGGAAGGTACCTCTATTGATCCTAGCAAGGTACAAGAAGTGCTAGATTGGAAGTCTCCAAAATCAGTGCATCAGATTCGGCAATTCCTCTGGCTACTATCGGCACTTCATTCTCGAGTTCTCCAAGATAGCTTGACCAATGACCAAGTTGCTTCAGAAGGATGCCAAGTTTGTATGGAGTCCAGCATGTGAAGAAGTTTTTCAAGCCCTGAAGAAGTTCCTTACCTCTGCTCTGGTTCTGGCCCAACCGGATATTGAGAGGCTATTTGATGTGTATTATGATGCCTCAAAAACTAGACTTGGTTGCATGCTTATGCAGGATGGACGCGTGATAGCTTATGCTTCACGTCAGCTGAAGAAGCATGAGGTGAATTATCCTACTCATGATTTAGAGCTAGCTATAGTTGTGCACGCTCTAAAAATTTAGAGACATTATCTGTTGGGAAACAAGGTGCATATTTATACAGACCACAAGAGCCTCAAGTATATGAAGCAAGATATTACTAAGTATATCTCAGAGTCTGATATTTGTAGGAGAGTTAAGGCAGACCATCTACGTACATCGGGATATTTACAACCCTTGCCTATCCATGTTTGGAAATGGGAGGATATTTCTATGGACTTTGTGGTGGGTTTGCCCCGCATCGCAAAAGGATATGATTCCATTTGGGCTATTGTGGATCATCTTACCAAGTCAACTCATTTTCTTCCAATGGATACTAGATATGTAGCCAAGAAATATGCCAAGCTATATTTTGATCGGATTGTATCTCTACATGGAGTTCCTCTTACCATTGTCTCTGATCGAGGGTCAATCTTTGTCTCTCATTTTTGGGAACAACTCTAGAAGTGCCTTGGTACTCGTCTTCTCAGGAGCTCAGCTTACCACCCATAGACTGATGGTCAGATAGAGAGAGTTAATCAAGTCCTTGAAGACATGTTGAGAGCTTGTGTCATCTCTTTTTCGGAGAAGTGGGATGAATGCTTGCCTTTAGCTGAGTTTTCCTATAACAATAGCTACTAAGAGAGCATTTAGATGGCACCTTTTGAAGCTTTGTATGGCAAGAAATATAGAACTCCACTTAACTGGGTTGAAGTGGGAGACCGTGGATATTTCGGGCCTGATTTTATCAAGGAAGCTAAAGAGCAACTCAACATTATCTAGAGTCACTTGAAAGCAGCACAAAACTGTCAGAAAACTTACGCAGATAAGAGAAGAAGGCCTTTGCACTTTGAAGTTGGTGACCATGTGTATCTTAAGGTGTCCCCCATGAGAGGTGTGCATCGGTTTGGAGTATGGGAAAAATTAGCTCCTCGTTACGTTGGGCCTTACAAGATTTTGGAAAGACGTGGTTATGTTGCTTATCTCATTCAACTCCCGGATATTTTATCTACAGTCCATAATGTTTTCCATGTGTCCTAATTGAGAAAGTGTCTATGAGTTCCCGATGAAGTGTTGGAAATTGAAGGACTTCCTCTCCAACATGATTTATCTTATATCGAGCATCCAATCAAGGTTTTGGACGAAAAAGAAAGGGTCACTAGAAACAAAGTGGTAAAATTTTACAAGGTCCAATGGCAAAATCATTCAGAAGATGAGGCGACTTGGGAACTAGAAGATTATATTTTGGAGCATTACCCTCATCTCCTTCCTAATTTGCCAAGGTAATCAATTGTTTTCTTATCTTTTTCCCACACTAGGCATTGGAAATCTCGGGACAAGATTTTCATTAAGGGGGGAGGAGCTGTAACACCCACAGTGTTACAACTTTAATAAATCACTAAATCATGTCATGGGCATCATGTTTATGTGTTATTGCATGTAATAAAGTGTGAAAATAAATTCTTTGTCTCTTAAAATAATTAATGGGAATGAAAAATGGAAAGGAAAGCTATGATTCATGATTAACAAGTAGGCTTGTTAATGCATCCAAAAATATTATAGAACATGTATATGACACATAAATAAAGTTGAAAGTACAAAACATGTAGATGGCAATGCAACTCTTGCTTTGGCAAAATAGCATAGCTAACTAGTGTTTTTGATGGCTTGAAATCTGAACTTGGAAATCAAATCCAAATTTAACTTAGTGAAAATTTTCTAAGTAGGGAAAACAATATGTCAATGCCCATTTGTGATAATTAATTTTGGGAAAGTTTGCTAAAGGGTAGTGTTATGTTTTGGTTTATTTTGGTGATCCAATATGTCCTCTTTAGGATAGTTTAGTTGGTTGTGATTAAATCTTGGTGGCATAGTTGTAGCGGCTGCTTTAAAATTCGTGCTCACTAATAGCCTCGGGCTGCTTGGCCTGGTCGTGGCCGGCCACTGCCAGCCACTGCCACTAGCTAGCCAGGCCGCGGCTGGCTATAGCCGCCTGCCCTAGCTACTAGCCGCTGTCCGGCCAGTCCTAGCCACGGCCACGGGTACCTAGCCGCTGGCGCTGCTGGCCAACTGCTGCCAGCCACTACCGCCGCAGCCTGCTGCCTTGGTGCCCCACATCGTTGTTGCCTCCGAGCTATGTCGCTACCGCTGACGCCCTGCCATTGCCGTCCCCACCTCGCTGCTGCTTTGCCCTAAGCCACTGCTACCAAGTCATGTCTGGCCGCTGTTCGTGCACGGCCGCACGTGGCCGTCGCCGTTGGCGCTGCCCTCTGCCCGCTCCGGCAGTTTAGCCTTAAATGGTACTGCGGCCGCATGTGGTGTGCTCGGTGGCGAACACACACATGCGCACGTTGTCGCAGCCATCCACATGTGCACCGCTGCCGCCAACCACATCCGCCGAGGCAACATCCAACCCGAAGCTCTGCCTTTCTCCTCTCTAGTCGCCTCCCACCTACTGCCGGGCCACCTGCTAGGCGACTGATCGGGTCGTGGGCTCCGCCTTCACCCCTTCTAGCCGACCACCACTGCCCCAATTTGAATGGTGCAGCGATAAGCATCAATTTGGAGTTTTCCCCACCGCCGATGTCGTTAAGGCTGCGATCGACCATGTGGGCAATAACCCCTCTCCAGAGCCACTCGCACTCAACCGGCTATGCTAATAGTTTTGCCTCGATCCAATCTGCATGTTGTGCACCCTAGCGATAGCTCTACTACCCTCTTGGTGCCGCTAATACAGCCGCGCCACTATAGTGCACCGCCGTGCTACCCCGGTCGCACGTGGCTAGCTCCACTCTACCCTTCCCCACTTCAATCTTCACTGCCGCCAGCTACAGGGTAAGGCCCTAGTGCCCGTGCGTCAATCGATTGAAACCGTAGGGGCCCTAGCTAGCCAAAACGCTTGCGCCATCACCACGGGCGGCCACACGCCGTGGTCGCACTCGCTCACAAGTTTCCGCTGCCTCCGCCGCCGCATAGTGTGGGCGGTTAGGCTCGTGGTCAAGGTCAGCCCCTTTAGTTGGTTAGGGTGGGCCCCTAGTGCTCGACGTAGCTGCTGTGTGCCAGCGGGCACCGCGCTGACATTCGCGTTGTCGTCGGAGACCGTGCGATGGGAATTCAAAGTAAAGTAGGGGGTTAAGTGAAGATTGTTAGTGAGAGTATGGAATAGTGTTAGGACCTAAGCGTAGTTTTGGGAAAGGTCGAGGGCTCTTTAGCATTTTTGACAGCGCGCATAGGCTCCAGCTGTGGGCCGCGTTTGAGCAGGCCATGCCGTGGCCCGTGGTGGTTGGTCAGCGCGTGGGCCACGCTCTGGCTAGGTCGTTTGCCCTTTTTTCCTTTCTTTTCCAAGGAATTAGAAATAGTTTGTTATTTTAGTTTCTGAGCTAATCTTTGGTAATTAATATAAAATCTTGTAGAAGTTCAAAAATTGTGAAACAAATTTTGTTATGTTCCTAAAGTAGAGATCTATCTGTTGGTATAATTAGTTCTTGCATATCTATGATGTTGCTAAGAGCTATTAAATTAGTTGAGATGCTTAATATTAGTTGGTTTAATTATTGTAATAATTTTTGTGGTAGATTGGTAATGATATTAATTCTGAAAATTTTACAATAGCTTCATTGTATTATTATGTGCTTGTTGTAAATTTTGTAGCCTTAGATTAGGCTAGTAAATAAGGTAGCTAAATGTTCCTTGTTTTATATACCATAGATATATAATAATAATTTAGGCATGACATTAATTTATAAGAACGATGCTTGTTAATTTGGATATGTCATCTAGCTTAGTGAAGGTGGTCAGTAGCTTTCAATCTTAGACATTAGAGGTAACTTGTTAACTGCTAGGTGCACACTCATTTTAAGAGTTGTTGTTGCCAAAATAGTAATAATAATTGCATCATCATCACTGCATGCATATAGAGAACGAGCCACTGAAGATCATGACTTTCGGCGAGCAAGAGTACGACGAAGTCATTGAAGAGTACAAGGAGAAGATCCTCATGCAGGAGGACATTATGGAGCCACCTGTCACTGACTTTGCTAACACCGTGCCCGCTGAAGGCAAGCCCCGGTGCATAACCCCTATTTTTCATATTCACCATATATAAACATGTTGTGCAATTATGTTTTAGGAGTTTTATGGAAACCACATGCATATATATATATATATATATATATATATATATATATATATATATATATATATATATATATATATATATATATATATATATATATATGTATCCTATGAGTCTTACGAGTGCAGGTGCGAGTAGCTGCCATGCTTAAGCTATCGGTAGCGTGACTAACCTGCTGTTGCTCACAATAGGTGAATAATATTACTCTCATGGTAAAATGATGGAAATAATATGGTGACCAGACAAGGATGTGGTTTGGTTATTGGTGGGTGTGACGAGTTGAGTCCTGTGGCCAACGGGACTTAATTGGGTTACAATGTTTCCCTATCCGTGTCGATTGAGGACCGTCTATTGCTGTGGATGGTAGTTGGGTCATAGACTTATTATCCTAAGCACATACTTGCTTATGGGAGTGGGAAGGCTCGTTACTATCTTATTGTGCGTTTCGGCTCTTTTCGGATCGACTTATTGGAGGCAGGGATATGTGGAGGTCCAAGCACCATACTGAGTCTGGGACTTAGGTGTTGGGGGCTTGGAGTCCAAGTTTGGATGGGGACCTGGACCCCCTGATAGGAGTGGAATGGGTTGGCCTTGTTTGTACCTGGGGTGTAGATGAGGCATGTGTTTTAGGGTACCCAGCTAGGCTACATTGGTTCACGAATCGCCGCACAAGCGGTATGACTTGGCTATGGTCTAGAACCATAGTAAGAACTAGAATATGAAGGAATGATAAAATGGTTCTGATTGCTCAACTCTTGCTTGAAAGTAGCACAGGTGCTTACCTAGAATGGCTAGGGAATGAATTAAATTTGACAGCTAATAAACCTAAAAGTAAGGACTCACTTTTAGTAATGCTCTTTGCAAAATAAACCAACCAGCAAGCCATAAAGCCTATCATATCCTTGAGAGTCAGGAAATTATTCCCCCTAGTCGGGTAAGTCTTATGAGTACATTGTATACTCAAGGTTTGTTTTACCCTTGTTGTAGGTGCAGCTTGAGGAGCAGGTCCTGTGTAGAGGATTCTTCTAGTGGGCACAGATGAATCCCTGTATCATTTCCGTTAGATGTTTAATTACTTTTCGTCGTTTAATTTCCACACTCTAAACTCTAGTATTGTAATGAATAAATTTGCAAGACCCTATGGTGTATGAAATGGACTAAGTGATGTAAGTTCCATACTCATTATTGTATCCTGGATGAGATTGTGGATTTTTTAGTTCTCCCATGGGCGTGCTCGACGGAACTTGTCTGACTTAGTGCATTCTCTTGAATGCTTAGTGTCTGATGGAAGACGAGTATTCTTGGGAATGTATTATTTCAGGCGGTTCTGCCACACATGCCCCATACACAAGAACTCAAGCATACAATGTGGCAGTGCTATGGCTTAGCCAAAGCCTACCACGATGAAGAAAGTAAAAGGGCGAAGAAGCGTGACGACCATGATGATGATGGCCGTAAGGATCCAGAGCACTATAAGGATGCTAACAATGCCTTCCAAGACCCAAGCAAGACCATCAGGACAATCTTCGGAGGAGTGGCTGCCTCCGAGAACAAGCGTAAGTAGAAGCTCACTGCTCGCCAGGTTCTATCGGTCACCAGAAATGATACCATCGCCGATCCCAGGTACCTGGACTGGTCGGAGTATGCCATCACCTTTAGTAGGGCCAACCAGTGGTCAAACACTCTCTATCTAGGGTGGTTCCCGCTTGTGTTGGGCACCATCATCCAAAAGGTGCGGTTCAGGAAGGTCCTCATTGATGGCGGGAGCGCCCTCAACATATTCTTCGCCGGAGCCCTAACTAAGTTAGGCCTCTCAAAGGAAGACCTTACCCTCGTTGACTCTCCTTTCCGAGGAATCATACCAAGCAGAGCATCCCAACCTTTGGGTGAGATTGCATTACCCATCCAGTTCGACACCACTAAAAATTTTTGTACTGAGCATGTTAATTTCCTGGTGGCCAACTTTGACACCGCGTACCATGCCATCCTCGGCCGATAGGCTCTAGCCAAGTTCATGGCCATACCACACTATGCATACTTGGTCATGAAGATGTCGATGCCCCAAGGAATCCTAAGCATGCAAGCTAACATCGCTGTCGCCTATGCATGCAGGAGAGAGAGAGAGCCTTGCGCTCACCGAGGCAATTGATCTCTCTGCACACATGGTGGCTTATCTTGCTGAATACAAGAAGGTACCCATGGAGGAGCAAGAGATTTCGATGGTGGAGCACCCCATGCAGCTACGAAGTCCAAGGAAGTCAAGGAGATGGACCTCGGCATTGGCGACAAGAACAAGACCGCCAAGATCGAGGCCAACCTCGACCCCAAATAGAAAAGCACGCTCATCAGCTTCCTACACCCCAATGCAGATGTGTTTGCATGGAAACCAGTAGACATGCCTAGGTGCTGCAGGAGTTCATTGAGCACTCATTAAACATCTCATCGACCGCCAAGCCGACCAAGCAGAAGCTCCGATGATTCACGTAGGACAAAAAGGAGGCAATTAGGGTAGAAATAACATGGCTCTTAGCAACCGGTTTTATTAAAGATGTGTATCATCTTGAGTAGCATTGATTACACCAATCTCAACAAACACTACCCTAAGGACCCCTTTGGCCTACCTTGTATTGACGAGGTCGTTGATTCCACCGCCAGTTGTGAACTCCTATGCTTCTTAGATTGCTATTCTGGTTATCATCAGATCTCCTTAAAGGAGGAAGACCAGATTAAGACCTCTTTCATCACACCCTTTGGTGCTTATTGCTACACCACCATGTCCTTTAGACTTAAAAATGCCAGCGCCACTTACCATAGGGCCATCCAGTGTTGCTTTGCCAATCAGATTGGGCGCAACATCGAGGCTTATGTCGACGATGTTGTGGTTAAGTCTAAGACTACCAATGACCTCATCACCGACCTCGACGAAACATTTAAAAACCTAAGGGAGTACTGATGGAAACTGAATCCCACTAAGTGCATCTTTGGTGTTCCATCTGGTATCCTCTTAGGATACATCATTAGTTGTCGTGGCATCAAAGCAAACCCCAAAAAGGTATCAGCAATGACCAAAATGAAGCAGACGACCTGTGTCAAGGATGTCCAAAAGCTCATAGGGTGTATGGTGGCTTTAAGTCGTTTCATATCACATCTGGGTGAAAAACGTTTACCCTTCTTCAAGTTGCTTAAAGCCAAGGAGCGTTTCACCTAGACGCCTGAGGCCGACCAGGCCTTCATCGAGCTCAAACTTTTACTGACAACACCTCTGATCATGACAGCGCCACAACCAGATGAGACCACACTAGTCTACATTACAGCAACCACCCGTGTTGTTAGCACAACTATTATTGTTGAACGAGAGGAAGTGGGACATGCATACAAGGTCTAGCGCCCAGTCTACTTCATCAGCAAAGTCTTGAATGAGTCTAAGACTCGATATCCGTAGGTCTAGAAGCTCTTGTATGTAGTTTTGATTATGTCCTGGAAGCTCTGCCACTACTTTGAGACTCACAACATAGCCATGGTAACCGAGTACACGCTGGGGGATATTCTACGCAATAAGGAAGCTAATGGCCACATCATCAAATGGGAAGTAGATCTCGACACATACTCCATCAAGTTTAGGAGTCGACAGACTATAAAGTCACAAGTGCTCGCTGACTTCATCGCCGAGTTGACAGAGATGCAAGAACCTATCCCGGCTGATTATCCCGAGCCACTAGACGATGTACTTCGATGGAGCACTCAACATCGATGGTGCTGAGGCAGGTGTATTATTCATTACCCCATCTAGGGATGAGCTTCGCTACGTCCTGTGGATCCACTTTTTGGCCTCCAACGATGCTGCCAAGTACAAGTTGGCACTTCATGGTCTCTGCATAGCTATTCCCCTCAGTGTTAAACGCCTAATGGTGTATGGTGATTCTACGTTGGTCATTAACTAAGTCAATAAGGATTGGTCATGCACTAGTGAGTAGATGGACACTTATTGCGTCGAGATCGGGAAGCTCGAAGGAAAATTCTATGGTCTTGAGTTCCATCATGTCATTCATGATGAGAACGCGTAGCCGACCGGCTATCTAAGATAGGGTCGACAAGAGCTCAAGTTCTAGGCGGAGTCTTTGTCTAGGACCTTAGGACACCATCGATCAAGTAGGAGCAGGAAGTCAAGGAGGCGCCCCC
Organism: Miscanthus floridulus; assembly: GCF_019320115.1. Taxonomy (NCBI): domain Eukaryota; kingdom Viridiplantae; phylum Streptophyta; class Magnoliopsida; order Poales; family Poaceae; genus Miscanthus; species Miscanthus floridulus. The sequence continues at coordinate 190,835,704 of NC_089587.1, forward strand.
AACTGAGTAGTTAGTCCTAGCGGTTCCTGCACCCTGCAACGATTGGCGAGAGAAGTTCATCAAGTACCTCACTACGACAGAGGTGCCAAACGACAAGACTGAGATGAAGCGCCTTATTCGTCATAGCAAGCACTATGTCTTGGTCAACAAAAAGTTGATGCAGAAGAATGCGAAGGGGGAGATGTTGTAGAAGTGCATCTCTCAGGAGGAAGGTGAGCAGTTGCTCCTTGAGATTCATGCTAGATCATGTGGCAACCATGTAGCCTCTAAGAATCTAGTCAACAAGGCTTTCTAAGCGGGTTTCTATTGGCCTTCTGTTGTTGCAGATGAAGAAGCGCTAGTCCGATAGTGTGAAGGGTACCAATTTTTCACCAAGCAGATCCATGTTCCAGCGTAGGACTTGTAGACCATCCCAGCCTCCTGGCCATTCACATGCTAGGGACTGGATATGATCAGGCCCTTCAAACCCACCCCTAGAGGATTCAAATACGTTTATGTTGCCATTGATAAGTTCTCCAAGTGGATCGAGTATGTAAGGAAAATGGACCTTTGGCCCATTTACTTTGGATTTTGGTGTTTGATAACCAACACAACCAAATTGGACTAATGAATTTGCAAGTGTTTGTTTTGTAGTTCAATAGGGTGCAAGACGTAACTTGGACAAAGGCGACATGATGATCCGATGATCAACACCTCAAGCAAGACATTAGGAGCACAAGACAAGACCTAAGAGATCAAGCAAAGTCCAAGCATGAAGATTGGAACCAAGCCGTATGCAAGATCATGAAGAAATGAGCTCACTGTGGTGACCGGATGCAGGACCGGACGCTCAACAAGCAACCGGACGCTGGGCAAGTGGCTTGGTAGACAGGCAACCGGACACTGGACCGGACACTGGCGGCAACCGACCGGACATAGGACAGCAGCATCCGATCAAGTATAGAAAGGTTCTAGAGCGGCAAATCTGTGACCGGATGTGTCTGGTGGTAGGTGACCGGACGCTGGCCAGCGTCCGATCAGTATATTGCCGGCTCAACGGTCGAGACGACCGGACGTGTTCGGTCAGGACGATTCAGCATCCGGTCAGTAGCAGTTTTATGGGAATTTGACCCCAACGGCTACTTTCTCAGTGGGGCTTATAAATACAACCCCCAATCGACCATTTGAGTGTGGTGGAGCTGAGGAAACATACCAAGGGTGTTGATACACCATTTTAGTGATCTCCACATGCATAGTGCTTAGTGTTTTATTAGGTGATTAGCATAAGTGCTTTTGTGAAGTGCTTAGGTTGATTAGACCACCGCTTATGCGCTTGCTCTAGGTGTATGCCTAGTGTTTAGTGAGGTTTGCATACCTCTTGCCACCCCGTGCTTGCGAGCACAAGTGTTGTACATTGGAGGGGCTTAAAGTCTTGCAAGATCACACCAACGGCGTTTGTGGTGTGGCCGCCACCGTGTACCGGAGGGAATAAGGCCTGCGGTGTTTCGGCCGGAAGCTTGATAGTGAAGACGGCAGGGAGCATCTGGAAGAGGCTTGCCAAGAGGCACATCGGAGACCCACTTGCGTATGGGGAAGGCCCAAGGCTATCCACGGAGTTACCCGACCGGGAGCTTGGCCCTTGCGAGGGATTCCTTGCGAGGGGCTCCAACGAGGACTAGGGGGAAGCTTGTGTGCTTCTCGATACCTCGGTAAAAATACCGGAGTCATCGACGGGAGTTTGCATATCTCTACATTGCTCTTTAGCTTCCGCATTTACATTAATTGTATTACTCCTTTTTTTGCAGTAGAGATAGCAACACACTAGCAAAACCGTAGTTGCACATTTAGATAGTTTATCTTTTGCATAGGTTTTGCTAAGGTTAGAAAAAGAGGCCATAGTTTAGAGTTAGAATTTTAAGTTGCCTAATTCACCCCCCCCCCGGTCTTAGGCGTCACGGTCCCTTCAATTGGTATCAGAGTCGGTTGGCTCAATTTGGACCTTTGGCTTAACCGCCGTTGAGCCGACGCTATTTAGAGTGGTTGGGATGGATACCGCTAGGCCTCCTCTAGTGAGAGTGATAGTGATGATGATATGCCTTCTTATCATGAACTTGTGCAAGAAAATCTTAAATTTGCTAAAGCTTGCACTAGTCAACAAAAGAAGCTTAAAAGCCTAAAAGAAAAGCTAGATAGTTCACAAAAAGCATACAAAACCTTGCTTGAACAATATGAGAACTTTGCTAATCTCAATGTTGAACTATCTACTAAAATTAAGAAACTTGAGGCTAGTGCAACAATAAATGCATGCACAATCAATGATGAGCAACTTGAAAAGAAAAATGAAAAATTAAAAGAAAAGTTAGTTAGCTCGCAAGAAGCATATAATAGTTTTCTTGCTAAAATGGAAACCATGTGCAAACATTGTGATGAGCTAAATAAAAAAGTTGCTAATCTTGAAGCCATTAGCACAACCCCCACCAAGGCATCTAAAAGGAAAAGTTCTATCTTTAACATGTCTAAAAAGGATGCCTCTACTTCTTGCAATGATTTATGTTTAGACTCACCTTTGTGCAACCAAGTTTGTGTTGAGAAAGTTGTTGTAGATACATGCACACAAGAGGTTGCAAAGGAGAATGAGCAACTCAAGCAAGAAGTTGCTCGCCTCACCAAGGACTTGACTGAAGTGAAAGGCAAGGCAAAGCAAACCCAACTTCATCAAGATAACACTATCAAGGGAGTGAAGAAGCTTGATGAAGGACAAACCGTGGTTTGTTACATGTGCCACAAGGAAGGTCACAAGTCCTATGAGTGCAAGGTGAAGAATGGGGGAGGAGCAAAGAAGAAGGAGAAAAAGCAAACAAGCAAGCTCTCCAACACCTACACCAACAAGGTGGACAAGAAGGCCTCCACACCTTATCTCTTGAAGAAGAAGAAAAATGACTAGGTGGTGGCCATCAAGGTGAACAAGCAAGCCAACAACAATGGGGTCAAACGCTTTTGGGTGCCAAAGGAAATCATTTCAAACATGAAGAGCACCAAGAAGGTTTGGATCCTGAAAGGGAAGTGAGAAGTCCGTCGGACTTCGGAGAATTTGGAGACTTGGCAAAGTATGGGTGCATTTCATGGGGTGAATCATGATGGACAAAATCATTGTCAAGTGGGTTAGTGAATACTATGGATCCAAATTCCCCTTCCCATGTTAGGTAACTAGATGTCATTACTTTAAATTAGTATTCATTTCAATTGGCATTATTTTACAATTGATATACTCTTAAAGCATCTAGTTATCTTTCATGCCTATGTCTGCATTTACATGCTTAAATCTTTTGTCATGCATTTAATAGGTATATCATATGGTAGGCTTGCTCGGTTTCATTATCAACCCTTGAGCAAACCTCCATGGTTTAAAATTGTTTAGAAACACGGCACATAGCTTGTTTTACAATTATTTATCTAATATGTGCCAAAGTCCAAATTATAGATAATCTCTCCCAAATATCATCTTTCAAGTGGTATTTTGATACTTAAATCAATGTGCACAAATTTTATAAGTATTCAACACTTATGTGCACAAATTTAGGGGGAGCTTATTCTACAAGTTGGATGCTTTGAGACTAATACTTTTTCAAATGGTATCAATTTTTTTTAAAACCTATCACATGTGTAGTAGTCTCATTGTAAGGAAATTGAAGTCCCCGGAGTTAAGCATAATTCTTCAATTAGCATCATCATGTTGATTTCATTTCATATTTATATGCTTTCTCCATGCATCATATAGATTAAACTCTCTTGTACAATAAATTGCTAATTATGCATATGCTTTGCTTTCTACCATATGTATGCATATATTTAGGGGGAGCTTAGTCTATATAATGTGAGAGTCAAATTTTGTGATCCTTTTCACTTTCTACACAAAGGATCACGAAATTTGACCCTCCCTTGTGCTACTAATGTCTTCCTTTTTGGTGTTTGATGCCAAAGGGGGAGAATTTGAAGGACCAAAGACAAGCATTTAGTTACAAGTAGTAATGGTCCGAGAAAGGGAGGAAAGTGAATTATGGGTTAGTCTAAGTAATGGGAGAATTTTTTTTAGAAAGCTAGGCTTTAATCCATAATATCACATGGGGACATTTGCAAGGGCAAGACAAGCTTTTAAGTAAAAGTTTTAATTGGTATCTTACAATTAACTTTGATTGATATCCCTTAATACTATATATGATTTCAATTGGTATCTTTAAGTATCAAATAAACTTGCCCTTTGCATTGCATCCTAGCAAGTAGGTAGTTTTTAACTTCCAAATTCTTATTATTTGCTTGCTTTGGTCATGTTGGCATCAATCACCAAAAAGAGGGAGATTGTAAGGAAAATGGACATTTGGCCCATTTACTTTGGATTTTGGTGTTTGATAACCAACACAACCAAATTGGACTAATGAATTTACAAATGTTTGTTTTGTAGTTCAATAGGGTGCAAGACGTAACTTGGACAAAGGCGACGTGATGATCCGATGATCAACACCTCAAGCAAGACATTAGGAGCACAAGAGAAGACCCAAGGGATCAAGCAAAGTCCAAGCATGAAGATTGGAACCAAGCCGTATGCAAGATCACGAAGAAATGAGCTCACTGTGGTGACCGGATGCAGGACCGGACGCTGGACAAGCAACCGAACGCTGTGACTGGACGCTGGGCAAGTGGCTCGGCAGACAGGTGACCGGACACTGGACCAGACGCTGGCGGCAACCGACTGGACGCAGGACAGCAGCGTCTGATCAAGTATAGAAAGGTTCCAGAGCGGCAAATCTACGACCGGACGCGTCCGGTGGCAGGCGACCGAACGCTGGTCAGCGTCCGATCAGTATATTGCCGGCTCAACGGTCGGGACGACCGGACGCGTCCGGTCAGGACGATTCAGCGTTCGGTCAGTAGCAGTTTCGCGGGAATTCGACCCCAACGGCTACTTTCTCAGTGGGGCTTATAAATACAACCCTCAACCGGCCATTTGAGTGTGGTGGAGCTGAAGAAACATACCAAGGGTGTTGATACACCATTTTAGTGATCTCCACATGCATAGTGCTTAGTGTTTTATTAGGTGATTAGCATAAGTGCTTTTGTGAAGTGCTTAGGTTGATTAGACCACCGCTTATGCGCTTGCTCTAGGTGTATGCCTAGTGTTTTGTGAGGTTTGCGTACCTCTTGCCACCCCGTGCTTGTGAGCACAAGTGTTGTACATCAGAGGGGCTTGAAGTCTTGCGAGATCACACCAACCGCGTTTGTGGTGTGGCCACCACCGTGTACCGGAGGGAACAAAGCCCGCGGCGTTTTGGCCAGAAGCTTGATAGTGAAGATGGTGGGGAGCATCCGGGAGAGGCTTGCCGAGAGGCACATCGGAGACCCACTTGCGCGTGGGGAAGGCCCGAGGCTATCCACGGAGTTACCCGACCAGGAGCTTGGCCCTTACGAGGGATTCCTTGCGAGGGGCTCCAACGAGGACTAGGGGGAAGCTTGCGTGCTTCTCGATACCTCGGTAAAAATACCGGAGTCATCGATGGGAGTTTGCATATCTCTACCTTGTTCTTTAGCTTCCGTATTTATATTAATTGTATTACTCCTTTTTTTGCAGTAGAGGTAGCAACACACTAGCAAAACCGTAATTGCACATTTAGATAGTTTATCTTTTACATAGGTTTTGCTAAGGTTAGAAAAAGAGGCCATAGTTTAGAGTTAGAATTTTAAGTTGCCTAATTTACCCCCCCCCCCCTCTTAGGCGTCACGGTCCCTTCAGAGTATAAACCCCTCGCCAAGGCTACAGCGAAGAAAGCAGTAGAGATGTTTGAAGATATAAGTCATAGGTTTTGTCTGCCAAATAGCATCATCACCAACTTGGGATCTACGTTCACCGGCAATGCCTTTTGAGATTTTTGTGAAGACCAGTGCATCTTCGTCAAGTATGTCTCTGTTGCCCACCCTAGAGCGAATGGCCAGGTCGAAAGGGCCAACGGCATGATACTAGATGCCCTCAAGAAGAGACTCTACGAGAAGGAGTAGAAACATCCAGGCAGATGGTTCAAGGAGTTGCCGGCTGTGGTCTGGGGATTGCAGACCTAGCCCAGCCGCAACACTAGTGTCACGCCTTACTTCCTGGTGTATGGCTCGGAGGCTGTGTTGCCTGCAGATGTCGCCTTTCGAGCACCCAGGGTGGAGATTTTTTATGAAGGAACGTCCGAGCAGCACCAACTAGAAGATATTAATCATCTAGAAGAGGAACGCCTGATTATATGTGTTCGGATGACTAAATATTTGGAAGGATTGCGAAGATACTATAATCGCAACATTCAGGAGCGATCTTTTGCGGTCGGCGACATGGTCCTCTGCAAGAAACAAAAAACCGACAGGATGCACAAGCTTTCATCACCTTAGGAAGGTCCTTACATCGTCAAGGCAGTAACCCGACCAGGGTCATATAGGCTTTGTGATCGGGATGGGGTGGAGTGGACATCCCCAACTCCTGGCACATCGAGCACCTTAGGTGTTTCTATCCTTGAAACGTTCTGAATAAAGATATGTACCCTTTATATATATATATATATATATATATATATATATATATATATATATATGCATTCAATAAAGTTTTCTTTGCCATATTTCTCCATTTGTTTCTTTCTCCATATTTTATACATCTTTAAGATATTCTCCATACTCTCTATCGATTTTCCGACCAGCCACGTTCTCATTCATTGTTATCCAGAAGCGGTCATGTTCTCGACTTAGCACCTAAACATGTATAGGCAGTAGCGCTCTGCATCAAGGGTGGTTGGTAGTGGCTCCTCGACAACTCTTGTACTCTTAAGCGTGCACGAGAATCAGCGCTCTACGCCATGAGGTATGGGATAGTCGAGGCTGGTGATGTGATAAAGAACCAACTAGAAAGGCTCTGTTCATATTTTAAATATAATAAACAACAGAAAACATAATGTTTAATTACAACTGCTCGGTGAGCTATCAAGTCATATGGTAAATTCACCCTAATCTATTGTTCTATGTTTTCCCTCTCGCCGAACAGATCGCCGATTCCTCCACCTCCCGTTCAAGTGCTTCAATTTGGGCGTCGCTCACTCCTCGGGTGAAGCCCATGTCGACCACCTCTAGCTTCACCGAGGGATAAAGTGAACGTACTACCACCAGTGTGTGCCCTGCGGCAGTGCAGGCGGCACCGTAGGTGAACTGCTTGAAGCATCTCCAGGCACCCTCGCATCTTTCCACAATTGCATCGGGGCGAGGAGGCCTATCCCCCGAAAGATGTCACGGCTCAGGATCGATGAGGTCAAGTACCGGCTTTATCCCCACGGCCATAGCATCGATCCTGTCCTATTTGGCCTTCAGTCATGCCTAGAGGTCTTGGAATTGCGCCTGAGCATTCTCGTGTCTCACTACAAACATCAAAGCAGCGTGTCAAACACACCCACCACTCCAGACGATGAACTATTATCACGAGGGCGTACATTGGAGCTCCTCGGCGATTTTTTGCTTTTCCTCAAGCGCTTCATTCCTCGCTTTCTCCAGCTGGGCCATCGCTTCACGGGACAAGAAGAGTTCTGTCTCTAGGTCTGCATTAATAGGGGTTATAATACCGTTCGACGTAAGGGCACGAAGCAAGGAATTATGCCATAAGGCCTAAGGTCTTACCATTTTTCTGATCAGCGGCCGTTCTGAGCTGCTCGGTCAGCGCCCAGTTCTCTGACTCTAGCTCCGATATGCGTGATTGTAGCCTCTCCTTGTCATCGTGAGCCCCGGCCAAGCTTTTCTCCAGCAACTCCACTGACTCACGTAGCCTCTTATTCTTGTTGATGGCTAGGGCAGCCCGCTCCAGCTGGCGGGCATGGTTATCGGCTGTTTTCATCAACTCCTGCAGCAATAACAGTGAGCAACCAAAAGTATGTAACAACAAGTCACAATGCAGTTCAACTTACTTGTATCTGATTAGAAACTGAGGCAAGGGTGGCTTTGAGCGCTTCCACCTGCTCACTCGCCTCCTCGTCCTCCACGACCTCTACCGCCTCTCCTGGGCGTACAAAAGTACGCACGAGCCGATGACACATCTCAAGGTCTTTCAAAGCAGAGTCCAATTCTTCCAAACTAAAGGGTCTAGTTAACCACTCGTTGTCCGGTTGAGAAATTTGTTGGGATATAGGACACATTTCAAGGTCTAAGTGCATGTTTGCTACCTCTGCCCTGTCGCAGAGTTGCTTGTAATATTCAGTAATGTGTTCTTTGAGAAGGTGTGGTTCAACTATACTCTGCCCATTACTTTCCAGAGAAGTGATCTGCATTTTCCTTTTTCTTCCATTGGCACATTTGTGAAAGTAACCTGTGTTAGAATCACCTTCTAAAATCCATTTCTCACCACCCCTCCTCTGCCAGTACAATTCCTCATCTTTTAGCTGCTGGTAATTCAATTCCAGTACATATCTTTCCTCCCATTCTGTGTGTAGTAAATCTCTAATTTCACTTGTTTCATCAAGAACTGATATCTGTTGCAGTATGTCTTTGTTACGGCGCCTACACTTGCTACGGAGGAAGTAGGGAGGCGAGCTCACTGGCCGGGGCCTGGAGATCCGGCGGCGAGCGGGCGCCGTGCTCGGCGCAGAACAGAGACGGCTCGGGGCTAGGAGCCCAAGGGAGATTAGATCTCAAACCCAGGCTTATCCATTCATTAGGGAATGTGTGTGCTATATAAGCAACTTACAAACAAACTTTCCTAAATTCACTCATTGCCAACAACTGAACGGAAACAAAGCAAATCGACTTGATCAACTAACTGAACCGACTCCTCGGTGATCAGCTCTAGCCACTGTTGTGATCCCGACGGTGGTACTGTTTTCCCACCATAACATCTCTCCCCCCCTTCGGGAACAGCTCATCCTCGAGCTGAAACGAGGGGTAGGCAGCGCAGAACGCGTCGACCGGCTCCCATGTGGCCTCTGCTGCAGTCATGCCAGCCCACTGCACCAAGATGTGCCAGGCTCCACGACGTAGGCTGGAACGGAGTACGCGCTCGGGCTATTGCAGAGAGCGTCCATGCTGTAGTGGAGGTAGTGTCGGAGTAGTTGTCGGAGGAGTGCCGATGAAGGGCTTGAGGACGCCGACATGGAAGACATCGTGGATCCGGGCGTTCGCCGGCAGTTGTAGATGATAGGCCACTGACCCGATACGTTCCAATACCTGAAAAGGGCCAGCGTATTTGGGGCCAAGCTTCTTGCGAGCGGCCAAAAGCAGGGACTGGGTCGTGCGGTTGAGCAGACGAAGCCAGACCCAATCCCCGACAGCGAACTCCACAACACGGTGATTAGCATCGTAATGCTTGCGTGCATATTGCTGCGCCTGCAGGAGACGGTCACGGACTTCCGCGAGGAACGCGTCGCGTCGGGCGAGCAGATCATCGATGGCTTTGGTGTGAGCCGAGCCCTGCTCATACGGTAGCAGGGATGGAGGGGGCCTGCCGTAGACAACCTGGAACGGCGTTGTGCGCAAGGCGGAGTGAAATGAGGAGTTGTAGCAGAACTCCGCCCAGGGCAACCAGTCAAGCCATTCGCGAGGACGGTCGCCGGTGATGCAGCGGAGGTACATGGCGATCACTTTGTTCACCGCTTCGGACTGGCCGTCAGTCTGGGGATGGAAGGCAGAGCTCATGCGCAACTGTACCCTAGAAAGTCGGAACAAGTCCCGCCACACACGACCTGTGAAGACGGGGTCGCGGTCGGTGACAATCGACTCCGGAAAGCCGTGGAGTCGGACGATGTCGGCGAAAAACACGCGAGCGACGGAGGCTGCCGTGTATGAGTGTCCCAGCGGAATGAAGTGCGCGTACTTGGAGAACCTGTCCACCACGGTGAGCAGCACACTCTTACCATGTACCTTCGGAAGTGCCTCGATGAAATCCATCGAGATGTCGGCCCACACCCGCGATGGCACTGGCAATGGCTGGAGAAGACCGGCCGGGTGCAGCGCCTCGGTCTTGTTGCGTTGGCAGGTGTAGCAGGCCCGTATGTAGTCGTGGACGACCCGGCGATCATGTTCGACGAAGAAATCAGCATGGAGGCGCTGGAGGGTCTTTTGAATGCCCTCGTGCCCCACTGTGTGGGCGAGCTGGAGGATGTCGGGCAGCAGCGGAGACGCCTCGGGCACGAACACGCGTCCTTGGTGGAGAATGAGACCGTCGTGGACACGCCACGCCTCGCCGCGATCACCATTGGCAGCAGCGTCCCTCAGTGCGCTGAGTTCAGGGGACGTCGTGATCTCTTGGCACAGCTCGTCGAAGAGGTGGAAGGGCAGGCTGGAGAGCGCCGCGAGCGATGCGGATTCTAGACCGCGGGCTGCACCCTCTAGACTGGAAGCTGCGGCTTCCTGGCAGGCCATAGTGCCGCCATCACGACAAGACAGAGCGTCAACGACCGTGTTCAGCCGGCCCGGTTGGTCTTCCACCCTAAAATCAAAGCCAAACAATTTGCTAATCTAGTGGTGCCGGGGTATCATGGAGAGGCGCTGGTCAAGCATGAACTTGAGCGCGTAATGATTTGTGTGCACGATGAATGCACGCCCCCACAAGTACGGCCACCAGTGGCGCACCGCCTGAACCAGGCCAATGAGCTCACGCTCGTAGGCGGCCGGTGACTTTCATGTGCCGGGCCGCGAAGGGCCGGCTGAAGAACGCCAGCGGCCCTTCTCCCTAGTGCAAGACGGCGCCGAAGCCAGACCCTGATGCGTCGCAATCCACGATGAAGTCCTTGGCGAAATCTAGAAGTTGGAGGACCGGTGCAGTAGATAGGGTGGCCTTCAGCGCCGCGAAGGCCATGGTGGCCTCCTCTATCCATCGGAACCCGTCCCTCTTGAGCAGCAACGTCAGCGGGGCAGCGATGGCGCTGAAATTCTTGATAAAACGGTAGTAGTATCCGGCGAGACCGAGGAAGCCGCGCAGTCCACGTGCAGAACGCGATAGCGGCCAGGCGGTGACTGCTTCCACCTTGGCGCTGTCCATGGCCACGCCATTGACCGAAATCGCATGGCCCAAGTACTGGACCGACGAGGCTGCAAACGCGCACTTAGAACGCTTGACGTGGAGGTGGCGCGCGCGTAGGACATCGAGGACAGCACGGAGATGTTGGAGGTGTTCGGTCCAGGACGGGCTATAGATCAAAATGTCGTCGAAGAAGACGAGCACACACCGGCGAAGGAACGGCTGCAGGACAAAATTCATTAGCGCTTGGAACGTGGCCAGAGCGTTGGATAGGCCGAATGGCATGACCAAGAACTCGAAGTGGCCATGGTGGGTGCGGAGCGCCGTCTTGGCCATGTCGTCGGGGTGGACACGGACTTGGTGATAGCCTGAGCGGAGGTCAAGTTTGGTGAAGAAGCGTGCCCCGCGGAGCTCGTCTAAAAGCTCCTCGACGACCGGAATCAGAAACTTGTCCTTCACTATGGCAGACTTGAGGGCACGGTAGTCCACGCAGAAGCGCCATGACGCGTCCTGCTTCTTGACTAGCAGCACCGGTGCTGAGAACAGCGATGTACTTGGGCGTATGATGCCCTGTTTGAGCATGTCGGCGCACTGCTTCTCCAGTTCATCCTTCTAGAGTTGAGGGTACCGATAGGGCCGCACCGCCACCGGTTCTGTGTTGGCCTTGAGGTAGATGCGGTGGTCGCACGGGCGTGCCGAGGGTAGGCCGGCCGGAGAGGCGAAGACGTCATCGTACGTGCTCAGCAGCCGGTCTAGCAGTACCGGTTCGAGGCCACGCGCCACGTGGACGCGCGTGGCGTGGAGTCGGCCCATCGTAGGAGTGTTGGTGCGGGTGGAACCAAGCCCCTTCTAGAGGACTCGCTGGTCATGGTGCACGAAGGACATGCATAGGTCGTCGAAATCCCAGAGGATGGGACCCAGTGCGCGCAGCTAAGAGACGCCGAGCACCATGTCATGGCAGTCCAGGGGTATGGCGAAGCAGTCCACTGTGAAGAACTCCTCTCCGATCCGCAAGGCGACGTCGCGGGCGAAGCCCTGGCACGCGACGCGGTCGCCATTCGCCACGGTGACGTGCGCGCCGTGGCTATCCCGGAAGTAGAGGCCGGTGCGGCGGGCGGCAGGAAGGTTGATGAAATTGTGCGTTGAACCGGAGTCTAGGAGCGCCCTGAACTTGTGGCCACTGATTTGGACGCGGAGTTGCATAGTGTCCTCCGTTCGAATTCCTGTGATCGCCGAGAGGGAGATCAGGGGCTCCTCGGGGTCGAAAGCCGACTGGGATGTTGTCGCGCTGGCCGGCATGGTGTCGACCTCTTCGGGTTCCTCAACGATGTAGTCCGACGCCTCGAGGAAGAATAGGTGGGCACACTTGTGACCGCGCACATAGGGCTCGTCACAATTGTAGCAGAGGCCTTGCTTGCGGCGCTCTGCCATCTCGTCCGACGACAGTCGCTTGAAGGTGCGCGGGGCCGTTGTGGTCGCTGATGATGATGATGACGAGGCCGCAGCACCCTGGGCTAACGTTGGTGCGGGTAGCGCATGCTGCCCCCCAGTATTGTGGCGCGGTGCATGACCCAGCGGCGCAGGTAGGGCAAGGAGAGCCGGAGCATTGCGCCTTTCGTACGCACGCGCCAGCCGCATGGCGCGCTGGAGGTCCTGTGGGTCATGCAACTCGACGTCGACGCGGATGTGATCTGGCAGTCCGCCAGTGAATAGCTGTGCCTTCTGGAGTGGCGAGAGGTGGCCCGCGTGCGCCGCACGAGCCTGGAACACGTCCATGTATGCGTCCACCGTGGAGGTGAATGGTAGCCTCGCCAGGTCGGCCAAGTGGTTGGTGCTGAGCGGAGGTCCGAAGCGCTGCTGGCATAGGCCCCGGAACTCCTCCCACGTCGGTCGATCGGTGTCATTCTCCAGGACAAGGTACCACTGCAGCGCCGTTCCGGTGAGATGGTATGAGGCGAGCCAGACTCGATCGACGTAACGTGTCTGCTGGCCAAAGAAGAACTGCTCGCACTTGTTCAACCAGCCGAGCGGGTCCTCTTTGCCATCGAACGTGGGAAAGGAGAGTTTGTGGAAGCGAGGAACGGTGTTGCCGGCTGGTTCGGGTGGCAAGTATGGTAGTGGTGGTGGGAAGTGCCTGGGGGCAGCGGACATGGCCGCGGACGGTGGAGGAAAAGGAGCACCCTGCATGATGGAAGACAGGGATGGTATAGGTGAGGGTGATGGTGGAAAGGAGATGTGCGCGATAGGTACACCCAGCGATGGTGGTGGCGGTGGAAGGGACGACATGTTGTCGGCCGTGGCAGCGGGTGGGTTGCTGGAACTGTGGTGCGGGGAGGGATGGCCTGGGTGCCTGCAGTGCCGGGATGCTGCCATACCCAGGCAGCCCGAACGGTGAAGACGCACGTGGCGATGGCTGGCCCTCGAGGGCTGAGACGCGCAGCGACAAGTCGCCGATCTGACGCTGCATGCCGTAGATGGCCGTGGTTAGTTGGTGGAGTGCCTCCGCGGCCGATAAAGGCTGCTGAGGTGCTTGCGTACCCAAAGGCAGAGGCGCCGAGAGTACGATGGCGTTGGAGAAGCTGGGAACGGAGGGCGCGGCAGTGGAGCTGGTGGGATTGGCATTGGTGGCGGCGGCGGCGGAGGGCGGGATGGGCGGGGTAGGTGCCGAGGACGACATGGTCTCTGATACCAGGTTGTTACGGCGCCCACACTTGCTACGGAGGAAGTAGGGAGGCGAGCTCACTGGCCGGGGCCTGGAGATCCGGCTGCGAGCGGGCGCCGTGCTCGGCGCAGAACAGAGACGGCTCGGGGCTGGGAGCCCAAGGGAGATTAAATCTCAAACCCAGGCTTATCCATTCATTAGGGAATGTGTGTGCTATATAAGCAGCTTACAAACAAACTTTCCTAAATTCACTCATTGCCAACAACTGAACGGAAACAAAGCAAATCGACTTGATCAACTAACTGAACCGACTGACCCGGCACTAGGAGCCGTGGTGACCGCGCCCTGGGCGCTGTGCCGCTCGGCAAGCCTCCTCGGTGATCAGCTCTAGCCACTGTTGTGATCCCGACGGTGGTACTGTTTTCCCACCATAACAGTCTTGTTTAAGTTTCTTCTGAGCACTATCTACATTCTGACCCCATCCCTTTATAGCTCTTCTCAGTTTACCAGAAATTATGTGCCAATGATCAAGAATATCAAACTTATATCTGACTGGCCATTTGTTCTTAACCCAGTCATAGAAACCTCTTTGAAGTAACCACTGAGAATTAAATTTGAAGCAATGCTGTCTAAGGTTTAAGCCTTCTCCAGTATCCACAATCAGTGGGTTATGATCAGAGCCTAATCTGGGAGCAGTGAACACAGATGCTAGATTGAACTTGTCTTCCCAAGAATTAGAAATCAACACTCTATCCAAAACACATATAATTGGGGGATTTTGCTTATTTGACCATGTGTATCTGCTACCTGATCTTTGCAATTCCCTCAATGCAGTGGTGTTGATCATGTCATCGAAGGCATCCATCAAGCTAACATTTACATTTACAGAAGACTTTTCCTCTACTTTCCTTACTAAATTAAAATCCCCTCCCATCATCACTGGCATATCTATCTCTTAGATTTAGGTTGCAATTTCTTCTAAAACCTCTAATTTTCTATCATCATGAGCCAGCCCATAGATATTGATCAAACTCCATTCAAAGTTATCCTCAACCATGGATAATGTCAGGCTCTGAAAAAACTCTGCTTGATCTTCAGCAGTAACAGTAGCCAGCTCTTTATCAACCCCTATTAACATTCCTCCAGAGTGCCCAGCACAAGGTACCCAAGACCAATGCATATCTTTATGTACTGCAAGGCGGTCTAGCTCTCTTTGCCTGAAAGTTGTTTTGATCGTTTCTTGCAGACAGATGCAATCAAAATTATGTCTGGCAACTAACTCTACTAACAATTTCCTTCTACTAGCATTGCCAAGCCCTCTGATATTCCAAAAAAGTGTCTTCATTTTGGAACAGATTGAGATAAATTATGATCTACTATCAAGCTCTCAACCTCTAAAGATGTTTCTGAACTCTGCTTCTCAATCTCATTATTATTGTCAACCTCTAAAACAACCTCTAACTTTTGAGGTTCAACATTCAGCAAAATTTTCTGTTTGGATTTCAACAGAGCTATAGCTGCTTCTTCTTTGGCTTGTATAAGTGTGTCGACGAAATATGGTCGGCAGTCCATCTAGGGGTATGCCCATGATGGTAGATTGTCGGTAGACGGTGCGTGTAATCAGGAACCAGATGGTGACACAAGGCGCAGAGACAGCGATTTAGACAGGTTCGGGCCGTCTGGTCGACGTAATACCCTACGTCCTGTGTCTTTGGTGTATTGTATTGAGATGTATACTATATGATCTCTATGGATCTGTCCTCTAGGGGACCCTTGCCCCTCCTTATATACTCCGAAGGGACAAGGTTACAAGTAAAGTATCCTATTTGGTACTATTACAATGTCTTGCGGTGCACGCCAAGCAGCGCCGTGCACGTCTTGATCTTACGGGCCGGGCCACCTCGGATGGTGCGGCCCATGTACCATCTTGTGGTACCCGGGGGTATATCCCCCACAGCTAGTCCCCGAGCGCCATGTATTCTGATGCGACACGCCGTTTCAACCTTCTCCGAACAATGAGGCTTGAGTTCTTGACATCTCCGACCACCGTTGTCGCCGGAGAAGTAGGTTGTCCGAAGAATGTATGGTGCTCTTAAGAAGAAAGAAAAAGATTTCCGTCCCAGGAAGTGTGCCCACTTGTATTTCTGAAAAGAAATGTAAGTGCGTCTTGAAGCGTAGCATCTTTGATCATCAGAGGCGTAGTGGTCGAAAAACAAGCACATTCACCGCAAGGTGAAGTGTGCCCACTTAGTCCCCGAGCCTGGTAGTAGGTGACGTAGGCACGTGGTGCCAGGGTCTAAAAAGAAATCCCAGTTAAGTTGAGAATCCAACCGTCGTACAGACGATACAAGATGCACCGGCAGGTGCATCGTACCGATGTAGTCCCCGAGCTTGCTGGAAGGCGAGGTATGAGCCTTGTAGCAAGGTCTAAATGAGAAAGAATATCCCCAACTGTATGCGAGTTGCCTGTCGCATGTAGTCGAGACGCAAAGTCCCTGAGCCGTGGTCGGAGAGTGGTCGAGGCAATCCCCGAGCAAAGGTCGAGGAGCGAGCGATGAAGTCCCCGAGCCGTGGTCGGAGAGTGATTGAGACAGTCCCCGAGCACAGGTCGAGGAGCGAGCGATGAAGTCCCCGAGCCATAGTCGAAGAGTGATCGAGGCAGTCCCCGAGCATAGGTCGAGGAGCGAGCGACGAAGTCCCCGAGTCGTGGTCGGAGAGTGATCGAGGCAGTCCCCGAGCACAGGTCGAGGAGCGACCGACGAAGTCCCCGAGACGTGGTCAGAGCTCAGCGGAGCTGCTCGAGATGTGATCGACGTGGTCGGAGCTCGGAGTGGTCTGGCGAGAAGTCCCAGAGCACGGAGTGGTCTGGCGAGTCTCCGAGCACGAGCGTGGTCTGGCCAGAGTCCTCGAGACGAGCGTGGCCTGGCCAGAGTCCTCGAGCACCATAGGGGTTTTGGCGAACCCTGAAGCATGAGCTCGCTGACCGAACTGTGTTCCTGAAAAATAAACACGGAGAGCGGTAGTACATGATGGTGTACGAAATATATTGACCTCTCTATAGGAGGTGAAGTAAACACTTGGTGTTCGGTTGGCAATGAATTATACTTGGTGCAATATTCGAAAAATAACATTAGTTGTTTTTAGCCCTTTTGTTATGTAGAGGCGTAGCGCGATGTATTAACCTGTCCTGAAGAATGCGCCAGCCCTGGGCTGACCAACATCTCGTAGCGCGAGGTACGGAACGCTGCCGCGCGTAGAGTGCCAGTGTTACCAGGGAGCGACTGCCGACTACCCGTAGCGCAGAGGGCGGACTCTCATGCACGCGTGGGGTGGAGCCGGAGACAGTGCCGGCTCTGGGATTCTCAAGCAGGAAGGAAAACGTATCGGCGAACCGTTGTAAAAACTTATACATGTTTTGTATGTATGGAGAAAATTCGACGCGGAGCGCACCCTTAGGGTGGTCGGCGGAGGTGTACGATGATCGAAGAAATTTTCAATTAAAAATAATACTTAGCTTTATTGACGACCGGTGGGTGTAGTCGGTGTGTTGCGATGTTCGAGAGATGGCTTGACGTGTCGTTGGCGATGAAGTTGTCCAGTCCTCGAGCTTTTTGACCTGTCGTCATGACTGTGGTCGCGATTGTCGTAGCGCCGTTCTTCGCGGCGATCATCATTGCGACGTAGTCTTGTGGTCGAGGTGGTCGGAGCTCGGTGGAGCTGCTCGGGACGTGGTCGACGTGGTCCATGGTCGACGTGGTCGGAGCTCAGCGGAGCTGCTCAGGACGTGGTCGCTGCGGCTCGCCAATGGCTCGGACAGCTTGTTCGATGGCTTGGAATCTCATCTCGGCAATGATGTCGCCGTCGGAGATCTTGTGGTCATGAGATGAGATGCTCTCGGCTTGGCCGCGGCGGTTGGCGCACGATGTTGAAGATTTCAACTGGAGCCGGTGCAGCCGTGCAGGTTACGTGTTCGTCAGACTCGGAACTCTTGCTTGCTTGTCGCTGCTTGATCAGGGACGAGTAGTCGCTTGCGTGGTCATGTACGTAGATGCAAGTACGTGAAGCTTGCATGTGATGCATATATACATGTAAGTTGATCGCAAACATCCTGGTAGCCTCTGGATCGAGTAGTCATTGGATGAAAACAGCAAGCCTGTACGTGATGCATATACACGTATATGCATGATTAGCTTGCATGCCTTTCTTGCTAGCTTGTTTGTCATAGCGCATGTACACGATCGTATATGGTGCCGATGTCAGTACTCGGTCTGATAACACAGCAGTCAGCAACCTTTGTAGATTGATTTTCTCTTGATCCAAAACGAACTCGAAGAAGGAAACCGACTCCGCTTCGAGGCAGCAGCAACGATCGAGCGGCAGCGTCCGCAACTCGGTGATAATTATTGCGTCTAGATGCGTGAGTCAGACCATGCTGAACCGATCAATCCCCACGTGCGCAATCGGGCGTGAGTCAGACCATGCTGAACCAGACAAGCTCCGACTTGTAGATGGATTTGATGACGGTTGCCGCGCACGATGTTAAACGCCGCCGCCGATTTGTCGTAGATGGTGTTGAAGGAGGCCGTCGCAGCAAGATGAGTTGCCGCAAACGACGTTTTGGTCGTGAGATCCCATCTGGTTCGCCAGGGATCAGCACGCACATCCCCTACCTGGCGCGCCACTGTCGACGAAATATGGTCGGCAGTCCATCTAGGGGTATGCCCATGATGGTAGATTGTCGGTAGACGGTGCGTGTAATCAGGAACCAGATGGTGACACAAGGCGCAGAGACAGCGATTTAGACAGGTTCGGGCCGTCTGGTCGACGTAATACCCTACGTCCTGTGTCTTTGGTGTATTGTATTGAGATGTATACTATATGATCTCTATGGATCTGTCCTCTAGGGGACCCTTGCCCCTCCTTATATACTCCGAAGGGACAAGGTTACAAGTAAAGTATCCTATTTGGTACTATTACAATGTCTTGCGGTGCACGCCAAGCAGCGCCGTGCACGTCTTGATCTTACGGGCCGGGCCACCTCGGATGGTGCGGCCCATGTACCATCTTGTGGTACCCGGGGGTATATCCCCCACAAAGTGAAATGTTAGCAATTCTAGTAGCTTCTTCATTACCCAGAGAAATTCCACAAACTCTAGTAACATCATCTATATGGTTAGGAGAGACAAAAGTAGGAAGTTTTTTTAGAGGGAATTATACCTCTGACTGATATGGCCTTCATTGTTGATGTCTTGGATTAGATGTGGGTACCATCATCTTGGATTCTGGAGCTATGCCTAGTAGCTTGCGGTTTATATTCCTGTCTAGGTTCAATCTTGTTGGCTACCCCTTCTGCTCTTGTGGCCAGATCTTGTGAAGTCTGGTTTCCTGTGCTGAAAGACTCTTGCACTATTTAACATAGCCTGCTCATTGGAATTATCATTTTCACCCTCTATACAGTAGCCATGGTTCTCAGAACTCTTAGACATCTCTATTATGTTGACACACATCCCAGCTGAGATAAGTCTTCATGGAGGTTATCCACATCTGGAATTACTGTCATCTTCTTATTATTCTTCTGCATCTCAACAGCAAGGTTGTGAATTTCTTGGATTAGTTCAGGTAGCACAGTTTGATGTTTAGTCTGTTGATCCATCATCTGACCAGTGGATTCTCCCAGAGCAACAGATTTACCCTGATAATTGGATGGACCAGGCCCTTCACAATTTTGTTCTTTTGGAGGAGATTTGCCAGTTTCAAGCCATCCATGACTTTCCTGTGATTCAGGGTCTTCCTCATCAGTCACCTCATCATCATCTAAATCTAGATCATCATCAGGTTTAGTTGGTGGGAAACTTGCCAGCTTATTTGAATAATACCATGAAATCTTCTTTCCTTGTTTGTTAATGAAAACCTCAGATGTACCCCCAATCTAACTTGGATTCTTGCAGGACACTTTCACCCAAACTGATTTCCATTGTAGAGAAGGTAAATGAACTTCCTCAGGATCCCCAACCAATTTAGCTAGTTCCAACACAGTAAATTCTGTCCTGGCATTTGGAGGAATTCCCACAGCTCTAACCCAAACTGTTTGCAGGACTTGGAACGGACTTCCCTAAAACCAAATCAGCCTCCATTGTCACTGGATAGGACTCCATCGCGACCGAAACGGCCTCCCCCAATGCCGAATCGACTTCCACCGTCGCCGAATCAGACTCCACAACCACAGAATCGGCGTCCCCCAGCTCCGAATCGGCCTCCCCGGCTGTTGGTTCGATGTTCCTAGTGTCGAATCGACCTCCAAGCGCCGCTGGTCCGGCCTCCGCTCGAGTTACAGTGCGAGAGGCGAGGTGAGCGGCAGTAAAGGAAGCAAACGCCTTGGAAGATAGCTTTGCGAGCAGGCTAGGCGAGGTGTGGTGAGCGAGCTAGGCGAGGCGAGAGCGGCAGTAAAGGAACCAAACACGCCAAGCTGACTGTGGGATTGGGATGCTTTATTACCTTAAGAACGCGTGGCAATCTTAAATGTTCAAATTCCAATTCCGAACGGCAACTGACAGCGTTTGCGTGTTGTGTTCAAATTATATTGTCAATGTCAACGACCGATTCCTTCTCATGCCGTAGATAGATAAGGATCAACTGGTTAGTTGTTGTATAGAGTAGTGGTCACTACGTGACCGATTCTTCAGCTGATCCTATTCTTCACGATAGCAGTTAGGAGCGCATGGGCTCCGGTGCTCAGGCACAGCCTGTTCGGAAGGCCGTATCGTATTGTGGATTATTTACTGTTGGTTGGTAAGGTGTGAGAGAAAAACACTGTTTTTGGCTGAAAATTTACGATCATTTACGAGCAAGCGAACAGGCTAACATGTATCGGCACACTGTCATTGAATACTGACGAGCATTCTCTCCGATTCTTGCCTCTTACAGTCAAAACCAAGGAAGCAAGCGCACAGCTTACTGCCCCTTGGTCACCTAATCACCTTTCGTGTTTCTTTTTTTCACTACTTTATGGAGCCATAACTCTAGACATGAGACTAGCAGTTTCAGAGAGAGATTGGGAGTCTAGCTTCTCTAAGTTATACAAGGCGCGCCTGACTGATTGCGAAGCACGCATCAGCTGCTTCTGAATTCTACGTATGCCATACTGGTAATGATATCGATAGAATTAAGTAATTAAGGGATTTAATAATTACCTTAAGGTGTACTTGAATACGTGATATTCCGCGCCCTCCTCTGCTCCGTCGCCTCCGCCGAACAAGTAGCGCTTCTTCAAAGACTTCTCCGTTGTATTGGGAGTTCTTGACGACACTTATTTTCGCTTCTCGGACTAAGAGAATAGGTGCGAATAAAAGAAGTTCCCCAACAGTAGTACCAAGCGATAAAAGAAGTCCCAATGAGCGAGAAAGATGCGAAATACCTATTCTCCTAGAGTTTCTTTCGAGTGGCCGACGGCCGACGGGAACTCCATTCATTATTATATTCTCCTTTCAAGTAGCTGCTGCTGTTTTCACGGTGATGCTGTGAGAGGAGAGGCATTGCCGCTGCCGCCACAGCGAGAGCAGCGGGGCTGCTGCAAGAAGCGCATCCGAACAGTCTCAGCATATCTTTTCCTGTTCTTCTACAGTGTTTCGTTTTTTTTCCCTTTTGTTTTTCAGCGCTAGCAGGTAACAAATCGCCTGTTTATCTACAGTGTTTCGCGTTTTTTCCCTTTTCTTTTTTTTCCTGCCAGGTAAGAAATCAGAGTTTTTTTATACGTGCTGCCTCAACGCTAGAATAATTGATGAGCCCGTCTTTATTTGATTTTGCATGCAAAAAAAATCATGGCTTCGTCTGCGCGAAGCGCGGAGACACCGGCTAGTATTCTAGTAAAGATCTCTAAACTTGGTGACACGTACTGTAGCTGAACATGCAAGACTCAGTTTTATGTAGATCCACAGTACTCTGAAAGGAAGTTGAACATGCTCTAAAATATTATATTAAAATATATAGTTGAACATGCTCTAAAATATATGCAATAACCGTCGTCTGGAAGAAAACTAGAAGTCGAGCAAGTCCCATATTTTATATTAAAATTACAGTTTTAGTTCGTTGCAATTTCTGTAGGCATAATTTGCAATTTTCAGTTTTGAAAATAAAAAACCTGTTAAATAAAATTACAGACCCGATAAAATCTGATTTTTGTTGGCACAAAAACAATTAAAATTTTATGATTATTTCTATAGTTAGAAAAGGACAAAAAAATTGATATGTTATGACACAAAACAAGCAACAAATCACAAAAGTAACAATTTAATTGTACTAATTGGTGGTACAAGAGTGTTACCTGAAATCGTCTTAAAATTTAAGCACTTGAAATATGTTTATTTATATATCATATATGTCACTCTGTATGAAGATGTCATGTTATAGAAACTCGAATGATATGACACTGCAACGCATAGTATCATGAGGTTATTTCTTAAAGTAGTCTCAAGATCCAGTCCTGAAACTGGCTACTCCCTCCGGTTTCCCTAAAAATATCGTTTTGGACATGATTTCACATACCAAGTAGACATTAATTAGGGATGTACGTTCCCTGTTTTGCTCACATTAAATACCATGAAGGAGCACCTTTCGTCAATAATGCCTACTTGTTCAATTGGTTACTACCCCACGCCTGTTGTATGTTATGCCTTGAATATTTTTTGCATGGCATCGTGGTTAGGGCCTGGGTTGGCTTCGATTCCCTTCGCGCTTTCGTATTTTCGCGTTCCGTTGCATAGTTTTTTTATACCAATTATTACCGAGTTCGTAGGGAGCAGCGCTGTGTGGTTGCTGCCGCATTGCTCTACGCGATCAAGCTTGGCGCATCAATGCACGGTACTATGGTAGGCATGCAGTATGCTGGCCAATTAATTGACCACTCAATAAAACTCTCTTTGAGGAGGATCCATAGGGCCTTGCTTGACGAACGAGATAGAATTCATTTAAGTTAGTCTCGACAAGATAAGGAACGATGATATTTCTGAAATCGTCTAAGTGGTCATATTAAAGCAAACAATAACGCTTTAATGCCTGCCGCACACCGGCACATGGACGTGGTTCAACTCATTTTCGTAAGGAATGATATGATATTTCTCAAGTCGATCGCCTAGACTTGCCACCGGTAGAGAATAGATCTTTTACCTTTAGTCCTGGCGACCTATGACTAAAGGGAGCATTAGTTCTAGTTGGAGCCATCAACCGAGACTATAAAGTCCTCGGGCCAATGGCTGGTGTCGTAGGCTTTCGTGAGGAGATTTTAGTCCCGATTGATGGCTTTAACCGGGAGTAAAGATCACCATTTAGTCCCGGATTCACAGTCCTAGGACTGAAGGGGTTATCAAACCGGGACTTTAGGTCCTTTCTGCACTAGTGTGCATTGAATTATCTAGTGGTCATGTTAAGCAAACAATAATGCTTTAATGCCTGCCGCACATTGATGTGGTTCAACTCGTTTTCTCTGAAAGATATGCCGACTACATTAGAAAATAAAAGTCTGAACTCCATAAAACAGCGGAGCAACGAAACCTCAAGAGGTTGAGCAACAGAGCACTAACTACCAAAAGCGACAACAACCGAAAAAAACAAACATGGACCTAAAGTTCAAACGGTTTAGATCCACCCTACACACTCCAACCAACACACTTATATTTTTGTTCTCGCTTCATATATGTAGAAGGGTTAACCTGAATTGGCAATATGCATTTTAAAAAGCCTTGTATATGCCCAACCTCAAACAACCAATATGAGACTAAACTCTCACAATCTCATATCATCACACAACATGAGCCACCATGGAATAAATTAGGTCAAATGCCATACCCGTCTCCGTGAGGAGGGAAAACCATGTGTTCTCGTCCTTGCTAGAGCTCATGGTAGAGGAGATTTGGTCTATGCAGCCCTAGCATCGATACATTACCTAGTATAGATGACAATCAATTAACTTAAAATGAAACAAGAAGGTGTAAAAAAAACCCGAAACAACTGCGTTCAAAAAAATGAAACAACAATTTATAGCACGAGTGCTCAAATAATGAACTTTAATACATACATAGAGTCCAACATTACTATTTTAGCACAAATACACTATTACAAAATTAATTTTAGAATATGATATTTTATATTTCTACTAGAGGCGAACACAAGCACCATCGCATCTATAAAGGCCTCCGGCATTCACACAGGAGGGCACCTGAACCACCCATGAAACACAGGAGTTCGGACCATTCTAAACCCTAACGAAGCTCCTTAAGACGTCTCGAGTTCTCATTGATTCTCGCCAAGTCCCTTTTCTTTCGTTTTGTCGCTGCACCCGACAATGTTGATTGACACCTCCGGCAACGGCTAGACCTTCACCAAGAAGGTGGTGGAGGCAATGGTGTCCGTCAACGAGAAACCCACATATGATCCTGGAGCTGTCGAACCCAACGTCGCACTCGGAGTACATGGTTGGAGGAGACCTACACCTGAAAGCGTTCTCGCACTCGCACCAACAGCAGGCGTATTTCATTTTCTCTCGGCTTTGGACAGCGAAGTACTACATTTTTGTTTGTAAACCGTAGAAAACATTGCATGTAAAACATTAACACATAGACATGAACCCTCTACGTCTTTGATTTCGGTGATGAACATTTTTGAACAATTTTAAACATTTCATGGACATTTTTTTGCTTCTGTTGTAACACCAAAGAAACGTAGTTAGATATAAAAGCCTGTTTGGCAAAACTGTATAGTTGAGATTTATGATAGAGCTACGTGAAGCCCTACCGAACACAACAACTTCAAACACTACTGGACTCAGTGAATTTGCCGAGTGCCAGGGGCACTCGGCAAAGCCCAATTTGCACTCGGCAAAGGCTTTGCCGAGTGCTGCACTCGGCAAAGAGCACTCGGCAAAAAAAGAGTCGGCAAAGACGTCTTTGCCGAGTGTCTTTTGTCGGGCACTCGGCAAAGCCTTTGCCGAGTGCCGACACTCGGCAAAGTTGGAACCGAAAAAAAGCCGAAAAAAATGGGAATTTTTACCCAAAAAAAATGAAATTTTTTTTTAATTGGTGGAGGCCCCCACCGGTCAGCGCCCATCCATCTCCGGCTTTTTTTCGCGTAAATTTCACGGCTACGCGGCCGACGGGATTCGAACCCAAGACCTCCCGCTGCGCACAAACCTCCTCTACCACTACACCACACTATCACTTGTGTCTAGATTCCGTTTTAGTTCCCAATATATTATACTAAACCGAGTGTAAATTGCTTATTTGAGACCCTAAATGAATTCAAATCAAAAAGCGGTCAACTACAAAGTTTCATAACTTTTGGAGATCTACAATTTTCATTTAGGAAGTTTTTCCATCCGAGGTCGTTTGAAAAATTTGAATTTTAAATTTGAGAGATTCAAATGTAGTTTTGCATGATAAGATGATTTCAAATCAAAAAGTTGTCAACTACATAGTTTCATAACTTTTGGAGATCTACAATTTTCATTTAGGAAGTTTTTTCATCCGAGGTCGTTTGAAAAATTCAAATTTTAAAATTTTCAAATTCAAACGTCGTTTTTGCATGAAAAATGATTTCAAATCAAAATGTTGCCAACTACAAAATTTCATAACTTCTCAAGATCTACAAAGTTTATTTTGGTCATTTGTTCATCCGACATAGTGGTAGTAACATTGTTCACAAATCATATATCTCTCTTCTATTTTCATGAAATTAATATGAGAGATGTATATTTTATGAACAACGTTATTGTCGCTTTGTCAAATGAAGAAATGACCAAAATAAACTTTGTAGATCTTGAGAAGTTATACAACTTTGTAGTTGAAAAGTTTTTCATTTGAATTCATTTAGGGCCTCAAAAATTGATTCGAAAAACTGATTTGCCGAGGGCCAAAAAAATGCACACGGCAAAATACCTCTTTGCCGAGTGCCAAAATATAGGCACTCGGCAAAATACGGCTTTGCCGAGTGCTAGAAAAAAGGCACTCGGCAAACTGAGAGTAAATTGCTTGTTTGAGGCCCTAAATGAATTCAAATCAAAAAGTGGTCAACTACAAAGTTTCATAACTTTTTGGTCAACTACAAAGTTTCATAACTTTTTGAGATCTACAATTTTCATTTAGTAAGTTTTTCCATCCGAGGTCATTTGAAAAATTTGAATTTTAAATTTGAGAGATTCAAACATAGTTTTGCATGATAAGATGATTTCAAATCAAAAAGTTGTCAACTACATAGTTTCATAACTTTTGGAGATCTACAATTTTCATTTAGGAAGTTTTTTCATCCGAGGTCGTTTGAAAAATTCAAATTTTAAAATTTTCAAATTCAAACGTCGTTTTTGCATGACCAGATGATTTCAAATCAAAATGTTGCCAACTACAAAATTTCATAACTTATCAAGATCTATAAAGTTTATTTTGGTCATTTGTTCATCCGACGTAGTGGTAGTAACATTGTTCACAAATCTTATATATGTATCTTCTACTTTCATGAAATTAATATGAGAGATATGAGATATGTAGATTTTATGAACAACGTTATTGTCGCTTTGTCAAATGAAGAAATGACCAAAATAAACTTTGTAGATCTTGAGAAGTTATACAACTTTGTAGTTGAAAAGTTTTTCATTTGAATTCATTTAGGGCCTCAAAAATTGCTTCGAAAAAATGATTTGCCGAGGGCAAAAAAAATGCACACGGCAAAAAGCTTCTTTGCCGAGTGCCAGAAAAAAAACACTCGGCAAAGACGTATTTTGCCGTGTGTTTTTGTTTGCCGAGTGTATTTTATTTGGCACTCGGCAAACACGGTATTTGCCGAGTGCCCGATAAAATACACTCGGCAAAGCCTCGGCACTCGGCAAATCGCCGGTTTCCGGTAGTGAAACTTTAGAGCCCTACAAAACACAACAGCTTGGCGTGGGGCAACAAATCTCTTTATGGCTCCTCCTCCCAAATGTGTAGGTCCTCTTTGCCAAGGCTTTGACTTCTCCACAAATAGCGTAGCCAGAAAAAGACATATTTCTTTTTGTAACTTCAGCTTCTAGGTCAAAACGGCTTGAGCTTCATCGCTTTTTATCTAGTTATAAGTTTAGAAGCCGTTTTCGTGTGCGGTGTTTGGTAGTGCTTCTTTATTAAAAAACCAAAGTAGCTATGGATAAAACCTCTCTAGAAGTTGTGCCAAAAGGACCGTGTACACTTAGGGCCTATTTGGGACAGCTCAAACAGCTCCAGATCCACAACAAATAGCTCCACTTCACGAAAAGTTACCCAAACGGTCTAGCTCTACGAAATCCAAATTCAGCAAAACAGTTGATCTGAGGGCCATATTCACTATTTTGGTGGATCTCCTCCAGAGGTGCCCCACCAAACTCAAATTGATGGAGTTGGAGGAAATTACCGACCATCGCCACTGGTTACACAAACGTACCCCTTCGTTCTAGTTTCTTTCCCGTCTCCTCTTCTTCTCCATCGTGAGGTCCGCGCGCTCGCCCCTCGCCGCACCACAGCCGCCGCGCCAGCCCGGCGACCGCGCGCCCCACCCCGGTCACCGTGCCCGCCCCGCCCTGCGTGACCCTCTTGGCCCCGCGCGCTCGCACCTCGTCGCCCACCACCTCCCTGGCTCTGCCGCCGCACCTCCCTCGCCCCACACCGTCGCTGAACTTGCCCCTCGCCCACACCGCGGTCGGCGAGCGCGCTCCGGCACTGCTCCGGCGAGGGCCCGATGCTCCGGTCCTGCTCCGGCCGGCTCCAATCCCGGCCCCGCGAGCTCGCCCAGCCGGCGGCGTAGGCCTCCCGTCCAGCCGCGAGCTCCGGCAAGCGAGGCCGCGCCCGCCCTCCCAGCCGCGCCCAGAGAGCCCCGCGCTGGCACAGATCTTCGCCAACCCCGCCGCCGCTGGATTCCTGCTCGCTTGGCCGCGCCCGCCTTGGCCGAAGAGTTGTGCCGTTGTAACACCCTGAATTTTTGCCATGTTTTGAAAATCGCTAAAAGTTTGAACTTTTTTTTTAATTTTTCTATAACTTAATTAAATATAACCACGTAGGATTTATTTTCGCCACGAGTAGAATCCACATAAGAAAATAAGGTTGCATGGGTAATGAAGTTCGCTTTTGTATTTGAACTTATGGTTGTACCATTCCTTTGGAAATCATTCTTGAATTCAATTTGAAAATCATTCTAAATAGCCTTAAATAAATTCTGGGAAAAAGGAAAGCCTCCACGGGCTTAATCCCCTCCCTCTTCCCTTCCTGGCCCGCGACGCGGCCCACCTCTCGCTTCTCCTCTCCCCTCTACCCCGCGTGGGCCGACGTCACGCTCCCAGCCCAGCAACCAGCGCAGCGGCAGCCTTATCCCTTTCCCCTCCTTCTCCCACTGGCGTGCGGGACCCGCCCGTCAGCTTCACTCCCTCCAACGCGATTCTCGCGCCCGCACTCGCCGCACCGGCCCCGCCGTGGCCCCGTCCCGGCGTTGAAGAAGACGAGCGCACAGGCGCCAGCTGACCACGGCCTCGAACCGTCCCATCACCCCCTCTCCTCTTCCCCTGAGCTCCCCAGTGCGTCAACGCCATCAGAGAGGCCGGCGCGGGAACCCCGCCGGCGCCATTGACGAGACCTCACGAGCACCGACCCAACCGGAACCCGAGAAGACACAGGGGAACCCATCTCAGCGTCCAGAACCGTCCCCGAGATCGAGCACGTGCGCGGAAAGGAAAAATATCCGCCGGCGAGCAGGAAAAAGATCTTGCCGCCGCCACCGACCTCGCCGGCCTATAAAAGGCCCCGCCGGTGAGCCTCCGCGGCAACCATCACCACTACGAGCATTGCCTTGAGCTGGAACACGCCATATCCCCCTCATTTCCTCTCCTCTTCCCCTATCTTGAGCTCCTCCGTATTTTTCCCCAAATCTGCCGCCGCCTCCGCCATTGACGTCGAGCTCCGATTTCTACCTATCTAGGACGTCTCCGGCTAATTAGGGAAGCAGGTGAGCTCCGTGGACTAATATCCTACCCTCTTCCCCATCTCCATCCCTCCCTCTCGCTCTGTGTCATGCTGTCATCGAGAAGGGTTGTCCGCCGTGCCGCCATTGCCGTCGGCCGTCAACGACAGAGCTCGGCTAAGCGTGCCTGCTCCTCTAGCGTGAAATTTTTGTATTTTGGTCCTTTTTAAAAATATTTTTTATAAAAAGACCTACGCCAAAACGTTTGCTGAAAATAGATCATTTTTAGGCGTCTTAGGACATGACACCGAGATATGAGGGTCGGCGTCGACTGACACGACGCTGAGGTCTTGCCACGTCACGGACGACCCCAGTCGACGGCGACACGGTGGCGCATGGGGTCCACTACGTCGGCGTCGTGTCAGCCAACGCCACAGGCCCAACCTTGGCGCTGTGGGACTACACGCCGAGCTATTGGCGCGTGGTCCAGGCGGCCCAACAACGCTTCGTGGCCCAATAGCTCGGCATGCGATCAGATGACGCCGAGACGCTAACCTCGGCGCAGCCCGACTCAACGCCGAGGTTCGGAAAAGCATGCAGGTTTCATTCCACTAGTGATGGAGACATAGGTCATGGCGTCGACCACTAAATTTAATCT
Source organism: Miscanthus floridulus (assembly GCF_019320115.1). Taxonomy (NCBI): domain Eukaryota; kingdom Viridiplantae; phylum Streptophyta; class Magnoliopsida; order Poales; family Poaceae; genus Miscanthus; species Miscanthus floridulus. Next base: position 190,864,960 of record NC_089587.1, read on the forward strand.
AACACCTTAGTTTTACTATGAGATGGATATATAAATTTTTGGCTAAGTCCTTAAATTTACCATGAGATAGACATGCTGAAATTTGCTAAGCCTGGATTTTTACCATGACTTGGACATTGTTAAATTTGATTTTTACCATGGGACAGACATATGCAAAAATGGCTCTAAGTCTGAATTTTTGCTATGACTTAGAGACTAGAATTACCATGGATACGTAATTTGAATTTTTACCATGGCAATACCATATTGAATTTTATTATGACTTGGATATGTTACAATCTGTCTAAATCTGTGATTTTACCATGAGATGGACATATGTATATTTACCACGAGATGGTCTGATTTTTTACCGTGGCTAAGTCCAAACTTGACGAGACTTGTTTTGTTGTCATATCCTCAGAGAGTACTCAAACTCGTGGTTACTATTTGGAAGATAAAATATCGCAAACATGTCAATTCACTGCTACAAAATAGCACTGTATTCAAACTTGTGGTCACTATTTGGCCATGTTAAAAACTGATTTAGGTTTAGGTCCAAAAACAAAGTTTGTTGTACTCAGCTCAAACTACACCTTCTATTAAAGGTTAAACTTTATATCTAGAAAAGAAACTATAGTTTTACTGTGGTCAAAACTGCATCATGAAAAAGGTGTTAACTATTGATCCAACACTTAGAAACATTTTTAGGCTCGTTCATCAACATGAACCCTAGATCATTTTTTCCTAAGTATTTCTATGTTGTTTTAAGTGCTCAAATATCAAGTCAGTGCACATTTCTCAATATCCAAGTCATGGTAAAATTTTAAATTTGTCAATGTCCAAGTCATGGTAAAATTTTAGTCTTCAAGTCATAGCAAGAATTCAGACTTAGCCATTTTTGCATATGTCTGTCCCACAAATTTCAGCATGTCCATCTCATGGTAAATTTAAAGACTTAGCCAAATTCTAAGTTGCCCATCTTATGGTAAATTTTATATATCCATCTCACGGTAAAACTAGAGGGTTAGGTTAAATTTAGAGGTCGGCGCCATGACCTATGACGCCGAGACGTTACCTCGGCTTGCCGCAATCCCGCAACAGGCTAGGCAGCGGTCATGCACTACCTCCGGTCTCTGCCGCTCTGAATTGTCTCCCGACACCTGCAGACGAACATGCCATGTCTCCATCACTAGTGGAATGAAACCGATCGAGCTGCATGCATGCTTCTCTGATCTCATAAATCGTGATGCGTGGGGTGGGGTTCTGACCGAACCTCGGCGTTGAGTCGGGCCACGCCGATGTTAGCGTCTCGGCGTCATCTGATCGCACGCCGAGCTATTGGGCCACGAAGCGTTGTTGGGCCGCTGGGCCGCGCGCCGGAGGGTGGCAATAGCTCGGCGTGACTCCCCACAGCGCCAAATTTAGGCCTGTGGCGTTGGCTGACACGACGCCGACGTAGTGGGCTCCATGCGCCACCGTGTCGCCGTCGACCGGGGTCGTCCGTGACATGGCAAGACCTCGGCGTCGTGTCAGTCGACGTCGACCCTCATACCTCGGCGTCATGTCCTAAGACGCCTAAAAATGGTCTATTTTCAGCAAACGTTTTGGCGTAAGTTTTTTTTGTAAAAAATGTTTTCAAAAGGGACCAAAATACAAAAATTTCACCTCCTCTAGCACTCCCACACAATCACCACACGCACGTGCACACACTAGAACTCTGGCCGTAGGCCTTGCACGCGCACACACCCACCACCACGCTGCCGCGTTCTCTCTGGCGGGCCACCGCCACCGCCACGAGCATGCACCGCCACCACCTAGTTCACCGGATGTCGCGGTTCGGGCTCTGGAACGTCGGCCACCGAGCAGTGTCGAGCGTCACCCTCCATCCCTCTTTCCCTCTCTGTCATGCGGGGCCGGCCCGTGGCGCCGTTTCCGACCGCTCCCGTCCGTTCACGGGAGGTGACAGGAGAGGGCCACGTGTTAGTGACGCCAGCCATTGACACACTGACCCCACACATCATACACATGCACTCTATCCACCCATGTACACAGTGCACTACACACTGGTAATTGCTAGAGATACCCGATTAGTGTACACACAGTGTTACAAAACCACTTTCCTTGCTTAAAAAAATTCCCAGAAAATTTCTAAATAAACTAGAGGCACCCTAGAACCTACCCATACCTTTACCATGACTTTTCCATGCACCCAAAAATCCCCAAAATTATACAAATTCCCAAACCCTATTTTAAATCCTTAAAAAGATCATATCTCCTTCATTCTAATTCCGTTTTCTACGTAACCACCACTAAAATTCTTCTAAAATCTAGCCCTATTTATTTGATCTATTACCACCATATAGTTCTATGTTTGCTTTTATTTTTGATGGTAGTCTTATTTATTAACAACGACCGACAGAGGACGGTGAGTACCAGGAAGGCGAGGACTCGGACTACATCGAACTGGAAGGACAGTACACCGAAGGCAAGTCCTAACTCCCCACCTCCACTACCGTGTTCCACCATTTCCACCATAAACCCACCATTTTCCATTTTTCTACTCAATAACTAATAAACTTATTTACTATAATTTGTACCATTCTTTTATTCATGAAATTGAGTAATATGAGATATTGTGACATGGCATGAGCCATGCGATATAATGAACACTGTGTCGGTGAGAAATGTGGCCGATAAGTAAATATTTGTAGTTTTGTCGTGCGTTAGATCGGATATGGCCTAGCACACAATGACACATGATTTATACTGTTTCGGGCAACGGGCCCTACGTCTAGTTTGGGGTCAGTCGGCGACTTTATTCCTGAGCCCAGGTGCTCGAAGTTTGCTGTGGGGGTACAAACGAGTAAAGAATGAGAAGAGGGTGTTCAAGGCCCAGTCGGACTCTGGTTCAAGTGGAGAAGAGCGACGGGAACTCAAACGAGCGCCAAGTGTTAGAGAGGCAGCGCTGCGTGCGTGCGTCTCTATGTGTGTGTCTGTCTGAGCTTGTGTGTCTCAGCTATCGTCCGTGTGTGTTGAACTAAGCTAAGTTGTTTGAGAGTGTCGTTTTTTAAGGAGAGAGCGCATCCCCTTTTGTAGTTGAAGGGGATGACCTTACAAGTCAAAGACGGAAAGGGAAAAAGGTGTACAGGCGCTGCCTAGTCTTGTCGTCGCCCATGCCATCGGTCATCGAGGAGGAGTGGGGGGACGCGGGCCTCCTTGTTTCGCCCAATGGAGGGGCACTTGGTGCGCCCACCTGGTTAGAGTTGGAGGGGACTGGAGGAGCCACAGTTGGGACAGAGGCAGAGGAGCTGCTGGTGAGCCGCGGCGTCCTAGTGGTGATCATCCCCTCAGATGGTGAGGAAGACACCGGGGTGGTGCCGCCAGCCGCCCCGTTGTCCTAGGAGTGGGCGATGATCCCATCGTCGCTTGGTACTATAGCAGCTAGATCTTTTGGCGGGTCGAGGGCAACCCGCGAGCTGGTGTGGCCACAGCCAGGCGGGCCGGGAAAGGCCTGGTTCTTCCTTCACGACGATAAGGAGGGGGAACTTTGGGACCTGCTCGGGGAGAGTGGGCTGACAATGGATTCCAACCTCACCAGTGCTGAAACGACGCTCAAGGAGGCATTGGAGAAGGTCATGCTCGCCCGTTGGGCCATGTCCGTCGACTTGCCGCGCGTCGCAGAGGTAAGTTCTCTGCAATCCTGATGTTTGTCTTTCATTTTCAACGATTGTCTCAGCACGCCTGCTCTTTGTCTCGCTGGGCTTGGAGAGGATGTCGGCCCGCAAGTCCCGGTTCCTCCGGGAGGGGCACGGTCGAATGGAGCAGGATGTGGTGGCGTTGCGGAGGTTTGATGAGCTCAGTCGTGAGCTGTGAAAGGACCAAGATGCCCATGAGGGGGGGGTGAATTGGGCTAATTCTAAATTTTCTTGCAATAATTAAATCCTACGGTTAGCCCAATTAACCCCTTGTACCTAGAAAAGTATTTATATTAATCTAACGCACAACAGACTTGCAACCTATGTTCTAAACTTACTCTAGCATGGCAATTCTATGAATGTAAAGACAAGTATTGAATTGCTCAAAGTAAATGCTCAAAGTAAATAGAGAGAGAGGAACGCGATGATGTTTTGCCGAGGTATCGGAGAGTCGCCACTCCCCACTAGTCCTCGTTGGAGCACCCGCGCAAGGGTGTAGCTCCCCCTTGATCTGTGTAAGGATCAAGTGCTCTATACGGGTTGATTCTTCGACACTCCGTCATGGTGAATCACCCAAAACCACTTACAACATGAGTTGGGTCACCCACAAGCTCCGCCAGGTGATCACCAAGAGTAACAAGCACGAACTCTCACTTGACCATGCGAAGCCTAATGAGAACAGTGGATGCGCACTTTGCTACTCTTGATTCACTAATGAGGCTACTCTCTTGGATTCTCAAATCTTAATCACCTCACTAGGACCTTGCTCTTCTTGGCACTCACAAACGTGTTTCTCAGCTGTTGGAATATGCAAAAGTGACTCCACACACGAGTGGAGCTTCTATTTATAAGGCAGCCTAAAAAACGAACCGTTATGTGCCTCTTCGGGGTGACCGGACGCTCCGGTCATGTTGACCGGACGCTCCGGTCAGTTCAACCCACACACTAGTGATTAAGTGTTGACCGGACGCTGGCAGGGTCCAATCACCACTGATCGGACATGTCCGATCGCATTAAACCCTCACTGGAACCTTACTGTACTCGACCGGACGCTGAACCCCCAGGGTTCGGTCAATACTGATCGGTCGTGTCCGGTCGTAGAATTCCTTCTCTAGAACCTTACTGGAGTCGACCGGATGCTGGACCTCAGCGTCCGGTCACTTGACCACTCAGTGTCCGGTCACACCGAACACAATCTCCTTGGTCAAATGAACTGACCGGACCCTATGGCCAGCGTCCGGTCGCATCGAAGCTAGCATCCGGTCAGCATTTGACCCTCCATTCACTTCCAACTCTCGATCATATGTGAATGAAGTTTACTTCAAAGGATCTTAGGCATTCGTAGGAGCTACCTAGTGCTAGTTTTAACAAGTGTGCACCACACCTAACTCACTAGACTCATCTAGGTCAAGCTACTCGTCCATACCCCCCTTAATAGTACGACCAAAGGAAAAACAAAGTCCTAAACTACTCTAAGTGTCTCTCTAACTCCAATCGACACTTAGAACTAGTCATCCTTAACCTTGTTGTCCATCCTTTGAAAACCAAAATGATTTTCATCATAGGGGCATGACCACCTTGATTGCCTAATTGATCTCTATTATCATGACCTAACTTAATTGCCTCTGCAAAACACATGTTAGTCATAGTAATCTTGTATTGTCATTAATCACCAAAACCCAACAAGGGGCCTAGATGCTTTCAATCTCCCCCCTTTTGGTGATTGATGACAATACCACCTCGAGTATGTTATGGAGTGAGGTTTTTGACGGGCTTGGTTCATATAAGCTTTTGTTAAATACGAACAGAAGAGTTAGTCAAGCTTATATGACCCAAGCCAACACGATGTACTCAGAAGATATGAAATAAGGATGAGTACAAGTAATAAAGCTCATTTGCATCGGAGTAAAGCGCAGACGCAAAAGCAAATGAGCATAACACAAGTGATATGACATATAAATAATGCAAAGTAGAGAGCACACATGTCATATATCACAATCATGTAGATATCACTATCATATAGATATAATGGTATGCATGAAGGTAAACACACGAATGCATAAAAGTAATAGTGTATCACACAAATAAAACTCCAAATGTATATAATAAACTAATAGCTAACTAGGCTCCCCGTAAACGTCGCTCCCCCTGAGTCTACATACTCAAACCCTCTCCCCCTTTGGCATCAAACACCAAAACCTAAGGGTTAGTCGGCGAGGCTGCAGCGGACGAGCCGGGCGCTGAGGTACAAGGGGCAAGCTGGAACTGGGCGCCATCATCATCTGGCCCTGAGCTCTGTACTGACTGACCCTCTATGGCTAGAAGCGTTGCTGAAGTAGTCTGGGTTTGAGCTAGGGCAAGTGCTGCCTATGATGCTGCTGGTATGTCTGTCATAGGATCTGAAGATGCGACAGAAGAAGGGAGCCTCTAAGTAGTCATGATGATAGGAGCTACTGTAGAAGGACCGGCAGCATGCATATGTGGTGGTGTGGGCATCCCTATCAACTCGCTGAAAGATGCTCCAAGACTCCTAGAGACTGATGTGTTAGGCACAAATAGCGAGGATGACTGCTCCGGTGTGAAGCCCGTCTGAAGTGGTGTGAAACATGGGGCTAACACTAGCGAGGATAACCACTGGGACACCTATACTGTGGGAGAAGCAAACGAGGCTGGAGGCTGTCCCTGACTCTAAAGCCCACTAGGCTGTACTGCTAGAGTCATCATAGTGGTGGTAGGCTGAGCAAGCTGGGGCAAAAGCTGTGGCTATGGGGCCCCAAGTGCTATTACTACATGCTGCATAAATCCCATAAGCTGCTGCTGCATGAGTAGCTGTTGCTAATGCATCTGCTGCTGCTGCTGCTGCTGGAGGACCTGCTGCTGGTGCTAGAACTCGTCCTAACGAGCCTAAAACTGTGCAAAGTTGGCAGCGGTCTCCTGAGCCTGTCGTGCCTGATCCTGCTTCATCCGCTCAAGAATAGCAATCAAAGCGGGGTCCGTCTGCGGTGTAGGTGGAGCTGAGCTAGAACTATCGGCCTCTACATCATGTCTGCGTGGAGGCATCTAAGGAATAGGTAGGTAGTCGTCATCTGAACTGTCACTAGACTCGCTCCTCTCCTCCTGAGCTTCAAGCTCCTCCTCCTCAGTAGCGGCTATGCCTCTGATAATCTCGTCCTGCTGAGCTACGGACTCTGGTACATCTGGACGATGGTGAGGCTGAGTGGGTGCCTATGGTGTGCTATGTCTGATCCTATGTGCCATGTTATAAGCTGGAAACTCTATGGTGGCACCTTTGTACTCTACAACCATCTCAGGGGTCCTAACATGCACAACCTTGAGCATAAGGAATGTGATCCAATGTGCATATGGAAGCTGCCTGCGACCCTTGAAGCCCTCAGCTATAGTATCCTCCATCTCTGATAGAAGGAGGTCCCAAATATCGAACACGGTCTGCTGCATCAGGGCGTTGAGGAGCCAAAGTTGGAGGCGAGTCAAGCCCTCTCTGTATCCCAACCTGGGAAGTAGTGTCCTCCTAATGATAGCCTCTAGCACTTGAGCTGTAGGAGTAAGGTCACTGGGGTTCCTCCTTGACCCCTCACCAAAGGGCTCCTTGAAGCAATGGCGCACAAGATCTATAGGGGGCACCAAACCACCATGAGGGCGCCTAGGAGGCTGTTGCTGTCCATAACATACCTCATATAACCTGACAGGCTGCTCCTGTAACCTTAGTATCTCCCTAGCCCTCTGACTCATCATCCTGTAGTCTCTGCCTCTGAATGCAAAGTGAATAAATCTATGGTGAGGGTCAATGTAGAGCGAAGCATAAAACTGACGAACCTAAGATGAAACATATACTCTAGTCCGTCCAATCAAATCTATCAACCCCGGCAGATAAGCAAGGTAGGGGCGAATATGCTCTCTAGCTGCTGCGATAATGGCCACAATGCTGCAAACCCGCTGAGATCTGAAAACTGCCCCGCTGTTCAGATATGCATTGTAGAAATCCTCCTATAGTGGCGTGTAGAAACCCTCTGCTGCTCTCTCATCCCTCCTAGGTGGAAACAACACATCAAACTCCATGAAGTGAAGCTACTGAACCTACTTGGCCATGGCGGCCCTCAAGTCAAGGTGGATCACTGGAGGCAGACCCTGTGGTCTAGGCGGTGGGCGTGATCCCCTGCGCTATGTAGCTAGCCTTGGTGGGACTAGAACACTAGAACACTAGTACGACTAGAGTGGCGTAGCTGCGGCTGAGGCGCCTGCTCGGTCTCCTCGGCCTACTGGCCCTCCTCACCCTCCTGAGGCTACTATGACTGCTGTCCCTCCTATGTCTCCTAAGCTGGCTGAGGCTCTGCTGGTGGGGACTGCTGCTATAACTCCAGCTGTGACTCCCCCTGAGGCTGAGGATCCACAACGGGAAGACGCCGTCCTACCATCATGACAGTCCTAGCTGGACTACCATGAAGATGCTCAATGCGCTCAAGTCTACCCTGCGTGTCTGGTGCTAGATGATCTGTAATGACAACACCACTGTGGGCACCACCTCTCTCGGCATGCTCTGCTACCTCGGCAACTATAGCTGCTCTGGCTGTCTCTGCATTAGGGTACTTCCTCTTCTTGGATGCAGTCTTCTTTGTCGCCTTACCTTTAGTTCCTACGGGCAAGCGAGGCGGAGGCCTCTGATCATCATCTCCTGGACCACCACCAACGTTCTTGGTGCGAGCCATCTGATCTAACTAGAACCACTGCCGCTGATAAGATCAACTGTCCACTGACACTTTCGAGGCTTGGCCTCGATCTGTACTCGTGAGCTTGGCTCCGAGTTGATAGTCAACTGCCACTGACACCTCAACGGCACCGACTCGCTGCATGATGGAATAGAAGGATATACTAGTAAGTAAATACGATATATCTAATAGATGCGAAACCCTATGAGAGCAAGCAATTTAGATGCGAAATAGTAGCGACTGGCTTGCTACCTGATGAAATGGCGATCCGATGAAAAGAGAAGTGACACACGAGGAACCATCGAATCTAGGGTTAGGGTTGGCGGTGAGCAGTAAATCGATGGCCCTGTGAAATTGGCGCAGAGATGAATGGCTAGGTCACGGGTGAGTTGCAACGAGAATGCACGGGCACGAGCAAGACCTTACTAGCGCTGGACAGCAGAGGGTCGGCAAAGGACCTCGGTGGCGCAGGAATGGAGACTCGCGGGTGGAGGCGACGGCGTCCGCGTGAGCTAGCAGTGGTGTGCTGGCTGGTGGTGGTGGGCATGCTGGCTGGCGGTGGCGGGCGTGCTAGCGATTGGAGACGGTGGCTGTAGGGCTTGGTGGCTATGGCATCGGCGGTGGACTAGGTCAAAGAAAAACCTAGTGCTTTGATTAAATAGGGTGGCCCTCATGAGTCAGAAATGGAAACCGGGGAAGAGACCTGATGCCGCACGATATCTACTGACCGTATGCTCTGGTGGTAGCGATGCTACCACCTAGCGTCCGGTCGATTCCAGAGAGGTCCAATTCCTCTAGAATCACGACCGAACGCGTCCAGTGGTCCATGACCGGACGCAGCTAGAGTCCGGTTAGTTGCCTTTAACGCCATGTAGATCGACCGGACGCTAGAACCCTTCCTGACCGGATGCTCAAACTCAGAGTTCGGTCACTCCTTCAGCTTCTGTTCACCTCCTGTGAACTGACCAGATGCTGGACAGCAGAGTCCGATGCAGCGTCCGGTCACTCTTTTGCAGCAAATCTTCAATGTTCCTCTGCCCTGCCTGTTCCCAATCAAGCCCCAACTTGAATAAGATCTAAATAAACACCAATTGGGACTGATGTGAGTGACCTCTCTCAAACCCTCATATTTTTCAAAATATTTTGCCTTAGGCTATAATTCTTTTTAAGAAAATAGGCAATAAGAGGGCAAATGGAACAAAACGACAAAACAACATTCATGCATATGCGATACTTGTAAATAAATCTAGTTGCTTGTCAAGTTTGATCCAAGGTTAAGCTTCTTCACACGCTTTTCGGCGGTTATCTTAACCATGTTAGACAAACCCTATATGCATTACCAAGAATTAAACATGTTGTATATTACAATGAATGCAAGGGACAACACAAGCTCAATTTTTAGTGAAGTTACTAAAATCAAGTACATTGAACTCATTCCGCAATCTACAAAATGTAGCCTCATCTAGCGGTTTAGTGAAGATATCCGCTAATTGATCTTCGGTTCTTACACCTTCTAGTGATATATCATTTTTAGCAACATGATCTCTTAGAAAGTGATGGCGGATATCTATGTGCTTGGTGCGAGAGTGTTGAACCGGATTATTTGCAAGTTTTACCGCACTTTCATTGTCGCACAAAAGAGGTACCTTTTCTAGAACTACTCAATAGTCTAGCAAAGTTTGTTTCATGTATAAAATTTGTGCACAACAAGCACCCGTGGCAATGTATTCCGCTTCGACGGTGGACAAAGCCATACTATTTTGTTTCTTGGAGGACCAAGACACAAGTGATCTACCAAGCAAATGGCACCCTCCAGATGTACATTTTCTATCAACTTTGCAACCGGCATAATCCAAATCGGAATAGCCAACTAATTCAAATATAGCTCCTTTAGGATACCAATGGCCAATGCTTGGTGTGTACTTAAGATACCTAAGGATTCTTTTTTTGGCAATTAAATGTGTTTCCTTAGGATTAGCTTGAAATCTAGCACACATACACACACTAAACATGATGTCAGGCCTAGATGCGGTTAAATATAACAAGCTACCAATCATGGAATGGTAGAGAGTTTGATCAACCGGTTAAATATGTTGAGTGCGACCACTATCAATAACCCAATGACTTCCACCGGTCTTGTAGTTCACCTACACACAAGAGATTCAAGCTTTAGGAACCCAAACTTGTTGAGGGCCCTTCACCTTCTCAACAAGTGACTTAGCCACCCAAATCTTCTTAGGCCTATTCTTGTTAGGGGGTCCTAAGAACATGACTTTCATCTTTCCACTAGAATCCTTTCTAAGCATGTAGTGAGCATTGAAAGCAAAGGGTCTAGCATGCTTGGGCAAGGGTTGTGGCGGTGGAGTTTGGCACTCATGAGCAAAGTGGCCTTCTTGTCCACACTCAAAACATCTCTTTGGCTTTGGCTTTGGCTTTGATTGTTGTTGTTGAACTTGAGCCTTCTTCTTCTCTACACTTGCCACATATCCAATGCCACTTCTATCCATCTTCATGACGGTGTTCATGAGTAGCTCACTTTGGAGGTGCTTGCCTCTAGCAAACTTGCTCAACCCAATCTTGAGATGCTCTTTCTCCAACTTGAGTTTCTTATTTTCTTCCTTTAGAGCATCATCTTTCTTCTCTTCCTTGAGCTTCTTGTTTTCTTCTTTGAGTTTCTCATTCTCAAGGATCAACTCTTCATCATGATCAAGAGTTTCTAGTATAATGGCATTGTGGCTTTTGATCTCTTCAAGATCTTTCTTGAGCTTCTCATTATCACTCTTGAGCTTGACATATTCATCATAGTCATTGCACTCAACCACTTTCTTGCCTTTGCCACTAGATCCTTGCTCAATGCTCTCATCAATTAAATCATCACATGATGTAGCTATATCAATCTTAGCAACATGGTTAGTAGCATCATGTGGCTCATTTGGTAAAAATTCTTGAGCAATAACAAGAGTATCATAATTTATCTTTAGAGTTGTATATTCATCTTTTAGCTTGTTGTGACTAGTGATGAGCTCATTGTGCACCCACTCAAGTTTATCATGTTTATCTTTAAGCTCTTTCTTAGAAGATTTGAGCTCCTTGAGTTTGGATGATATAGCATCATTTGTTTCTCTAAGCTCAACATTAGCCTTTTCCAATGTATCGCATTTTGCTAAGAGTGATTCATTTTTAGCATCAAGCTTTTCATTTTTAGCTCTACTCTTTCTAATGATCTTAGTGTATTTTCTTAGTATTTTGACAAGATCATCATATGAAGGTGAATCATCATCATCGCTATCGCTATCATCATCACTAGCTTGCTCATCATCACTACTATCATCATTATTAGTTACCTTGCGTTCACCCTTGGCCATAAGGCATAGGTGTATAGAGGATGATGGCGATGGTGGCAGTGAAGATGGACGATCAATAGCAATGGCGGCCACCTTCTCATTGTCACTACCATCATCGGATGATCCACTAGATGAATCAATGTCCATGAGCCAATCACCGACGATGTAGGCCTTTCCACTCTTCTTCTTATGGAAGTCCCTCTTTTTGCCATCTCTCTTCTTGTATGGCTTGTTCTTCTTCTTCTCATCTTCATCTTCATTACTTGAGTCATCTTTCTTGCCCTTGTTCTTGTTCTTGAACTTGTCTTTCTTGGGCTTGGGGCATTGATGTGTTAGATTACCAAGTTCACCACAATTGAAGTAATCCATTTCGGAGATTGGCTTTCTTCTAGAGCTTGTGAAGAACTTCTTCTTCTTGCCATCAAACTTGATGCCACTCTTGTTTAACTTCTTTAGCATCTTGGTGGCTTTCTTCACCATGAGAGCAAGATTTTTATCTTCATCTTCTTCATCACTTGAGCTCTCATACTCAAGTTTTGCTTTGCCCTTATCTTGGCTAGCTTTGAATGCTAAGTCCTTCCCTTTCTTCTTGGTAGAGGATGAGCCATCTTGTGGCGTGATGTGCATGTGCATCTCATGAGTATTGATCTTTCCCAATATTTGTGTCGGTGTAGTGGCAGAAAGATCACCTTGATGTAGCACGGTCACAATATGCCCATATTTGTCAATGGGGAGGACACTCAAGACCTTTCTCACAACGTCGGATGGTGACATTTGAGTAAGTCCAAGCCCATTGACTTCATCTACAAGAACATTCAAACGTGAATATATTTCATTAGCACATTCTTTGGGAAGCATCTCAAAAGAATTTAGCTTTTTAATTATAAGATGATAGCATTCCTCATGCTCACTCTTGGTTCCCTCATGGAGCGCACAAACGTCTAACCATAGTGTATGGGCGTCTTTGTGGTTCCTTACGTGGTTGAACACATCTTTGCAAAGGCCTCTAAAGATGGTGTTTTGAGCCTTTGCATTCCACTTTTCATAATTAACCTCATCGCCTTGTAAGTTAGTAGCATCTTGAGGTTTTGGGAAGCCTTGTGAGGCGGCTCTAAGAATACCAACATCTAGAGATTCTAAGTACACCTCCATGCAGATTTTCCAATATGGAAAGTCATCTCCCTCAAAGATAGGAGGAGGTCCATCCCCGTGAGACATCTTGCTCTAAGCGATTAAGCTTAAAAACGTGAGCACGAGGCTCTGATACCAATTGAAAGGATCAAGATGCCCAAGAGGGGGGGGGGTGAATTGGGCTAATTCTAAATTTTCTTGCAATAATTAAATTCTACGGTTTGCCCAATTAACCCATTGTGCCTAGAAAAGTGTTTCTATTAATCTAACACACAACGGACTTGCAACCTATATTCCAAACTTACTCTAGCATGGCAATTCTATGAATGTAAAGATAAGTATTGAATTGCTCAAAGTAAATGCTTAAAGTAAATAGAGAGAGAGGAACGCGGTGATGTTTTGCCGAGGTATCGGAGAGTCGCCACTCCCCACTAGTCCTCGTTGGAGCACCCGCACAAGGGTGTAGCTCCCCCTTGATCCACGCAAGGATCAAGTGCTCTCTATGGGTTGATTCTTTGACACTCCATCGTGGTGAATCACCCAAAACCGCTCACAACTTGAGTTGGGTCACCCATAAGCTCTGCCGGGTGATCACCAAGCTCCCAATCACCACCAAGTCATCTAGGTGATGGCAATCACCAAGAGTAACAAGCATGAACTCTCACTTAACCACGCGAAGACTAATGAGAATGGTGGATGCACACTTTGCTACTCTTGATTCACTAATGAGGCTACTCTCTTGGATTCTCAAATCTCAATCACCTCACTAGGACCTTGCTCTTCTTGGCACTCACAAATGTGTTTCTCAGCTGTTGGAATGAGCAAAAGTGACTCCACACACAAGTGGAGCTTCTATTTATAAGGCAGCCTAAAAAACGAATCGTTATGTGCCTCTACAGGGTGACCAAACGCTCTGGTCAGTTCAACCCGCACACCAGTGATTAAGTGTTGACCAGACGCTAGCAGGGTCCGATCACCACTGATCGGACATGTCCGGTCGCATTAAACCCTCACTGGAACCTTACTGTACTCAACCGGATGCTGAACCCCCAGGGTCCGGTCAGTATTGACCGGTCATGTCCGGTCGTAGAATTCCTTCTCTGGAACCTTACTAGAGTCGACCGGACGCTGGACCTCAGCGTCTGGTCACTTGACCACTCAGCGTCCGGTCGCATTGAATGCAATCTCCTTGGTCAAATGAACTGACCAGACCCTACGGCCAACGTCCGGTCGCACTGGAGCCAACGTTCGGTCAGCATTTGACCCTCCATTCACTTCCAACTCTCGATCATATGTGAATGAAGTTTGCTCCAAAGGATCTTAGGCATTCGTAGGAGCTACCTAGTGCTCGTTTTAACAAGTGTGCACCACACCTAACTCACTAGACTCATCTAGGTAAAGCTACCCGTCCATACCCCCCTTAATAGTACGGCCAAAGGAAAAACAAAGTCCTAAACTACTCTAAGTGTCTCTCCAACTCCAATTGACACTTAGAACTAGTTATCCTTAACCTTGTTGTCCATCTTTTGAAAATTGAAACGATTTCCATCGTAGGGGCATGACCACCTTGATTGCCCAATTGATCTCCATTACCATAACCTAACTTAATTACCTCTATAAAACACACGTTAGTCATAGTAATCTTGTATTGTCATTAATCACCGAAACCCAACAAGGGGCCTAGATGCTTTCAAGCTAGAAGCTGCCCACCACGAGTCCCAAGACTAGGCGACACTGGCGATGGGAGCCCAAGAGGCAGAGCGGCATGCGGTCAAGTGGGCGACTATTGCTGAGCAGAAGCTCAACGCGGTGTAGCCTTACTTGTCGGAGACTAAGGTGTTGCTCGAGAAGTGCTTGGAGGCTCTAGAGGCGGAGTGGAAGGCCTGAGCGGACATCGAGCAGTGAGTACAGTCATCAGAGTAGGAGGTTGTCGCGCTCCAAGGGCAGCTGCTTGGGGTAGTGGATTCGAATGCTTGGCTGTGCGAGAGGGTGACCCAGCAAGAGGAAGGGATTACCATTAGTGAAAGCGCCCACCTCGGTATGTACCTTTCCTACCCTTGGTCGATGTCTTTCTTTTTCCTTGCTCCTGACTCTATCGTCCATTCCTAGAACTGGGTGGAAAGGTTAGCTCTCTATAGCAGGAGCTAGAGATGGCCTAGGCGACGGTCGGTCAGAGCACGGAGGCACTGGCCTGGTCCTTGGAGGAACGAGGCATTCTTGAGGGAGAGCTTGACCAACTCCAAAACATGGCATAGATGATGATCACTGAGGTGTTTGGGTCAGGCCCGAGCACCAGCGTGCCCGCCATCCGACTCGTGGAGATCCTAGAGGAGGTTCAGGCGCTCATCTCCGACGACATGTTCTATAGGGCAACGGGGGTGCTGACGTCGATGGCGACCCATTACCCCACCCTAGACTTCATAGACGCCTACAAAGGGCATGCCACTAGGTGGAGCGCGGACGAGATCCAAGCGCTGGGGGATAGCTTGGTGCCACACGTGCAAGCAGTCACCAAACAGGTCACCGCGTGGTAGGTGATGGAGACTCGTCGCTCGGAGGCCACAGCCATGGGCCAGGAAGGCATCGTCCATCCTGCTAAGGCGATGGAGGCCGGGTCGGAGGCGAGCGTCGTTCCGCCCACAACCAAGCCAAGCATCGTCCCGACCGTAGCCGAGCCATGTGTCGTCCCAGCCATAGCCGAAGCACCTTCGTCCTCGCCAACCGCACCGTCAGCCGACGCGGCTGGGGTGCCGCAATAAAATAAAAATAGAAGTAGTCAGTCTTTGTATAAAGATGAATTCATGGGAGAGTCCCCATGTGAACATTTTATGTTCTTTTTGTGATCTTTTTAATCGTGAGGGGGAGCTTGTCCTGCCCGTCCTTGTTTTTCCCTTTGAGTAATTTTGCTTTTGGCCTTTTCTTTTCAAACCTGCCTGTTGACTGTAGGCTACAACCTTAAGAACCTAGGTATGGCCCGTGAGGCTCAGCTGCTCATAATCATAGGTCATGGCAGGGTTTGATCGGTCGAGAGGCTGAAGCTTAAGTTACCAAGGGCAGTCAGAGGATGGGACGCCCTTTCATTTGGGCGAAATGCATAATTACGTGAAAGTATGGAGGGGGTGGTTCTACACCCCCATGGAGCCCATGAGTGACCCAGGCTGAGAGTGCTTGGGCTGGGGTGCTGTTGGAGTGAGCGTTGAATAGAAATGACTGGTAAAACCAAGCTTAGGAAAAGAAACGATGTAACTGTTCGATGTTCCATGTGTTGCTTAGGATCTTGCCGTCGTTGTCCTTCAGCCGGTAGGCGCCTGGTCAAATCACCTCGACTACCATGTATGGTCCTTCCCATGGCGGAGAGAGCTTGTGCTTGTCCTTGGTCGACTGGGTCCTTCGGAGTACGAGGTCACTGACCCCGAGGGTCCTTCCTCGGATCTTTCTCTCATGGTACCTACGGAGTGTTTGCTAGTAGCGAGCGGAGCGGATGGTAGCCATTTCCTAGGCTTCCTCGAGTAGGTTGATCATGTCCTGCTGAGCCTCCACACCTCGGGCTCGGTCAAAGGCCTTTACTCTTGGGGTGCCGTGATCGTGGTCGAATGGTAACACTGCTTTAGCTATGTACACTAGGATGAAAGGGGTCAACCCTTTGGATTGGTTTGGGGTCATTCTTAGGCTCCAGAGGACTGCTAGGACCTCAGCGACCCATTGCCCGGCATATTTTTTTGAGCCGGTCGAAGATGCGAGGCTTGAATCCTTGGAGGACCATGCTATTGGCCCACTCGACCTGACCGTTGTTCCATGGGTGTCTAACCGAGGCCTAACCGATCCTGATGCTGTATTCATCATAGAAGTTTAGGAACTTCTTGCCGGTGAAGTTCGTTCCATGGTTGGTGATGATATAGTTAAGGACACCAAACCGATAGATCATGTCGAGGAAGAACTTGATCGCCTCTTCTGAGCGGATGTTGGTGATGGGCTTCACCTCAATCCACTTGGTGAACTTGTCCACCGCCATGAGCAGGTGAGTGAAGCCACCTAGGGCCTTTTTGAGGGGCCCAACCATGTCGAGGCCCTAGACCATGAATGGCTAGGTGATGGGGATGGTCTGGAGCTCCTACGCTGGTAGGTGAGTTTACCGAGCATAAAACTAGCATCCTTTTCACCTACGGACAACCTCCTCCATGTCTCACAGCGTGGTGAGCCAGTAGAAACCTTTGTGAAAGGTTTTCCAAACCAGTGACCTTGGGGCCGCGTGATGTCCATAGACTCTGATGTGTATTTTGAGGAGAAGCTATTTCCCCTAGTTGGTTGGGATGCACTTTATGAGTACTCTCGATAGACTTAGTTTGTAAAGTTCATCACCAATGGCGACGAACATCTTGGCGCGTCGAGCGATTCATTGCGCTTCAGTCCTTTCCGGTGGGAGGACCTCCTCGAGGAGGTAGGCAAGCAGTGGCGCTCTCCAATCAACTAGGTTGAGTGCCATCATGGCGATGTCGCCATGGAGGCATTAGGGTCAGAGCCCCCAAGCGCCCAGTCAGGGTCGAGGCACGTCGGGGTGTTGGAGCCCCCTAGCGCTAGATCGGTGTCAGAGCGCGCCTGGGTTGGATCCTCTCGAATGTGGGTAGATGGCTCATGGAGGTTGTTTACGAAGACCCCATTGGGAGGTGGACCCCATCTGGTAGCCAACTTTGCGAGGAAGTCGGTAGCGTTGTTGTCTTTTCGAGGGACATGATGAAGCTCGATCCCCCAAAACTTGTCCTCGAGCTTGCGCACCTCTTAGCAGTACGCTACCATGAGAGGGCTCATGCAAGAAGACTCCTTCATGACCTGGTCAACCTCTAGCTCTGAGTCTCCATGGACGTAGAGCCATGTTGCGCTGAGTTCGACAGCAATGCGCAACCCATTGATGAGGGCTTCATACTCCATGACGTTATTTGAAGTCGAAAAATGAAGACAGATTGCGTAGCGAGCCTGGTCCCATCCATGGAAATTAGGACCACTCTAGCCCTTGAACTAGGTGCCATGACTGACCCATCGAAGTACATCATCCAGTACTCATGGGTGACATCCGGGGTCAGGATCTGGACTTTCGTCCATTCGGTGATGAAGTCGGCAAGGGCCTGAGACTTAATCATGGTGCGGGGGATATACCTGATGTCATGGCCCATGAGCTCGAGTGCCCACTTGGAGATTTAGCCAGCAGCATCACGATTACGAATGATCTCCCCTAGTGGGTACGAAGTGACGACCGTGTCCTCGTGGTTGGTGATGTAGTGTAGGAGCTTCTAGGTCGCCATCAGCATGGCATACAGAAGCTTCTAGACCTAGGGGTAATGAACCTTGGCATCGGTGAGTACCTCACTAACAAAGTACATTGGTCGCTGGACCTTCAGCGTGTGTCTCGGCTCCTCCCTCTCGATGACGAGGGCGGTGCTAACCATGTGTTTGCTTTCTGCGATGTAGAGGAGGAGAGGTTCTCATAGTTTAGGAGCGATGAGGATTGGGGCCAATGTCAGCAATGCTTTGAGGCTTTCCAAAGCCTATTGTGCCTCCTCTGTCCAGACGAACGTGTTTGTCTTCTTGAGAAGTTTGTAGAGAGGCATCCCCGGTTCGCCTAGTCGAGAGATGAACCAGCTCAGGGCAGCTAAGCACCTAGTGAGCATCTGCATGCCCTTGACATTGCGTATAGGGCCCATGTTGGCAATGGACACAATTTCTTCGGGGTTGGCTTCGATGCCGTGTTTGGACACGATGTATTCGAGCAGCTTCCCCTTCGGAACCCCGAAAACACACTTTTCAGGATTCAATTTGACGCTAAACCTTCAGAGATTCTTGAATGTGGTGGCTAAGTCCATGATCAGGTCGCTTGCTTGAACTATTTTCACTACTACATCATCTACATAGACGGTGATAGTTGGTTTTGGCCGCTCGACTTGATCAGGTTGGTCGGGCGGGTCAATTTGGTCGGTGAAGCATTGCTGCATGCACCGTTGATAGGTGGCACCCACGTTCTTCAGACCGAACAGCATGGTTACGTAACAGTACACACCATAAGGGGTGATGAATGAGGTTGTGGCCTAGTCAGACTCTTTCATCGTGATTTGGTGGTAGCCCGAGTAGGCATCCAGAAAGGAGAGGATCTCGCATCCTGAGGTGGAGTCGACTATCTTATCTATGCGTGGCAAAGGAAAATGATCCTTTGGGCATGCCTTGTTGAGGCTAGTATAGTCAACACATATTCTCCATTTCCCATTCTTCTTTTTTATAAGAACAGGATTAGCAAGCTAGTTAGATTGGTATACCTCTTTGATGAAGCCAACTACCAGGAGTTTGGCGATCTCCTCGCCTATGGCCCTACTGAAAGCCCTAGTTTGGTTTTGGTTAATTAATGAAACCTATTGGACTAATCCTATACTTAAGTGTGTAGATAAGTTAGGATGGTCCAATCCAAGTGATGAAGCTAGATGGTGATCATGGAGATGGTGATTACCACAAGATAGTGATCAAGAGCTTCACATTTGGAAAAGAAGAAAGAGAAAAAAACAAAAATGGGCTCAAGGCAAAGGTATAACCATAGGAGCCATTTTTGGTTTAGTGATCAAGACACTATAGAGAGTGTGATCATATTTAGGATAGATAGTCGTACTATTAAGAGGGGAGAATCTCGGTTAAAGCGGTTATCAAGTGCCACTAGGTGAATTCATACATGCATTTGCATTGGGACCTAGTGTGCTAACTTAACACTCTTGGAAAATGATTGTGAAAATGCTAACTCACTCACACATATGGTGGAACACTTGTGGAGTTGGCACATTTGCAAAGGGGTTGAAGAAATGGTGAAAAGGTGCTCACTGAGTAGCATCGGACGCTGCACCGGACGTGGTTCCCCATGGGACCGGACGCGTTTGGTGGCTAACCCTAGCCTCGGTCAAGTGATCGGACACGGGCCCCATGGCACCGGACACGTTCGGTGCCAAACCCTAGCAACGGGGTAGCACAACAACATCGACCGAACGCTGCTCCTCAGCAGTGACTGGACATGACTCTGCTTGGCCAGCCACACAGCGCAGTAGCACCGGACGCTGGGCGCATCCTGTCAGGCGCCCCAGACGTGTCCGATGCTGAAAAACATGTTTTGAACCTCTCTGAGTTCGCATCGGACGCTGTGGATGCCGAGTCCGATCAATGGACCAGACACGTCCGGTGGTTGCGCAGCGAGCACGCATGAGTAGCCATTGCGCGCCAATGGTAAAATTCAAATGGCTAGGACATGTGTCAATGGGTGATACACCGGACGCACAGGCATCGGACATGTCCGGTGCCCCTGCAGCGCGTCCGATGCATACGCAGTCGGCCCAATGAATTGGCCAACGGGTATGTTGTTTGGAGGGGGTCTATAAATATAACTTGGCCAGCTTGGGATGATCTCTCTTGACCTTTTGACATTGCTAACATCCCATTGAGCTAAGAATACTCCCTCCCACTCATCTCCTTGCTTGATAGTGCAAATCAAAGTGAGATTGAGTGATTCCAAGTGCATTTGCTTGTGTTGTTGCATCTAGTGGCACTTGGGGATCGTTTTGCTATGGTTTTCTTGTTACTCTTGATGGTTGCCGCCACCTAGATGGCTTGGAGCAGTGGAGGAGGATTAGCATGAGTTGGTGATTGTTCGTGACCATCTCCTGGTGATTTGTGAAGGGTATTGCACCTTCCCCGACAAAGAAGTCATAAGGTAGCTCTAATACATTGCTCGTGTCATTGAGTTACCTTCACTTGTGGCTCGGTTCTTGTGGTGCCCATTGTTGGGCTAGGTTTGTGAAATACCTATTAGCCATAGAACCACCAAGTGTGTGGTCAACACAACGGGGACGTAGCGTGCCGGCAAGCACGTGAACCTTGGGAGAAAATCATTGTGTCATTTGTCTCCTTGGTTCACTTGGTATTCATATTGTGATTGATTGTCTCTTGCCGGCATTGGTAACTATCTCTATCACTTGCATTACTTTCATATACTCTTGTGTAGTCAGTGTTCGCCTAAACGGCCTAAACGGCCAATTAAACGGCCTAAACAGCCGATTAAACGGCCACTAAATGGTAAACGGTGATAAACTGTTTTATTTAGGGGGTAAACGAAAATTAAACGGTTGACCGTTTAAATGGTCAAAAAATGGGAAAACGGTCTAAATGGCCTAAACGGAACAGAGATAAACTATATTAAATGAGCTAAATAGCTGTTTAAATGGCTGTTTAGGCGAACACGAGATAAATCTAGTTCAGTTTTGTATGGATAAATTTGTATACTTAAGTTTATTATATTTATAAATGTGTACACTTGATATGTTACATGCATAAATATCTATATTTGGTTCTTTTCACATGCATAAATATATATACATACCAAAATAATTGATTTTTACTTGGATAAATATGTATAAATGCTAGAATACTTGATTTTTACATGCACATATATATATATATATAATTATATGTATTTTTTTTAAGTACAAAACCGTTTAGACCGTTTAACTTTGTTTAAACACCGTGTAAACAACCTAAGCGCTAAACGAAGGGCGACCGTATAAAGACCGTTTACCATTTAGGAAAACATTGGTGTAGTGATAGTTGTAGTGCTTAGTAGTAGCTCTCTAGATAGAAGTAATTAGTTCTTACTTGCTCACTAGTTTAGAGAGTAGCGATCTAGACTTTGATTGACATAGAGATCATAATATACTAGAATTACTTGGATAGGTGGCTTGCAACACTTAGTAGAGTTAGTGCAAAAAGCTTCGCTTCTTAATTGACTAATTAAGTTGGTCTAAGTGTTTTGTAGAATCTTTATTAGGCTATTCACCCCCTCTAGTCATAAAGGACCTTTTAAGTGGTATCAGAGCCATGGTCACTGTTTGTTCAAGGCTTAACATCCTTCGGTGTCAATATGGCTCAAATTGTGTTCAACCATGTTGGGGCCAAACCACCGCAATTCGATGGCACATCCTATGACTATTGGAAGAGAAAAATGAAAGTGCATTTGGGGTCAATCCATGAGAAGGTGTGGGAAGTAACGGAAAATGATTTTGTGATTCTTGATCCCACAAGTCTAACTCCAAGGGAGCAAGAAAACAAGCAATGCAACACTATGGCTCTAAACACCATATACAATGCAATTGATCCAAAGGTGTTTGAGCAAATTAAAGATCTTGAGAGAGCAAGTGAAGTTTGGACAAGGCTAGAAGAAACATATGAAGGCACACCGGCGGTCAAGAGTGCCAAGCTATACATCCTCAAAGATAAGTTGACAAGTTTCAAGATGAAGGATGATGAGAGCATCCTGGAGATATTTCATAGGCTTCAAGTAATTGTAAATGAATTGAAGAGCTTGGGTGAGAAAGTGAATGATGATGATGCATCTCATCGATTCTTGATGTGTCTACCTCCAAGATTTGAAACATTGAGATTGATCATCATAAGAGGAGGATTGAAAGATATAACCCCTAACCAAGTACTAGGTGATGTCATGACACAAGAGACATACCATGTGGAAAGGGAGGGGGTTGACCAAGAGGAAGACAAGAAGAAGAAAAGTGTAGCTTTCAAGGCTGGTACCTCATCTAAGAGCAAGGGCAAGTCAAAGAAAGAAGTATCAAGTGATGATGAGGAAACAAGTGACATTAATGATGAGTTCTTAGCCCTATTTGTGTGCAAGTTTGGCAAGTTCATGAAGAAGAAGGGCTATGGTGCTAGAAAGAGAAGAGATCAAACCAAGAGTAAAGATTATGTGAGAAGATGCTACAAATGCAAGAGCAAGGATCACATTGTAGTGGATTGTCCCTACAATAGTGATGATAATGAGGAAGAAAAGAAGAAGGAGAAGAAGGAGAAGAAGGAAAAGAAGTTGTCCTTCACAAAGAAGAAGGGCGGCTCTTATGTGGTGACATGGGATAGTGATGCTTCTTCGGATGATGATGACTCTAGTGATGATGAGAAGAAGACATCCAAGAAGAAGGCACTTGCAAGCATCGCCATCAACAACAAGCCTTCTCTCTTCGACACTCCATCATCATGCTTCATGGCTAAAGCCACTAAGGTACAATGTGATGAGAGTGATAGTAGTGATAGTGAGAGTGATGATGAGGATCACTCAAAGGAGGACCTCATGGACATGTTAGAACAAGCTCATACTTATTTTGAGATAAAGAGAAAGGAGTGTAAAGAATTGCACAAGAAGCTTAAAGCTCTTGAGCAATCCTTTAATGAGCTCAATACTACTCATGAGGGACTAATGGAAGTCCATGAGAAGCTTGGCAAAGCTCACAAGAAGCTTGAAAAGGCTCACTCCTCTCTCCTTGAACAAAACAAGGATAAGATTGTTGTAACATGTGACATAGGAGTAACATGTGATATTATTGATGAATCTATTCATGCTCCTATCATTATTGCTCCCACTAACATATCTTGTAGCACCTCCACTTCTACCTCATCTACTAGTGATGGTTTCACTTGTGATACCTCACTAATAGTTGAGAATGAGACCCTCAAGAAGGAGGCCAATGAGCTCACACGTGCTTTAGGCAATGCCTATGGCGGTGATGCCCGCTTGCTAAATTGCTTGGGTAGCCAACGCTTCTCTCTTAACAAATAGGGATTAGGCTATACCCCCAAGAAGGGCAAGGTAGCCTTTATAACTCCCAAAGCTAGCTTTGTGAGGGGCAATGGTCGGTTTTGCCATAGTTGCAAGCAAGTAGGGCATATAGAGCAACAATGCAAGAACAAGAAATCACATGCTAATGTATCCTCAATAAAATTTGATTCTTGTTATTTGCTTACAAAGGGTACCAATAGTGTGAAGGCTAAGTTTATTGGTGCTTCCATTGTTGGCCCAAAGAAGAAGGCAATTTAGGTGCCCAAAAGCTTAGTAACTAACCTTTAAGGACCCAAGCAAGTTTGGGTACCTAAAAGAAATTGATTTACTTTTGTAGGTCAATTATAAAGCCAGAGGAAGCCATTGGGTGCTTGATAGTGGGTGCACTCAACATATGACTGGAGATGCAAGAATGTTCAATACAATCAATTCAAGTGGCAATGGTGATTATGACAATGGTAAAGGCAAGGTTAAAGGGTTTGGTAAGATAGCAATATCCAATGACTTGAGCATATCAAATGTCTTGCTAGTAGAGAGCTTGAACTTCAACTAACTATCCATAGCTCAATTGTGTGATCTTGGATTTAAGTGCATATTTGGAATAGATGATGTTGAGATCATTAGTGTAGATGGTTCAAACTTGATCTTTAAAGGCTTTAGATATGAGAACCTCTATCTAGTTGATTTCAATGCTAGTGAAACACAATTGACAACATGCTTATTCACTAAATCTAGCATGGGATGGTTATGGCATAGAAGGCTTGGTCATGTTGGAATGAAACAATTGAATAGATTGATTAAGCATGATCTAGTAAAAGGCTTGAAAGATGTGGTATTTGAAAAGGACAAACTTTGTAGCTCTTGTCAAGCCGACAAACAAGTTGGTAACACCCATCCTAAGAAAAGCATGATGAGCACTAGCAAACCATTTGAGTTATTGCACATGGATTTATTTGGACCAACCACATACACTAGCATTGGTGAAAATAAATATGACTTTGTGATAGTAGATGATTTTACAAGATATACTTGGGTATTATTTCTTAGTGACAAAAGTGATACATTTGCTACATTCAAATCTTTTGTCAAAAGATGTCACAATGAATTTGAAACCACCATCAAGAAAGTTAGAAGTGACAATGGTAGTGAATTTAGAAACACTAGAGTTGATGAGCTTTGTGATGAATTTGGAATCAAACATCAATTCTCGGCCAAATACACACCTCAATCAAATGGCCTTATTGAGAGAAAGAATAGAACACTCATTGATATGGCAAGGTCTATGCTTAGTGAATATAATGTGAGTCATTTATTTTGGGCTGAAGCTATCAACACGGCTTGCTATTATAGCAACCGACTCTATTGTCACCCAATGATAGAGAAAACACCATATGAGCTATTGAATGGAAAAAAGCCCAACATTGCATATTTTAGAGTGTTTGGTTGCAAATGCTATATCTTAAAGAAAGGCACTAGATTGAGCAAGTTTGAAAAGAAATGTGATGAAGGCTTCTTGCTTGGTTACTCCACCACAAGCGAAGCATATAGAGTTTGGAATTTGGCTAGTGGTACACTTGAGGAAGTCCATGATGTTGAATTTGATGAAACCAAGGGCTCTCAAGATGAAGATGAGAATCATGATGATGTGAGAGGTCTACCATTGGCAAATGCAATGAAGCATATGGATATTGGTGATATTAGGCCAAGAGAAGTGGTTGAGATTGAAGATGACAAAGATCAAGTGCTCACTTCTCCTATTGTGCAAGCTAGTGGTTCTCAAACACAAGATCAACAAGTGGCTAGTTCATCATCTCAATCCAAT
Organism: Miscanthus floridulus; assembly: GCF_019320115.1. Lineage (NCBI taxonomy): Eukaryota > Viridiplantae > Streptophyta > Magnoliopsida > Poales > Poaceae > Miscanthus > Miscanthus floridulus. Next base: position 190,890,294 of record NC_089587.1, read on the forward strand.
GATCAAGCTAGTACAAGCAATCAAGTCCAAATACTCCAACCAACCAATATTGCAAGAGATCATCCAATAGACCAAATAGTTGGTGACATTACAAGTGGTGTGCAAACAAGATCAAGATTGGCATCCTTTTGTGAACATTATTCATTTGTGTCATCCAATGAGCCAACCAAAATAGTGATGGTGGTGGCAACGGTCGGCTCGCCATGTGCTGCCGCGTGGCGGAGAGGATAAGGTTGATGCGAGCTCAGTGGGGTCCATGGCGTCATTGTCCTTATCTATTAGAGTGCGGCGAGGCAGAGGCAAGGCACCGAGCTTGAGGCGGCATAGCGCGTCGCGGTGTCAGCGTCGTTGTCAGATAGACGATGAAGCTGTCATGTGGGGCCATGGTGTCAGCAGGTGCGAGAGGAAGAGAGGGAGCGGCTGCGGGTGTGTGCTAGAGATGGGCTGAGCGGCCAGGCCGACCCAAGCTGGGAGAAAGGGAAGGAGAAGCGTGCGTGTGAGCTAGGCTGGTGGCGGCCAAGCGGGAAGGAAGAGGAGGGAAGAGAGAGAGCTGGGCCGCGGTGCGGGCCAGAAAGGGAGAGAGGAGAGATTGAGCCTGAGCACCATTTCCTTCTATGAAATCCTTTTCCTTTTCACAGAAATAAACTAGGGTTTATTTGAATTGATTTCTAATTTGAATTCCAAGGGGATTTATGGAGGAAAGGTATGGGGTAATTCAAAGATGGTTTTTAAGGGAAAGTTCAAGGAAATTATTTTGGTGCTACAAATAAATCCTAGAGAAGGAAACAGACAAGCATTTCAAACATAAATGCATAGATGATTTTTAATGCAAGGTTTATTAAAAGATTTTTAAGATGGTTTTATAGAAAATAAACTACTCAAAAAATTCAAAATTTTAGTGGATTTTAACATGATACAAAACACAGGGTGTTATAGTACAGTAACAACTACTTTGGGGATACCATTGGACTCTCACCTAATTAGTCCAGTGCTCAGTTTAAAAGGGCACTGGACCAATCCGGTGTTGCCATTTCAACTCATTGTTGAGTTTCAAACGACTATTTCTTGGAGTGTGTGTGTGTGGGGGGGAGGGGGTTATTTATACTCCTCCATCTCAGGCATGGGCTCTCTCTTGCCATTTAGAATAGTTGCATACACTTATTGGAGAGTAAGGGAGAGCTCAAGGCTAGTGTAGTGACTAGGATTTGCTAATCGCAAGATTAAGGACTCCATTAGTGCATAGAGGGTAGCAAGTGTGCATCCAGCTTTCTCATTAGGCTTGTTTAGGTCAAGTGAGATTTTATGATTGTTACTCTTGGTGATCGGCATCACCTAGATGGCTTTGTGGTGTTGTGGAGCTTGGTGATATCTTGATTGCAATTGTTAGAGGCCCAAGTCATGGTGTAAATGGTTGTGGGTGATTCACCATGCTAGAATGGCAAATAATCAACTCGTAGAGGGCACTTGGTCCTTGTACGGATCAAAGGGGAGCAATACCTTGCGAGGTGCTCCAACGAGGATTAGTAGGGAGTGTTGACTCTCCGATACCTTGGGAAAACATTGCCATGTCCCTATCCCTTCTGCTTTACTTTTGTGCAATTTACTTTCATGCATTTACATTAATATAATTGCCACGCTAGGCTAGGGTTGGAACTAGGTTGCAAAACTTTGTACGGTAGGCTAGATACACTTTAGGCATAAGGGGGTGAAATGAGCTAAGTGGTAGGTTTTAATTTTGTGAGAATTTTATATTAGCCCAATTCACCCCCATCTTGGATATCTTGATCTTTTAGTCTACACCCTACAAAGTAGGGACCTTGCTCCTTCATATTTCATCAAAAAATTGAAAGAGCGCAAGCATGGATTTGCAAACTTAGCGACAGGAATAACGTGTTGATAAATAAAGCAGGTGATGCAGTGCCACCCTCAAAGCAAAAAAAAAGAATGCCTCTATGTTGCCTCAACAAGCGACTCCACCGCCAGGCCATTGTCCTCCATCCATGTCCTCCCTCATCATTGCCTGAGCTGGTTGCCGAAGGACAACAAGAAAGGAAGCAAGGGGCAACCTCGGCAGATGACACCTACTTCAAACAGACCAGTGCACATTGTTGATCTGGTGGCCCCACCCTCGGATCTAGTGATCACATGTGCGGATCTGTCACCCCTAGGCTAGATATGCCATGAGAACAATAGTTACATGTTCTAGTGAGGATGACCGATGAGTTTGTGGGCCGCGTCGCTTGACATTGCATCAAGTATTCACGTTGGGGAAGAGATGTTCTTGCACGCTGGTGTCTGATTCGATTGATAGCTTTTGAGTGATGACTAGAGTCGTTGGCAACCTGGTGGCATTGGCTGGTGTGCTGCTGCTCCTATAGAGGTGCCACACTTGGGGGTAGCCGAGGACGCCAAATGTGCTATAATATGAGGGGGCACGTGTGCAGGCGCAATGGAAGTGTTCATGTGGCGGCCGTCCATGGGTGGTTGAGAGCATACACAAGCCATGGTGTAGAAGGCCATGGATGGGAGGTGGCTGAGTTTGGGCATCGAAGGGTGCAAGCGGCATGGTCGTGCTTGCAATCATGTGGTAGCAGTACGTGAGGGCCACAGAGGCGACGACAATGGTGTATGGTGGCTGGTTCTACAATGGTGGTGGTTTAGAGACACAATGGTGCATCGGTGTGTTGATTACGTGGTGGCGTACACTATGCCAGATTTGCACATCACTACCGGCCTCATCACTGCCGGATTTGTGAGAACCGACAGTGACGTACTTTCACTGCCGGTTATGAGCTTGAAAATGAAAAAAATGATTGGGGCAGGGCTAAAACCGGCAGTGAAGGATCACATCACTGCCGATTTGTGGCTTGAACCGGTAGTGTTTTGGCGGGCACTCATTACTACCGGTTTAAACCAAGAGCCGATAGTGATTGGGCACTATCATTGTTGGTTCTAGCCAAGAGCAGATGGTGATAAGCCTACAACACAAAAAGGCTGCAGCCATCGTCTTCTTCCTCCCCTCTTCCATCCCGAGAACAGAGGCACGCTTTTGGGCCCTTCCCTCCATTGTTGCGGCTGCTCTTCACCATGAAGCTAGTGCTTGGATTTTGAAGAATGGCTTGATCTTTTTGCTTTAAGGTTAGTAACAAACATCCACTCCTTTGATTTTGTTGCTTAATTAGCTTCATTTTGATGGCTACATTGCTTGATTCTCATTCTAGTTCTTTCTCCATTCTAGAGAGCACTTTTCCAATTGGACATTTGTGCAAGGCTCAAATTGTGGTGAATCCATCATCCAAAAGGTTGGTGTCTATGAACACATTTAAATTCCTAGCTAATTATTCCATGGTGGTCAAGATCATCATTGTTAGTATGTGATGCTATATTTAGTTCTTAGAAGTAGAGTAGAATAGTTGTTCTTCAATATTGTGCAATAATTGTTTTTACTACGATTTTCAATTTACAGGGTCGGGGCTACCAATTTCAATTTTTCAATAATTAGTGTACAATAATGTTTTCCAAAAATGGAACTTTCAAGCTACAATTGTTGTTCATGAAGCTTGATTTCTTATTAATTCTTTGTAATTACTGTCTCAGTATTTTTTTGTGCAGAGATGGATCAAGAGTGGATGCATCTGTCCTGAATGGACAAGCAGTACATGCATGGCGTCAGCCAGTTTATCACCGATGCCAAAGCCCATGCTAGGAATGGGAACCCTGTCTTCTGCCCATGCAAAGATTGCAAGAATCATAGGAACTTTCGTCAAATTGAGTCTATACGATCACACTTGATTACCAGGGGGTTCATGCCAAACTATACGATATGGACTATGCATGGAGAGGTTGGTGTGAATGTTCTGTGGGAAAACGATGATGATGGAGACATGCCTGACGTAGCCATCCACGATGCTGACGAGGAACCCGGTGTCAACACGGAACCTATGGCCACAGTTAATAATGTGTTTAGGAACATGCTAGCTGACAACACTGAGGATAATGATGGCATTTCTCAGCTACTACGTAATGTAGAGACCGGATGTCTTAGTGAAAGATAGCTGAGAAAGCTAGAGAAAATGAGACAAGATGGCAAAACACCATTGTATAGGAATTGTCCAATAAGCAAACTGGAAGCCGACATTATGCTGTTAGAGTTCAAATCGACAAACAGATTGAGCGATAAAGGCTTCGATCAGTTGTTAGATATAATAAGGAAAATGCTCCCAGAAAAAAATGAGTTACCAGAAAAGACATACTTAGCCAAGCAAATGATCTGCCCCATCGGCCTCGAGGTTGAAAAAATTCACGCGTGTTCCAATGATTGCTTATTGTACCGTGGAGAAAAATACAAAGACTTGGACAAGTGCCCCAAGTGTGAAACTCCACGGTATAAGGAAGGGCCGTCAGATGAGGGTACCAAGACCAAAGGAGGTCCCGTAAAGGTCATTTGGTATTTCCCTATAGCTCCCTGGGTGCATAGGCTGTTTGCATGTGCAAAGTCAGCCAAGCTATTGCGCTGGCATGGCGAAGAGCGTAAGAAAGATACAATGATGAGGCACCCCACCGATGGGCATGACTGGAGGACTGTCAATACTATGTTCTATAAGGACATCGGTGGAGAGGTAAGGCACCTTTGGTTTGCTTTGAGCACAGATGGGATGAATCCTTTCGACCAGGTTAGAAGCAATCATAGCACCTGGCCAGTGACGCTCTGTATATACAACCTTCCATCTTGGGTCTGTATGAAGCGGTCGTACATCTAGATGCCACAACTGATCCAAGGGCCAAGATAGCCTGGGAATGACATCAATGTGTTTCTAGAACTAGTGATCGATGAACTAGTAGAGATGTTTGAAAAGGGTGTGCCAGATGTTTGGGACGAGTACAAAAAGGAACATGTCACGATCAAGGGAGTACTTATCGCTACAATCACCGACCTACCAGGTCGAGGTTCGTTGTTTGGAGAGAAGACAAAAGGCTATACTGGATGTGTCGAGTGCTTGGACGACACCGATGTGGTAAATCTACCAAATAACTTAAAGATAGTTTATATGGGACATCGTAGGTTCCTACCTAAGGATCACCCTTACCGTAGGAACAGAAAAGATTTCAATGGTACTATTGAGAAACGCTTAGCTCCAAAATATCGAGATGGGCCTGTGATACTTCGAGAACTCAACAAACTGGAGGTTGTCCTTGGGAAGGGGGACAATGCAGTAGTAGCGCCTGATGGGAGCATTTGGAAGAAAAAATCGGTTTTCTGGAAACTACCTTACTAGCCATTTTTGAGTGTACGCCACTGTCTTGATCATATGCACATCACTAAAAATGTGTGCGCTAACACTCTTAACACCTTGATGGACACCAGGGGGACATCGAAGGATTCACTAGCCACACGTCTAGACATGCAACACTTGGGAATTAGGAAGGAGCTGCATCCCATGGAGCTAGAGAATGGCCAGTTCAAACTTCCGGTTGCATCATGGACATTGAAGAAGGAACAAAAGCGTGCGCTTATTTCTTTCTTCAATGAACTCAAAGTCCCGACGGGCTACTGTGCGAACCCAAAGAGGCTAGTGAACATGAGAGAACTCAAGTTCAACTATGGCCCTATGAAGGCCCATGACTGTCATGTCATTATGACTCAGCTGCTCCCTGTTGCCCTACGTGGTATCCTCCCCCCAAAGGTCCACGCTCCTAATCATAAAGCTTTGCTCGTTCTTCAACGCGATCTCAAAAAAGGTCATTGATGTGTCCACGCTAGAGCAGCTACAGTGGGACATAGCCGAAACTCTCGTTAGGCTTGAGATGCATTTCCCGCCGACTTACTTTGATATCTCATTGCATCTGCTCATTCATCTTGTTGACCAAATTAGAGCCCTTGGCCCAATGTACCTTGCATCAGATGTTCTCCTTTCGAAAGATTGATGAAAGTTTTCAGGAGGTATGTTAGGAACAGATTTAGGCCAGAAGGGGGCATGGTTGAAGGATGGTCAATGGAGGAGGCCATTGAGTTCTGCACATATTATCTGGACATCAAAAGGGTCGGAGTTCTAGAATCTCATCATGAGGGAAGACTACGTGGCAAAGGAACGATCGGGGAGAAATCTATTACTAGTAGATGACTTTGTTTCTTTCAGACAGGCACAGTTCACTGTTCTCCAGCAAGGCCGAGGGTGTGATGCCATACATTGATGAGCACAGGCAATCGCTGCAAACTCTGTATCTGAGCAAGTCACAGGCTTGGCTGGATAAAAAACATAAGGAGGAATTTGTCAGCTGGTTGCGACGTCGCTTGCTTGGAATAAAGTTGGGTAATCAACTGGATGCCTTAGCCAAGGGACCTTCGAGTACATATCTTAAGTACCAAGGGTATGAGATCAATGGATTCACATTTTACACAAAAAACAAGATGGAAAGAGCACATACCAAAATTGTGGTGTTCATTTTGATGCTCACGACTGAAAACGGCAACGTGCAGGCGACATACTATGGTTTCATAGAGGAGATATGGGAGCTAGCCTACGATCCGTTGAAGGCAGCTCTTTTTCGCTGCTAGTGGGTCCGGCTCGAGGAAATCAACACTGATAGCGAAGGGTTTACTACCGTTGATCTCACTAAGACCGCATACAGAGACGACCCATTCATCCTTGCAAGAGATGTTATGCAAGTCTTCTATGCAAGGGACAACAAGACAAAAGGAAGGCTAAAAGTAGTCCTAGAAGGGAAAAGGAAGATTGTCGGTGTCGATGGAGTGACGGACGAAGAAGACTACAGGGGCTATCAGGAAATGCCTGCATTCGGGGCGAACGTACCCCTACCTATCCTTCAAGAGGGTGACGAACCTGCTTACTGTACGAATTGATCACAATGAGGACCCTCATTGTTGATGCACCTAAAGATAGTTAGATTATTGTTAACTATGTAATCATTATGCAGACGTTGTATCAGTAATTCTCACTGAATATTTAATTTATATTTTGTGCGCATCTCTACAATTTAATTATTGACTATGTAATCAAATATTAAGATGATGTTCACAAACACTATTATTTGATAATTATAGACCATTAATTCATTATCATAGAATTAAATAATCAAGACACAATTTTTGTGTTATTTTAGAATATAAACTAACTGCATTATTTCTATTAATAAATAAACAAAGAAAAGTAAACTAAGTGAACTCCCTACTCTAGCTCAGCGGTTAAGGCCGCAGACTCTGTACTCTGAGACCCGCGCTCGAATCCCAGGTGGGCCAAACTTTTTTATATTTTTTACAAAAGGCTATGATGACAGGCTCCAAACCGACACTGCTTTTTTTATATTTTTTTACCTAAAGTTGGCCTCACAGGCCCTTCACTGCCGGTTTTGGTTTCAAAACCGGCAGTGGTATCTTCTATCACAGTCGGTTGCTCAAACTGACATAGAAGGCCCAATTCACTGTCGGTTTTTAAACTAAAACCGACAGTGATGTGTAGATGCTCCTCACATGCCAACAGTGCTCCCATGACCACAACCATTGGAACACTGCTCCCACCTACCCCGACAACTTTAGTTCAGAAATAAAAATGTACCACGACTGCTAGCCCCTATAAAATGGCCCTAGGCCAGGAGCTAGCCTCTCCATGCATGTTGGTTTCAGCCAGGCCTTATCAGCCATGATACAATGTTTTCCTCTCACAACAAACCACAGATATCATTATGCATCGTAGTCCCCCAAAATGATGCACACATGAGGTACTAAAAGAATGCTACTGAAGATAGAGCAACACCGAAGATTGGAGATGCCACGAGGTTCACAGAGCCATCCGCTGTGGTGCGCTCTGGACTATATGTCCAGAGAGACCTGGTGTGCTCTGGGCAATTTCCCAGTCCCGGAGCGGCATTGGTTCATCGGTGCGGTGCCGAGCTAAATCCGATGTGCTCTGGACTGTACCGAGAAAAAGGCCATGTACAGCAGAGGCATGGATTCATCGATGCCACCTTGTCATCTCCAACCGGTATAGCTCGTAGACCACCTCGGTGCTGTTGTTTGACCCTAGTTGGTGCTAGAAGAATGCTACTGAGGTGGTTAAATTATAATGTGTTGATACACATTGATGGTAACATTGACCTGTACGCAAATAGGTCTTTGTTATCAGTATATGGAATTTTAGTGTAAGGTGTTTGTTATCGTATATGTAACTTTTTTTGTAATTTTTTATGTATTTCATTACTATCTAAATAAATATATCGTTGTTGTTAAAACTTTCACACTGTAGTATCTAAATAAATATATCTGTTGACATTCACTGTCGGTTCTATTTAGAAACCAGCAGTGATAGTCACCTTCACTGTCGGTTCTATTTAAAAACCGGTAGTGATATACACCTTCACTGTCGGTTCTATTTAAAAACCAGCAGTGATGTCCATGCCCCCCTATATAAAACAAACTGTCGGCCACATACATCGATCCCACCCACCCACGAACTCTCTCAGTCTCATTTCTCATGTTTCATTCTCACTTCTCAAGACATCCACTCTCTCTCTACGTGATTTGGTTATGGCTGCTGCATTTTTCAATGGTATTGATATGTTGTCTTCTCCAATATTCTATCTATATTCATTTGATCTATATTTATATTCATGTTTCTTTGCATTCTATATTTATATATATTCTTATTCCTTGCATTCGACCTATATTTAATTATGTTGCCACAGTTTACTTAGAAGAATTTTTTGTGCATATATTTTAAGTTCATTTTTTTGCATTTTATCGATCAGGTGGTATGAACAACGGACCTCCCGCACCACAAGAACTAGGTTTCCACCCTGGCGATGAGCCATTCGCTCCTAACGTGGCCATTCCATGGTTCCCTGTTACAGCTATTGTCTGAAATATTTTCCAACATCTTTTGTTTTTTGATGCTAACAAATAACTGTAATTAGTTTAATATCATTGTTGCATGTATATATATGTCGCAGACTATATCCCCAATAGATTGGCTACGAACAGCACTTAGCTGGTTCTTTATCTTGGACATCATCGAGAACACGACATCTAATGCAAGTGGTCGGCTATGGACGTGTGAACTCGGTTTTTTCATCCCTGTGAGGGGTTCAAATCATTGGAACCGTATCCACAGGACCGGAATACCGAGCTCGGACATGATAAGTGCCCAATTAACTGCCGTGCGCATTTGTTTAGAGGCACGTCGACGTATTTGCTATGATGTGTCTGATTTCTCGCACTTCAAGGCACTTGCTTTGAATGCTGGTGATATCTCCATCCCGCAAGCAAGCGAATGGTTTGCGAGCTACAACCATGCGGATGTGGTAAAATGGTCACTTATACCTGAGTCGTGGTTATTTGTTGTTTAATATTGTAATAACATTCTCTAATTTTTTTCTTTTTCTCCATATGTAGATTGCGCTACAGAACCTTACCTATGCTGCATGTGCCTTATGGGCCGTTCTAGACCAAGCTACGGAGCAACTCGGGTATGATTGGGAGTTCTGCAATGGAAACCTCGACCATCTCACTACAGAAGGACACCAGTACTGCATAAGGATTACTAATAGGGGCAGTGGTCATTCAGTAGGTTACATCTTTGGCCAATTCTTTCGGTATTGTGAGGCACGAGAGAGTGCACTCATACGGGCATTGGACTTCATCAATACAAGCGGATACATAATCTGTGACATCAATTACCATATATGGCTACAGAGGCATGTTAGTGTGCGTGGCCCGATCGATCCCGTCAGTGATTCTGATGGTAATTAATGTTTATTTAGTAGGTTTTCAAGGTCGTAGTTTAATTGGATTCTAATTTTAATATGTACGAGTTTGTGTGTTTAATTATTGTAATGCATGTAATTCGTGTAATATTTGTTGGGCAACTAGAAATATACATTTCGGTGTTATATTTGTCTCAAAATTATTCTCAAGCTTGCACGTGCCACGTGTGAAGTAAACACCAAGTTTTGGATTTTCCGGAGATGGTTTGCTACTTTCTGAGGTTTAATTGAATTTCCGCGTGACGAGACCGTTTAATTATAGGTTGAACTGAGTCTACCCACAAAAAGATCCGGAATGGTGCCAAACTTTTACACAATCTCTAATGTGCCCTAGGGATAAGAATTTTGTGGGGATGGATGAAAAAATCTATTGGGTCCAAGATGAAATTCACCCTCTTTTATTTCATTGGGCACAGAGAAAAATATAATAAATAAAAAAAATGATGAGAAAAACCTAAGATCTTGTGTGGGGTCTTAATTTGGGTGTACAAGCTTGCCAAAAAAATTTCAAGCCATTTCGACATAGGCGGTGTATACATGCTTCACGGAGGTACATGTGCCCTTTCATCGAACTATGACTATACACATAGGTTATCAAGGTTTTTGTGGTTCATATGCATTCCGGTGTCGTATTGGTCTCAAACTTTTTCTCAGGCTTGCACGTGCCACGTGTGAAGAAAACACCAAGTTTTGGATTTTCCGGAGATGGTTTGCTACTTTCTGAGGTTTAATTGAATTTCCGTGCGACGAGACCGTTTAATTATAGGTTGAACTGAGTCTACCCACGAAAAGATCCGGAATGGTGCCAAACTTTTACACAGGCTCTAATATGCCCTAGGGATAAGAATTTTGTGGAGGTGGATAAAAAAATCTATTGGGTCCAAGATGAAATTCACCCTCTTTTGTCTCATTGGGCACAGAGCAAAATATAATAAATAAAAAAATAATCATAAAAACCTAAGATCCTGTGTAGGGTCTTAATTTGGGTGTACAAGCTTACCAAAAAATTTCAAGCCATTTCGACATAGACGGTGTATACATGCTTTACGGAGGTACATGTGCCATTTTATTGAACCATGACTATACACATAGGTTATCAAGGTTTTTATGGTTTATATGTATTCCGGTGTCGTATTGGTCTCAAACTTTTTCTCAGACTTGCACGTGCCACGTGTGAAGGAAACACCAAGTTTTGGATTTTCCGAAGATGGTTTGCTACTTTCTGAGGTTTAATTGAATTTACGCGCGACGAGACCGTTTAATTATAGGTTGAACTGAGTCTACCCATGAAAAGATCCGGAATGGTGCCAAACATTTACACAAACTCTAATGTGCCCTAGGGATAAGAATTTTGTGGAGGTGGATAAAAAAATCTATTGAGTCCAAGATGAAATTCACCCTCTTTTGTCTCATTGGGCACAGAGAAAAATATAATAAATAAAAAAAATGATCATAAAAACCTAAGATCCTGTGTGGGGTCTTAATTTGGGTGTACAAGCTTGCCAAAAAAATTTCAAGCCATTTTGACATAGGCGGTGTATACATGCTTCACGGAGGTACATGTGCCATTTCATCGAACCATGACTATACACATAGGTTATCAAGGTTTCTATGGTTCATATGCATTCCGGTGTCGTATTAGTCTCAAACTTTTTCTCAGGCTTGCACGTGTCACGTGTGAAGTAAACACCAAGTTTTGGATTTTTGGGAGATGGTTTGCTACTTTCTGAGGTTTAATTAAATTTCCGCGCGACGACACTATTTAATTATAGGTTGAACTGAGTCTACCCACGAAAAGATCCGGAATGTTGCCAAACTTTTACACATGCTCTAATTTGCCCTAGGGATAAGAATTTTGTGGAGGTGGATAAAAAAATCTATTGGGTCTAAGATGAAATTCACCCTCTTTTGTCTCATTGGGCACAGAGAAAAATATAATAAATAAAAAATGATCAGAAAAACCTAAGATCATGTGTGGGCTCTTAATTTGGGTGTACAAGCTTGCCAAAAAAGTTTCAAGCCATTTCAACATAGGAATACATATACTTCTATTTATTCAGTATGTAAAATAAATTTTTTAATATATATAAACATCACTGTCGGTTTCAATAAACCGATAGTGATGAGAAAAAACCGACAGTGATGCTTGTTATCACTGTCGGTTGATTTTGAAAACCGGCAGTGATATATAAAAAATTAAAAAATAATTGTGCCAGCCCTTGGGTTTGAGCTTAGGTCTCGGACTACAGAGTTCAGACACTTAACCGCTGCGATAGTATAGGATGTGTGTCTCGTTTATTTATTTAGTCTTTTTGACCTTTACACCGCTTAATAAATAATAAAATTATACCAAAAAATTGGGGTGCCCGGGATTCGAACACGGGTATCGGGGCTAAGTTGCGGGGTCTTAACTGTTGTGCCAGTATGAGGTATTCGAAAGGAGATGAAAAGATAATTTACTTATGCTGTAATCGCTACACTAAAATCACTGCCGGTTTTAAAGAATAGCCTGGCAGTGATTTACCCCCATCACTGCCAGAACACAGACATGCTGCAACACGGTATTTCTCAGCACCAAGGTGAAGATGATCAAATAAAGGATTCGATGACATAGATTAATAACTAGTAAATTTTTGAGCACCAGTAAATTATTACATTGTCCTAAGACATAGATTAATCACTAGTGCTACTAATTATTGCTGGTGCTGCCTGTGTTGTCGTCCCCCTACTGCCAGTGCTCCTCTTCGCGCTTCTTTCGCTCAGCCCTGCGCCGGCGCCGTTCCGCATCCATCGTGAGACGTCGCTCGGTCTCCTGCTCCTGGTGGCGGCGCATTCTTCCTCACGGCGGCGCTCCTCTTCCTTGGAGATCTCGATGACGCGCTTCAGGATGCAGTCGTCGGTCTCCTTCTGTGTGATGGCGCGGAGGTGCCTATCCTCCTCCTTCCGAGCCATCTCCAACGAGTTGAAGACGACCTCCTCCACTGGAAGAGGTTATGATTCCTCCTCCGATGTGGTCTCATGGTTCGGATCGTCCTCGAGGTTCGCCTCGAGGTCCGATTTGGACGACGACGTCGGTGGAGGCGTCGGGGGGGCGACGTGAGAACGACGGGTTCAGCATCGCCCATGTTGTCTTCAAGCGGTGAGGCATTGTGGCGGTGGGTGGTCGTCGAGGGCCGGAGCGAGGTGTGCGTGGGAAGGGTGTGCTTCGCTTTCTTGACGCGCGGTGGTGCAATGGCGGTCGACTACGTGCATGGTGGCCTGGCTTATATAGGCGTGTCTATGGGTGGAACTGATCATGGTGCAATAACTCCCACCCCTCGGAAGACGGAGCGCGCCTACGTTGGGAACGCCATTGAACCGCCATTGCGCATACGTTGGGAAGACGGAGCGCGCGCGCCTGCGTTTGGGAACCGGCGCGAGCAGCGTGGCCGGGGAGTAAATGCGGCGTCTCTTCGTGGGGAACTGAAGGGCCACGACCAGTCCAAGGACGGCGTCTCTTCGTGGGACTCCTCTGTAAATAGCGGCTCTTCAATCTTCATGGGAACCATGCGACCAGCGTGGCCAGGGAGTTGAAGGGCCTACGCGCAAAGCAGGGGACATATAATCACTCAAAGGAATAAATTCCTTCAAACTCTCCGAAATCAGGTAATAGCTTAATGGTTTGTCTGCTGCTCTAGAACTTGTAGGCTTTGGTTTGAATTAGGGATGCAACACAATTTTTTTGCATTTCTTTCAATTTATATTCCTGCATCACTGCCGGTTTAAAGAATGGCCCGGCAGTGTATGTACCCATAACACTATCGGTTCCTAGTTACAACCGGCAGTGATGGGGCACATCACTGCCGGTTCTAGTTAGAACCGACAGTGATGAGATCTGGTATAAAAGGTTGCCGCGGGTTGAAATTATCCAAATTTCAACCTCGCGCCAACCGTTCCCCGTGTTCCTCTTCTTCGACGCCAACGCCCATGCACCGCCCCACGTCGGAGCACCCGTTCACCACCCCCCACGCCGCCGTTCCCAGCCCCGCGCTCCTCTTCTTTGATGCCAAGGCCCATGCACCACCCCACACCGGAGCAACCGTCCACTGCTCCCCGCGCCGCCGTTCCCAGCCCCGCGCTCCTCTTCTTCAACGCCGACGCCCGTGCACCACCCCACGCCGTCCACCGCCCGACGCCGGAGCACCGCCGAGGCCTTCAGGAGCGTCCACGGACAGCTGCTTTACCACCCACACGGTGAGTGCATGGCTCACTGCCCGCTAAGTGTTAGATGAAATGCCCGCTAAGTGTTCTGTTTGTGTAAGAGTTAGATAAGAATTTCTGGCTGATTTGTCCCACAACTGCTTACTTGAATCAGTAGAGGCTTTTCATTTACCAAGTACTACAACTTATTGTTTGATATGATAATTTACTTGACATAATTTATGTTACTACTACTTTATTGCAATGCTAGCATACAGTTTGATCATGAATGTCTAGTCTGTAGTGCCATCGATGCTCAATGTTTTTGGATGTGAGGATGTAGTATATATATTTTAGACCTATAGAACTAATTTTTTTAAATAGTTTTAAAGATGAAGAATGTATGCAACTCTAATATTTTGATAGGGTCCTACTTTATTTGACTGGTCATGTTGGTTAATTACAATGACTTGCCTATTTCCTTTCTGTTGTAGATGTTTTGCTTTGACCTTTCATCTAATATTTTCTTATATATACAACAAGAAATTATTTATTTCTTGTATAAGTTTTAGTATATTTTAAAAATAATGCTATTTTCAGAGACCTGTTGTCATAGTCCTAGACCGCCAAATTACACTATAGCAATATTTGATTATTTGGGGATTCAATCTTAGGGGGAATGTATAGCATGCTTAAAAAAGCATCTATAGATGTTTGTTCTAGAAAAAAAGTTAAAAACAACTTTTAAAATTGGCTCGGCAGTAGCAGCAAGTATGATTACTAAACAACATTGATCTCCGAATAATAAACAATCCAATTATTGAGGTAATTTTTTATCATGTCAAGGATAATGAACATTAAATAGAATTAGTTTGGCCATATAACTTGAATAATAACTCTTGTTCAGTGAGTTACCATTACCACTTACCGCATGCCTAATTTACTTAAATGTATAGGCAACCATGGCATGGTATGTAGTGCATGTTGGTCACATGCCTGTGATTTATCGAACCTGGGAAGATTGTTATGCTCAAGTCAATCGCTACCCTGGTAATTTGCACAAAAAATACAACACAGAAGCTGGAGCTTTAAAGGCCTACTATAGTCATCCGGCCTACCTTGCAAACCATGGGCAACCGGCCTACTATGGTCCAATGAATGCAAACCATGGCCATCCGCTGGCACTGGATATCGAAGAGAAGCCACCCGCCGAAGGTGTGAAGATTAGGAGAATTGCTCATTGGTCTTGGAAAGATGTCATGCTTTTATTTATGGCTATGGTCATCGCTTTTCTTATTTGAAAGTTGATGTAGGCTTAGTTTCATAGAAGAGTAGGTGGACTTTGTTGTATGTGGTCAATCAAACAATGAATTTGTTCTAGGTGAACATATGCTATTATTTGACTTTGTTGTATGTAGACTTATTATTAGACTTTGCATTAAACATATTATATATATATATGAACATATGCTATTAGTAGTTGTCCGCGGCCAAAACTAACCACGATCGTGTCATAGCCATGACTCATCGTCGCATGTTACCCCGTCGCCAAAGAACCGATCGGCAACAAGAAGCAGTAGATATCGCTGGGACGGGAGAGCCGCATGATCCGACAAACGGTGACGGTGTCAATTAGGTCGGTGAGAACAAGCAGCCATGGACCCCATCCGGCCTGCTCGATCTGGGTCAAAATGACCAAGATGGCCAGGTAACTTTGGTATCATGTCACTATGTAGCCACACACGCTAATCAATTGAGAGGGTCATAGCTTACTTGGTGTCTCTAGCAGGAGCCTCCACCGGCCGAGGAGCCAGAGGGTTCAGGTAGCAGGAAGGCCAGATCCAAGCGAGGCGTGTCAAAGGTTCCTGTTGGTAGGAATGCACACTGGCACATTACTGAGTTCGATGAATTCGGGGATCCACTCTCACCGCCTATAGCTTTGACCAAATACAAGACCATCATCGGGTTACTTGTTAGGGACTTCATCCTGATTAAGTACAGGAAGTGGATTGGGAAAGATGATGACCGGTGGAGGGTTCTCGAAAGCGAGAAGGATTACATATGGGATGTCAAGATCCCAGAGTATTTCACTTTCTCAGCCGAGTATGACAGGGAGTTAGTCAAGAAAAAAGCAAAAGAAATCATGGGAACATGCTTCAAGAATTTCAAGGGGACATTGTACAAGAATTTTGTCCTCCAAAATAAAGAGCCAGATTTTGATGGTGGACAGTTTAGCAAGCAGAAGGACTTCTGGCAGGCTTTCAAGGAATACAGGTTATCCGAGGACTACTTAGAACTGAGCAGGAAGAATAAGGAGAATTCGCAGAAAGCGACGAATCCTCATCATCTCGGCTCTCGTGGCTATGCCAAAAAGATGCCAGAATTTGAAGCAGAACTTCAAAAGATGGCTCGCCTTGCTGAGGAAGGCGTTCAGGTTGAGACCACCGATTGGGAGCCCAGATCGGTAATATACTGTATGGGGAGGAATGTACGACACGCCGAGGACAGGAGCTTTAGCTCCTCAAATGTACCCATGAGCGAACTCATCCAGATGATCTCCCAGGTAACTGAGGAGGTGAGACAAGGGACTTGCACTTCTAATAGGGAGAAAGACGTGCTCACCCAAGCACTCAGAACCAAGGAGCACCCTGGTCACACTAGAGGAACCGGTGTTGTTCCTTGGAAACTAGCATTCCCCCAAGAATCTAACACTTACCGGAGCCGCTCGAGGGGTAGAGAGTAACATGAGGAAGAGTATTTGAGGAGACTAAAAGAGATGGAAGATAGAATGGAAGCACAGATTGAGGCGACCGTTGAAGCACGAGTCGAGCAAATTTTACTGTCCAAGGGGTCAGCAGTACCACAAAACCCTACTCCTACTGCCTTTAGCCCACAGTTTAGGGGTCGCAGCAACTGCGGATCAACCCCGCTCGACGAAGAAGAGGCGAATGTGCCTCATCCAGTGGACAACATCACTGAACCCGTCAATGTTAGGTTGTACATTCGTCAGGAATGGACAAAGGACAAGGTGGCGCTCGACCAGGCCTGGCCTATGGGAGACGGGACAATTAATGGCCGCCCAATTCCACTAGGGTACGCTCGCGTCACCATTGACAGAATACTTGATAAGAAGTATAACAAGATACCCATTGAGTACCCCGTAGCGGAAGACACGCTGAAACTTGGTCATAACAAGGGCTCTCAAGTGGCCTAGCGCAAGCGCTTCATTAAGCTTGACCACCAATTGTCCTCTGATGATGAGGACGACTACGAGTCTTTGCCCACATGCGATGATAACTCACCATCTCCCAACAGAGATCACTCCCCTCCTCATCCGGAGCCATCACCCCCGAGAAGACAGAGGTCTCCTTCTATTCCTCCTCATCTGACTCCATCTTCATCAGCCCCAAGAAAAGAGACTTCTCCTCCTCGTCCGACTCCATCTTCATCAGCCCTGAGAAAAGAGACTCCTCCTCCTCCTCCTCGTCCGACTCCATCTTCATCAGCGCCGGGAAAACAGAATTGTCGTCGTCATCCTCCTCCTCCTCCACCTCAGCCCAAAACAAGATCAAGGACATCCTCGCAATTGCAGAAAAGGTCCTTGGATTCGGTCGCTAATGCTCCCAAAGTGGACCAACAAAAAAGAAAAAGGTCGTTCAGTGGCAGCGTTACCTCCTTGATGGAAGAAAAATTTACAGCACACGTCAAGAAGGAAGATTGTATTAGTTTCTTCAATCTCTATGCCTCATTGCCTTCGTTTATGTTGAAGTCCGAATTCAAAAGGCAAACACAGAATAAATACGCTACAACAAGAGACGAAGAAAGACACAATAAAGATTTAAGGAACATACATAAGTACGTCGAAGACAACCTAGGATTAACCATGAAAGAGGTCGCGACCATCTATTATGATGTACAAGGGACGGCAACACCAGCAATGAAGTATGTAAGTGGCAACTTTTTGGTTCACGGTCATGAGTATAAAAATCTGGCAACATATATGTGCCATTTACATGAATATTACATGGCTCAAGCAACAGAGACGAACAACTTTGGTTTTGAGGTTATTATCCGTTCGCCACATGTTTTCAATTATCCTGAAGAAGAGAAGTTCGATGTCGAGTGGAAGTGCTTGTTCCAGCTATACCAGAAACGCGATCTCGATGTTCAACTGTTGACGCTGTGGACTATGTAAGTACCCTACACGCACGATATTACAATTAACCACTCTCTCGATACACAAATTGTTAACTTTTGAGCACTTCCCATGATTTTATGTAGGTGTATAGCAAAATTTTGCATTCTAAAAAGCAAATGGGATTACATAGGCTTCTTGGACCCCATGCGAGTCAATGAGAGGACATGTCTAGGCCTCTATGGATGTGATGTGGAAGACCTGAAACAGAAATTGATTGCTATTTTCGATGAATTCACGATGAAGAAGAAAACCCACATACTTCTAGCCTACAACTGCGAGTATGTGTTCTCGGCTTTTAATTTTATGCTTCTTTTTTCGTTAAGATTATTCGATAATTAGGATTCTGTGATTGCAGCAACCATTTCGTCTTCATTTGTGTTAATCTTGCCAAAAATCTGCTCGAGGTGTGGGACTCGAAGAAAAAACCATTTTATCATCTGGATGCACTAGTGTCAGTGCTGAATTAGTAAGCGATCCTAATAACATATTATTTTCTAATCACACATACCCGCTTTCTAATGTTTCTCCTTTTAATGTTGCTCAGTGTCCGAAGAAGCCATATCGGTGGGAAGCCGGTCACATTCAAGGTTGTCGAAATGGAGGGGAAGTACCTATCACAGCCGGCGGGAAACAATGAATGTGGGTTTTATGTAATGTGGGCAATGCTTCGCTACATCGGCGGGAAATCGGAAGAAGCCAATAAGTTGGTGTGTATAATCCCCATTTCATTTATGTCTGTTAATAATTCAACAAAATGATTTACTGTTCCTCTTTGGATATCATTTTTTTTGAACGACAGCGCAAGAAATTTAAGCACGAAAGGCTGCTAGAGATGGAGATCGTCGCACTACAATCGGAGCTGTCAAAATTCATCTTAGCCGAGGTATTGGAAAAAGATGGACTATTTTCTATTGCACAATCCGTGAAGTACAAGGACCAGTATGGCCTAGAACGGCTCGCCAGATTATTGTAAGAAGTCTGAGAATATTTCTTTTTTGTTTTGAGGGATCGAGATCTAGATATAACATTTGAACTGTAACTGTAACATTTGTAATGTTTAATATTTATGGACCTATCGTCTACGTAGCGTATATAAAGCGAAACCCGATCCCACGAAAATATATAAATTAAAATAAATTATAAAACAAAAAATGCGAATGTGCCATCACCGCCGGTTAGCAACAAACCGGCAGTGTTGTCGTAACCATCACTACCGGTTAGAGCCATGAATCAACAGTGTTGGACTGCTCAACACTGCCGGCTTGAGCCATGAACCGACAGTGTTCTCTTGCTCGACACTGCCGGTTTAAGCCATGAACCAACAGTGTTGGACTGCTCAACACTGCCGGCTTGAGCCATGAACCGACAGTGTTCTCTTGCTCCGCACTGCCGGTTTGAGCCATGAACCGACAGTGTTGTCTTGATCAACACTGCCTACTTCAGCCATCAACCGACAATGTTGGTTTGCTCAACACTGCCGGCTTGGGTCAAGAACCGACAGTGTTATCTTGATCAACACTGCCGGCTTGAGCCATAATCCGATAGTGTTGGCTTGATCTACACTGCCGGTTTAGGCAAGAACCGACACCCTTGAAGCAAACGTCACTGTCGGTGGGGACTACAAACCGGCAGTGTTATTCAACTAGACACTGTCGGGTGGAGCCACGAACCGACGCTATTGTCTGTAGATCAGTGTCGGTTTTTAAGAACCGACAGTGATGTCAACCTCACATCACTGCCGGTATGCCACTGTCGGTTCAAAATCCGGCAGTGAAGGGGGGGTTTTGAACTGGCAGTGATGTACAGATCTGGGGTAGTGGTAGATGCTTAGTGATGACGTTGGTGGCCATGCACAAGTGGTTGTGTTGCATCGGCTAACAACAAACTAGGCAGGGGAGGAGGCCATAGGGCACGTAGGGTGCGATCCCGAACTAGTAGCTAGGATAAACCCTTTTGTGTCTCGAGTGTTAGGCCCCAAAACCCCTACATTGATATTCTAGTTCCTCACTGTGGTGATGAACCCAAGACAGATAGCCTCCCACATCACTTGCTTATATTTTCTTCTATATCAGTAGATATATGCACTGACAATGTTAGTTTATTCAAAAAACAAAAGTAAAGCAGGGCATCTGTAACACGGGATCGGAGAACTTAGAATATCACCATGACACGCAAAGGGCAGCGAATGCAAAGTCTTTTCACTTTAATCTTGTATAGATCCTTTTTCTTTTGAAAAATACAGCACGGGCACGGCTATGTCGCTTAGGGCATGTTCGGTTTCCAGGTATTCAAGGCCTGGAACTGATCTGGCCTGGAATACTGTTGAATTTTATACGGCCATGCATCACCGGGATACGTTCTGGCCAGAAATGGCCTCAACCGAACAGGCCCTTAACGAGAACGCATGCGGGGATCGGAGAACTTAGAATATCACCATGACACGCAAATGGCAGCGAATGCAAAGTCTTTTTCCACTTTAATCTTGTATAGATCCTTTTTCTTTTGAAAAATTCAGCACGGGCACGGCTATGTCGCTTAAGGAGAACGCATGCGGTTTTACACAAGAAAACTCACATTAAGGATTAAACCATATATCTCAGGGATTTCGCTTAGCTTTCTTTGTTTTTTTTTTTTGTCTGAAGTTTTGGAAGGGCTACGCTATCTGATTAGAATTGGAGCACACTTGTGACTAAATATTCTTCTTTCGACTTTTGAATTGAAGACATTGCGGGGTTGTTTGGATAGTGGCCCAAAATTTTACCTGGCCAGGCAATGCCTGCCCTGTTTAGTTTCCATCCAAACAAGAATTGATTAATACTGTGACCATCACGAAAGGAGGGAAGAACATCAAAGGCGGGAAAGTTCAGAGACAGGAATAACTGACAACAAAGCAGGTATATATATTTCGTCTCTAATACGTTAGCACTTTGGAATATTGCCACGGACATCAAAGGGCCGGGCAGCAAGATGGAAGCAACATATAAAAGCAAAGTTGTACTAGTAGCTACTAGCTACTTGAGGGTGTGACGGCTTTTCTCTTTTCTTCTTTTCCTTTTTTCTTTTGTTTTTGACAAAGGCTGTGATACTAATAACAGAAATAAAGTGGGGATACTTACGTGTTTGTTCCACTGTTCAATGGAAGGCACACATCATTGTAAGGCAACACCCAACACGCATGCATTATAAACACTAGTGATCGGTATAGTAGGTCTAACATCAGTGCAGTGACACACAAACACCCAAAAAAAAAAAGAGAGAGAGAGAGACTTGAGTGGTGGTAGAGAGTAGTGACACTCCCAAAAATAGGCATAGACACATCAAGAGCTAAGTAAGCTCTGCTACTAGGGGAGATCGTCCCAGAGACATGATATAGACATCTTGAGAGCTGTGCAATGGTGGGACGAGTGGCAGCTGCGCATCCTCGTCCTCGGCAGCCTTGGCCTGCAGTGGTTCCTGCTGCTGGCAGCGCCCATGCGCAACTACACCATCCCGCTCTTGTTCAGGAAATGCATCTGGCTGGCCTACGTCAGCGCCGACGCCCTGGCGATCTACGCGCTCGCCACCCTCTTCAATCGCCATTCCAAGGCGAGCAGCAGCAGCAGCAGTAGCTGCAGCAGCTGTGACTACGGGAACAAAGGGAGCGCCCTAGAGGTCCTGTGGGCTCCTCTCCTCCTCGTGTACCTAGGCGGACGGGAGGAGATCACCGCCTACACCATCGAAGACAACGAGCTGTGGACGCGGCAAACCGTGACCATGGTGTCCCAGGTCACGGTCGCCGTCTACTCCTTCTACAAGTCGTGGCCGGAGTCCAGCGACAGGAAGCTGCTGCTGTCGGCGATCCTGCTGTTCGTCATCGGCATCATCAGCTTCATCGAGAAGCCGTGGGCTCTGCGGAGGGCCAGCATCAAGCGGCTGGTGGCCATGTGGTCCGTGACGAAAGGAAAGAGGGAAAGCCCCGGCGGATGGGACTGGTGCTTCACCGAGATGGGTGACAGGTACAAATGCTGGAAAGAGTTGCCGGAAGGCGACGCGCCCATCCTGTCGCAAGAAGACAAAGTCCAGATGATCCTATCCGACCTGTCGCTGTACGCTGCTCAAGAAACTCTCAAGGCACGACGAAAGGAAGGGCAGCAAATCCTGGCAGTACTGGATCCATCAGAAGCCAAGGACAAGATAATGAAAGGCTTGCTGCGTGAAGCGTTTGGGCTCATCTACACGAGGGCAAACGTGATCTTCACGCCGGCATACTTGGCTTGCCATGTGATGCTGGTCCCGTCCATGTACATCGCCGCCGTCATGCTCTTTGCGGCGAGCCGCAAGCATGGATACGGCGCAACCGACGTGAAGACGACGTATGTTCTCCTGTGCTTCACTGCGGTGCTGGACATCTTTGGTCTGCTCATCAGTGAGCTGATGTACAGGCTCATGTCCGGAACAAAACTTCCAACGTTGTGCGAGAACCTTCCAGGGTGTAACCTCGTCGACTCGGTTCTCCGGACAATGAGACGACCGGTGACCGGGTCGCTGCTCAATTATGCCAGGCGCTTTGGTTACGAGGAAGGCAAAGACCAAAGCCTGTACCGCACTGTCTCGGAATTCATCACATGGAGACTGGTGCGTGTTGCCAATGTACCAAACGCCGACTTCTCCAGTTACAGAAGCTTCACCAGCACGTACTGGAGTGATAGGCAGAAGAAGAAGCTGCTAAACATGTCCTCCGACTCGACGACGACGACGACTAGTACTGCTGCTGCTGCTGCTGCTACTGCTACTTCTTCGACTGACGATGATCAGCGGATGAAGACGATAGGCAACGTCGTGATATGGCGAAGCTTTCGTAAGATGCCCTTCGACGCAAGCGTCCTCATCTGGCACATCGCCACCGACCTCTGCTTCCGCAGCAAGCCTCCGAAGCACTTCAGCTGCAGGGGCCCGCATCCAGAATTGGCCCGTGAAGTGTGCACAAAAGCAATATCCAATTACATGGCCTACCTACTTAGTTCTCGTCCTGACATGCTGATGACCGGCAGCAGGCAGCATCTATTCACTGAAGCCACGAAATACATGGAGCGTATCCTCACCAAAGACATGATGAAAGACAAGATCAAGGAGCAATTGTGTGACGAAATCCTCCTAGACAGGATCAAGCAACAAAAAGGCCGGCTCAAAGAAGACGAAGAAGAGACATACACCATCATCGCCGACGCTTGGAAGCTCACAGAAGAGCTGCTGGGCATCGAGGACGACGATGACCGTTGGGATTTGATGTACCGCGTGTGGGTGGGCATGCTCTGCTACTCCGCCAGCATGTGCCGGGGCTACCTGCACGCCAAGAGCTTGGGAGAAGGCGGGGAGTTCCTCTCCTACGTTTGGCTCGTCATCTCACTCAAAGGGGCCAAGACCTTGGCAGACACCCTTCAGATGCCGAGACCAGAACGAGAGGACGACGTCTGGTGCGAAGACGGCAAAATGAAGAAGACGACCACGCCCGCGCCATCTGTGGAAGAAGCCAACAAAGCCACCAAAGCCAAAAGATTTAGTCGGTCAAGTTGAATTTAGATTTGTTGTTTGTTTCCTTGTCGATTGCCGTTGCCATTTATATACGATGCTCTGATCTGGTGTGCTAGCTCCGGATTATCTTCGTTTAATTTTATATTTATTTATTGCCGCAGCAGCCCAGCATATGCGGGAGCGTGCGTGCCTTGCTTGCTTGCGTTGCGGCGTCCATGTAAGCTGTTTGAGGTCGCCAGTCGTGTGCGCGTTCAATTCATTTGCATTGCAATCCTTTGTCTCTTGTTTCTCCCAGGAACTTCATTCTCATTCTTCTCAAGAACTTTCTCATGTGGATACTCAAATAACTCAATAGGAGACTCGATAGGTGTAGCAAAATTAGGGGCTATCTCAAAAAAAATATATATAGTATTACTATGCATATCTTTTATAGCAAATAAATATGTTCTCATAAAACGTAGCATCACGAGATTCCATAATTGGATCAACATCCATATCAGGAACTTCAGATTTTACTACTAAAAACCTATAGGCAATGCTCTGGTGAGCATATCCTAGAAAGATATAGTATATAGTCTTCGGTCCAAGCTTACACTTCTTAGAAATTGGTATGTTGACTTTTGCCAAACATCCTCACCTATGCAAGTACGAAAGTGATGGTTTCCTCCCAATCCAATCCTCGTATGGGGTTATTTCTTTATTTCTATTTGGAAATCTATTCAGGACATAACTTGCAATCAATAAAGCCTCCCCACTATGCCTTAGATAAACCAATAGTGTCTAACATGGCGTTCACCAAGTAAGTCAGCGTGCGGTTTTTCCTCTCCGCAATCCCGTTTGACTCGGACGAATAGGGAGGCATCCTCTCATAAATAATACCATGTTCCTCACAAATTTCATCAAACAATCTGGGAAAATATTAACCACCATGATCTGAACTTAGATGCTTAATCTATCTCTCTAGTTGGTTCTCAACTTCAACCTTATAGATTTTAAAGTAGTCTAGCATTTCATCTTTAGATTTAAGCAAGTAAATATAGTAAAATCTAGTTACATCATCAATTAAAGTCATGAAGTATCTCTTTCCACCTTTTGTCAACACGTCATTCATCTCACGTATATCAGAATGTATGAGTTCTAGAGGTGCCAAGTTTCTCTTTTCTACTGCCTTGTGAGGCTTTCTAGATTGCTTTGATTACACACAACTACGACACTTAGAACCTTTGGCAATAGTGAAATATGGAATTAAACTCATGCTTGACAATCGCGACATCAAGCCAAAGTTAACATGACATAAATGAGAATGCCAAACACTCACATTATCATTAATTGTGCCACAAATATGATTCACTAACTTATTACAAAACTCTGCTAAACAATGGCGGAACAAGCCTCTGCACTCATAGCCTTTACCAATAAATTGTCCATGCTAAGACACTACTACTTTAGTGGACTCTAACACTACCTTAAACACGTCTCTCAAAAGAAGGGAGACGCTAACAAGGTTCTTGCGAATAGTAGGGACATGCTGCATGTTCTTCAGCTACACGATCTTCTCCCGAAGTAAACTTCAGATCTACCGTGCCAACACTACGAACAGAAGCATGCATGTGAACTATTCCCCATCAGGACGGTGGAACCTTTGAGCCCCTGGTTAGAAGAACATAGAGATGTCAGCACACATATGAATATTAGCACATGTATCAACAACTAACTTAGGGATTGAAACACTGAAAGTACTAGGAAGATTACCATACCCTTTATCATCATTGCTAGTAGTCACAAGGTTAACATTCTTCTTTTTCCCTTTGCGGTCCCGCTCGATCTGGACACTCCTTGGAAAAGTGTCCAAACTCTCCATGATGTACAGCTCACTACCTGTATCTAATGCACCGTGGGTAGCATTTAGATGATCCCACAACATCTTCCCATCTTGGAAGTGCAAGTTTGCATCTACCAGATGGTCAGCAAGATTATTAAGGACTACTCCTCTAAAGATAGTGTTGGTATCATGGAATCTTCTCTAATCTTCTTCAGAGATATTTTCCTCAGGCAAGCAAGCATTAATCCAGAACACTTTCATAGCCTCTAGCCAGAGCATAGCCTTGATTTGCCACCTCTTAAAGTGCGCACTAGAAAACATTTTGTGAAACCAGCCATTGTTAAATCAGGAAAATGCCTAATAAGGTTTTTTGGATTGTTGAAAAAGTAGACAATTTCTAGATTAAAACCAGAACATAAAATCATGACCATCTCAAATACTAGTATAAGCATAGCTCATATGCTAGTAAGATGAAACAGCATCAACACAAAAACCAGTATAAGCATAGTTCGTATACTAGTAAGATTAAACAGAATGAACATAAATACTAGTAAGAGCATTGCTCGCATACTAGCTAGATTGAACAGCATGAACAGAGACATTGGATCATGGGGTTTGTACCTTTTGACTGCAGAGGGAAACGACATCGCAAGTGGCGAAGACACTATTGTTGATGGTGGTACGAAGTCATCGATAAGTGGTGGAGGAATGTTCCTGTTGAAGATGCGACGAGCCTACTCGCGGCGGAGATGATGTCCCGACGCAGCCTTTAGAAGACGAGGCATCGTGGAAGTTGGGACTAGTCGCGCAAAAAGCGCTTCCCAAAAATCTTATTCGTCCTCTTCCGGTGCAGGATCACAAGAATGAGGATTCTAGAGACCTGCTCTCCTGATCGCCGGTGCACGCGGCGGTCAGGATAGAGAGACTACGACGGCAGCGCAGCAGCGAGAAGAGGAAAAAAACTAATTAAATACCTTAGGATTTTCCAAACTAGGAACTCCCTAATAGTAGTTCTATTATTGTGTGTCTTTCCCAGGAGGATTGGTACATATATATAGGTAGGAGAACCCCCTAGCTCCACATCAACTAACAATATGTTACTAATTGATGTTACACCTTCTACCTCTACTCATGGGCTTAAACATTAAAGCCCATTAGGGAACACAGGTATTGGACCTTTGAGATTTATAAAAATTTCTGCATATAGACTTAGGGGAACTAGACTATATAAATTCTAACAACCCCCCACCAAATCTCAAATGCCCAGTATAGATATTTTTCTTCTCCAACTACTGTTTATATACCAGTGTTTCAGCAGAGACTGTTAAGTTGAACATCTACCTAGATCTTCAAGCTACACCCATCCAAAAATCAAATAATGGACTACGCCTTGAATTGCAAGTTTTGTGCGAACGAGTTTCACTCAAAGTCAAAGTAGTACCTGGCTACCACTAACCTTCTTCGTGGGTGGAGCATATACATCGTACACCCTGGTCTCTCCATGAGTTTACTAGAGATCACCTAAGTCTCATAGAGTAGGACGTTTTACGGTCGAGGCTCATATAGGTATGTTCTTTCAAGAATGCTTTGCAGGACAACACCTTCGGTTGTTAAAGCCAATAGAACACATTAAGGCATTTGCCAACCTGCCTTACAGTGCCTCATCGCTCTGAGTATTGCATCTTCACTTAGAGAGGGTTATAGATTACTCTCCTCAGTTATCAATAACCTATTCTTCCCAGGTCCTTAGTAATAGGATCTCCGATAAAAAAAAGGTTGGGTTACTATTACTATAAACTCACATGCGTCTCATATCCATCTCCCTTTCTATCACATTCCGTGATAGCCCTTTTGTAAAGGGATCTGCCAAGTTTGTCTGGTTGAACATAAGCCACAACTATTACTCTAAAGTTTTTCAATTTCCTGACAGACTTTAAACGTCTTTTAACATGTCTTGTTGGCCTTGCATTATCCTTAGCACTGTTCACCTTAATAATCACCGTTTGGTTATCACAGTTCATAAGGATATATAGCCGGATTGGTTTTGCATCAACCGACAAGTCCGACAAGAGCTCACGTAGCCATTCTACCTCTGCAGAAACTGTACCCAAAGCAGTAAATTCTGCTAATTAGCTACCTTAGGATTTTTCCAAACTAGGTACTTCCTAATAGTAGTTCTATTATGGTGTGTCTTTCCTAGGAGGATTGGTGTGTGTCCCTATATATATATATATATATATATATATATATATATATATATATATATATATATATATATATATATATTCAATAGCCAGGTACAGAATAAGTTATTCTGTAGCCACATCTATTTACGATAATTTTATATCCTAATTTACGATAAAGTGAATACATATTTACGATAGTTATGTTACTATAACACATGAGGATATTTACCGTAACGTTACAATAAATCACATAGTAAGGAGTTACTATAATATCGTAAATTAGCATAGTAATTATCGTAATTCAAAGTGGCAACAGAATAAATTATTCTATACCCAGCCGCAGAACAGTAGTTCTATATATATATATATATATATATATATATATATATATATATAAAGAGAGAGAGAGGGGGGTAGGAGAACCTCCTACCTCCACATCAACTAGCAATATGGCACTAATTGATGTTGCATCTTTCACCTCTACCCATGGACTTAAATATTAAGGCCGTTCTGCTGGTGGGGGAAACACTGTTCATGCTGAAAAATACTGTTTATGTTGATTTGTTGTGAGAGAAAAACACTATTCCAACTGAAAAAAAAAGTCGAACAAGTCAGAATCTGAGTCAGCCGAACAAGCCCTAAAGCCCATTAAGAAACACAAGTATTGGACCTTTGAGATTTATTAGAATTTGTGTATACGTGCTTTGAGGAACTAGACCATATAAATTCTAACAGCCTTAATTACCCCACACCACCAATCCTACTCCAATGCCCACTCCAACAGCTATAAAGTACTTTCCTGGGCAGCCACACCAGCGTCCTTACCGTGGGCATGCTATCGTCGTGGCTTCCAATGGCATGGCGCTTAAGACCAACTGCCTCCACCTCCACGCAGTCATCATCCCATGCCCGCCAGATGGGTATATATAAGCCCTCTGCTCTAGAGATCTTCATCGCGCTCAACGGCAAGCTTCGGTTGCCGCACTTCAACATCAAAGTATCTCGCCACAAGGCGGAAGATTCACTGGTGGTGTTCGACCTGGCACCACAGTGTGACTGAGCTTTCTGCAAGGGCTTCATCGTGGTGCGAGGAAACATCCTTCCCATCCAGTTGTGGGGTGTGGCTGGAGGACCTGAGCAATGCACCTGGTGGTACCATTTCAAGCTCACCATTGAGCATCTTCCTCTCCTCAGGAGCCATGGTCCGAGATTGGTGTCTCCATGTTCCTAGGAGACATCTCTGCTTCTTTGACCGCATGGACAGTAGCACCATCACACTACTGGAAACCCATCCTTTGTCGAGGGCTTCTGGGTTTGCCGAGGGCTAGATTTCGGGCACTCGCTAAAGGCTCTATTTGCCGAGGGCCAGCCCCAGGAGCCCTCGGCAAAGAAACAACCCTCGGCGAAATAAATCTTTGCCGAGGGCCTAGCCCTCGGCAAATATGGCCGGATGGGTCACGGCGGCCACTGACGTCAGTCTTTGCCGAGTGCCCGCCGTCAGGCACTCAGCAAAGATTTTTTATTTTTTTTTTAATTTTCTTTGCCGAGGGCCATTGGCTAGGCCCTCGGCAAAGATTTTTTATTTTTTTTAAAATTTTCTTTGCCGAGGGCCATTGGCTAGGCCCTCGGCAAATTTTTTTTTGTTTTTTGAACCCAGTTTTTTTGTGGTGCTATAATACATTATTTAAAACTCAATTTTAAAATTTGGGCCAATTTTGACTTTTTTTGATATATTTCCCTAATTTATTTCTTTTCATTGATTTTTTTCGAATATTTCAAATTTGAACTGCAGTTGGATGGAATAATGCAATTTAGTGATTCGAAAAATATTATTCATGGTATTTGGTGTATGTTGAGTCCCTATCCACGAACTCGCATCAAATTTCGGGCATCTTCTTCACGTAACATGACGAGGAACTTGTCGAAAAAGTGTTTTTAAATTATATAAAATTCATACGAAGTCCGAAAATCACAAAACTTGTCGAGGTGTCATGTTATCGCATGTGTAGGCTGTGGTAAAAAAATTAGAAGGTTTTGAGCAAGTTATGACGTCGGATGCCTAAAACCCAGACATCTCCACATGTGATCACATGCGATCACATGTGAAGATGTCTGAGTTTTAGGCATCTGACATCACAACTTGCTCGAAACCTTCTTAATTTTTTACCACAGCCTACACATGCGATAACATGACACCTCGACAAGTTTTTTGATTTTTGGACTTCGTATGGATTTTATATAATTTAAAAACACTTTTCCGACAAGTTCCTCGTCATGTTACGTGAAGAAGATGCCCGAAATTTGATGCGAGTTCGTGGATAGGGACTCAACATACACTAAATACCATGAATAACATTTTTTGAATCACTAAATTGCATTATTCCATCCACCTGCAGTTCAAATTTAAAATATTCAAAAAAAATCAACGAAAAGAAATAAATTAGGAAAATATATCAAAAAAGTCAAAATTGACCCAAATTTTAAAATTGAGTTTTAAATAAAGTATTATAGCACAAAAAAAAAACTGGGTTCAAAAAACAAAAAAAAATAAAAAATTTGCCGAGGGCCTAGCGTGACCCTCGACAAAGAGGATCTTTGCCGAAGGCCTCGCCAATGGCGCTCGACAAAGAAAATTTTAAAAAAAATAAAAAATCTGTGCCGAGGGCCTTGGATCTGAGTCCTCGACAAACGGCCCAGCCCTAAATCGGCCACCGGCCTGGCCCAAAATCCCCGGCCACATTTCATACGCCGCTGCGCGCCGCCGCCGCCGCCCCGCGCCCGGCCGCCCCGCCATGAGGAAGCGCCTGGAGCCCCGTCTCGTCTGGGCGCTGGACACCGCCTCCGCCTCGCCCGCCCACCTGCCGCCCCCATCGCCCTCCTCGTACCCGAAGCCGCCCCGCGGCACCGTTCCTCGCCGTGCTTTTCAGCCGGGGCCGCGCGGACGCCGCGGCGCTCCTCAACCGCCGCCTCCGCGGGGCGCCCGTCCCGGAGGCCCGCTCCCTCCTCTCCATGCTCCCGGACGTCGGCGACGCCGTCTCCTACAACACCGTCCTCGCCGCGCTCTGCCGCCAGCGCGTGGGCGGTGGCGACCACCTGCACCAGGCGCTCTTCCTCCTCGCCGACATGTCGCAGGAAGCGCACCCGGACACCCGCCCTAACGCCGTGTCCTACACCACGGTCATGCGGGGGCTCTGCGCGTCGCGCCGCACGGGGGAGGCCGTCGCGTTGCTCCGGTCCATGCAGGCCAGCGGCGTCTGCGCCGACGTCGTCACGTACGGCACGCTCGTCCATGGGCTCTGCGACGCCGCGGAGCTCGACGCGGCGTTGGAGCTGCTGGCTGAGATGTGCGGGAGTGGTGTTCAGCCCAACGTGGTCGTGTACAGCTGCTTGCTTCGTGGGTACTGCAGGTCCGGCAGGTGGCGGGATGTAGGCAAGATGTTTGAAGAAATGTCCCGCCGGGGGATCGAACCGGATGTGATCATGTTCACTGGTTTAATCGATGACTTGTGTAAAGAGGGAAGGACGGGTAAGGCTGCAAAGGTGAAGGACATGATGGTGCAGCGGGGGCTGGAGCCAAATGTAGTGACATACAATGTGCTCATCAATTCCCTGTGCAAGGAAGGATCGGTAAGGGAGGCGCTTGCATTGAGGAAGGAGATGGATGACAAGGGTGTGGCACCGGATGTTGTGACATACAATACCCTGATCGCAGGGCTTTCTGGTGTGCTTGAGATGGATGAGGCAATGGGTTTGCTTGAGGAGATGATTCAGGGAGATACTGTAGTTGAGCCTGATGTGGTGACTTTCAACTCAATTATACATGGACTATGTAAGATCGGTCGGATGAGACAAGCAGTCAAAGTTCGTGAGATGATGGCCGAGAGGGGGTGTATGTGTAACTTGGTGACTTTCAATTATCTGATTGGTGGATTCCTTAGGGTTCACAAGGTTAAGATGGCTATGAACTTAATGCATGAGCTGGCTAGTTCTGGATTGGAACCTGATTCATTCACCTATAGCATATTGATAAATGGCTTCAGCAAGATGTGGGAAGTTGACCGTGCGGAAATGTTCTTGCGTACAATGAGGCAACATGGGATAAAAGCCGAGCTATTTCACTATATTCCTTTGCTTGCAGCTATGTGTCAACAGGGAATGATGGAGCAAGCTATGGTTCTGTTCAATGAAATGGATAAGAACTGCGGGCTCGATGCTGTCGCATATAGCACAATGATCCATGGCGCTTGCAAATCAGGGGATACGAAAATGGTTAAACAATTGATTAAGGATATGCTTGTTGAGGGTCTGGCTCCTGATGCCGTGACATATTCAATGCTAATCAACATGTATGCAAAATTAGGAGACCTAGAAGAAGCTGAGAGGGTGCTTAAACAGATGACTGCAAGTGGCTTTGTGCCTGATGTTGCTGTATTTGATTCACTGATCAAAGGCTATAGTGCTGAAGGCCAGATAAACAAGGTTCTGAAATTGATACATGAAATGAGAGCCAAGAATGTAGCTCTTGATCCAAAAATTATCTCGACCATTATCCGCCTTCCTGAACAGACGCCGCTGCTCTGGTCTGCCACCACCGCCTCGGTCCCTCACAGCCATGGGCCATCAATATTGCAATCAGCTCCACCATCCCTCACTCCCGTCCACCACTATCATGTAGCCTTGACCAGTCGTGCCCTGTGAGTGCTCCTGCTGATCCTCTTGTAAAAAAGTTAAATATCATTTCCTTGTACTCAGCTTGCCTGGTTCCTGCCCATGTGTGCGTCTTCTTACCAGCAATCCTGTACAAGGGCTATTATTTTCCGTCTTGGCGTAGTCGTAATCACTTCGATTGATGTGTTTCCTTACGATGTTTATTCATGCGTAATGCCTCAAAATAATGCTATCACCAAATATTCTGGTTTCTTGAACCATTCTGCAGTTTTTTTCTCACTACTTGTATCTGTGTGTTTTTCAATCTTTCTTGATTTACCTGTTCCAAAATATCCGGCCGTCTCAACATATATCAGTCTGTTGATGGAAATTGGAATTGAGAATACATGCTATTGACATATATAAAAATCGGTTTACTGTTTGATGAACTAGGAAATAACTGAAAATTAGCCTTACCCTCGCCTGTGCAATGCGAGGAGACCGCGACTCGAACCCGGGACCTTCCGGTCACAGGCGGTAAGACTCTACCGCTTGTACCAGGTCCACCCTTCCCCAGACCCCGCATAGAGCGGGAGCTCTCTGCACTGGGTACGCCTTTTTTTAGACACCACAGATGGATCTGATCGCAAATGTGACTAGCTTGCTAAGGAGAATCTGTTGAAGCTGTTGTACGACTACTACGCCTCTGGCACAGGACATCAATTGACTCAAGGAGAACAGAGACGTCCTCCAAAATTCTGTAAGCTGAGCTACCTTCCATACTAGCAAGTTTTAGCTGTATTTACTTGGTAGAATACTGTTGCTTGAGCTGTTATTGTTTTATTCACATTTACTACAAATATTGACCACTGCAAAAAGCACATATTCAGTCCTTTAACTCTTTTTTTTTATTTCAAAAAATAACTACATCATAGCTTTTTCTGGTATCGGACATCATAGCTTTTATGCTTTTAAATTTTCGAAATGATACATTTGAGTTTTCGATTAAGTTGTTTAGCCACAAAAGATAGCATAAAAGAAAAAAACTAAATTTGTGTCCTGAGAAGAAGGGTAATTTGGCTTTTCGATGTCTATTGGCCAAGACTATCAGAATATGATCAGTAATGGCGTGAAAGAGATTGAAATTTATATGTAGTGGCATCGATAAGATTTGAGTTTTTTAGTGACAGATGAAAGATACAAGTTTTAACGAATGACATTAGAGAAAATCCCCTTTCATTTTCAGTTGGTATGCGTCATGACTACACTTCTGTCATGCAATGTTCAGGGTCCCACTTCAACGAAAAACAACCAGCAACTGGTATAAGCTGCAGTTTTTGAGGAAAGGTAAAAGCTACAGTTTCATACTTCCATGGTGATCTGCATAGGACCTAGGGCTCGGCGACCATGGGCACCTGCCCGGGCTCTCTACGGCGTGTCGGCGACCACCTAACAGGACAGGAGAGCCAGTGCAGCACCGCAGCTCTGGAGAATGCAGCGTCTTGATTAGCACGTCGATCACTAGATTACTAGATGTAATCTCTAAGTTCCAAAACTGTTTTCCTAGATTACTCACACATGCAATCTCTGCTCCTTTGTGCAGCCTTCGTCCGTGGGTTCCAATCATCCCGGTAGTGCGTCACCGGGTGATCCAGCATTTCCTTCACCACCGTCTCATAGGCTACTGTCGGGTACCATAAAATGGGGTACCCCGAGCGTACACCAAAAGAGGCACTAAAATCCCATCAACAGCAAAGTTAGAGGGTAAGCCATGGGCTCATAACCAGCCCTGTCCGAGCCCACCCGGCTCTCCACATCGCCTTAGGCCTCTCACGGGAGGTCTCGGCATCCTGACGCAATTTCCGCCTCGCGCGAGGCCTCTCACGGAAGGCCTTGGCAAGGAGTTCAATCTCCGTCTCGCGCGAGGCCTCATTCTCCGTATCGCTCGAGGTCGGCTTGTCCATAGCTCGTCGCCCCCGCCTCGACCGATCTTCCCGACAGCACGTCATGTCCCATTAATACGTCAACCACTCCCGCAATCTCAGCCGGACGATGGCTCGACACCGCAGAATGGCCGATGGGACGTGAGGTCGCATCAGCGCCATACCAGCTGAGACAGGGCACGGCGGGGATTACCGGTCACTGTATCCTGACGCTGTGCCCACGATCAGCGCCCGCACTACACTGTGCCCCGCGATCCCCGCCTCGAAAACAACACGACATGGACAGCCTGGCCCGGGTCATCACCGCCTCCGAGCCAGCACACCAGATCAACCGCTCTCTTCGGGCCTCGGCACTATGCACTAGGGTCTCGGCTATCTCAAGATTCGTGTCTGCCGAGACCCCCCGCTGCGGTGCAGCCTCGGCGCCGATCAAGCCTCGGCCTCGCGCACAGTCAGTCCACAGCGACTCGCACGCTGACCGCCGCACCCACTCCGAGGCAGCCCTGGAGCTCCCATGACGCACAGGATCGGATGTGACCAGCACGCCGCCCCAGTGCTCCAAGGACGGACCACTCCGATGACTACGCCGCCACAGGAACAGGCCACAGGGCTCGGACATGCCGCCTCTGTTTGCACGACGCCGTATAGTTAGCTCATGTACTACCCTCGTCCTCCCTTCAAACTATAAAAGGAAAGGACTTGGGCTATTTCTAGGGGGAGAGAGACTCACGAAGAACAACACCCTGTAACACACACTTTCCAGCCGCCTAAGAGCAACGTCTCAAGTAGCCCACACCACACCTCGCCGAGACCTGGGACTAACTCCCTCTCTCATCTAGCTTGTAACCCCCTACAACAAGCATTTCGGTGCAAGGAATACAAGAATGATCTCCTAGACTAGACGTAGGGCCCGAATTGTCCAAACCAGTATAAACCTTGTGTCTCTTTGCATCACCATCTGGAATTGGGAACGCGCAGGATAAATTCACTAGTTGGTTGAGGACCTCCCGGTCCGAAACACCGACAGTTGGCGTGCCAGGTAGGGGACTCTGCGTGTCAGTTTCGTCATCCCAGCAAGTTTCGGATGGCAGACCCTGTACGACCGTTGCGTCTCGGCACGGTGGTTTGGTTTGGGAGCCTAGAGTTCATGTCTCTAGGGCATGAGTACGACATGGTACTCCTCACTCCTCGAGCCCCACCAACCGATGATGAAGTCACGCACCGGCAGCCCAGGCGCAGGTGGCGCCCGGGCGGCCGCTCTCGCCGCGCTCGCCAGGCACGACGCGAGCAAGATCACCCCGACGCTATGTGAATCCAGGGCGACATGCCGCTCCCCGCTGATATCCTACGACCAGCTGTTGGCGCAAGGTCCCTGGTTGGGGACCTGTCTAGCCTGAGCTTGGACAAGGGAAAAACGCCGGTGGCACGCGGCAACACCCAGTCATCAAGCTCCGCTCCACCACTCCCTGAGAACCCAACTCCGACGGAGCAGAGCCCGGCAGCGGCACCATCCCCATACCCCTTTGGGTTGAGAAATGCCGCCGCCTCTTATGCTTACGCTTACATTGCCGCTCACGAGGATACCTTGGGACGCCGCCAGCGCTTCGCTCTCGACCTAGACACCCACACCGACTCCTCGGAGGAGGACGAGGCATGGCCCGGAGTGGATTTCTCTGGACTCCACGACCCTGGAGCTATGCGCCATTTCTTGGCCGCAAGCGACTACTGCTTCGGCTACTCCGACTCCGACGATGAGGGCACCTACGACCCCACTCGCGAGTGTTTTCATGTCGGGCTCGGGATGCCGAGGGCGGCCGGGGAGGATGAGGGGGCGGGTAGCCGTTCCCCGCTTCGCCCGGGTACCAGCGCCGCCACACCTCCGCGCATTGTCCTACCAGCAGCACAGAACGAGAACCCCGCTCTTGCGCGACCTCAACGTCCAGACTTAGAACAGCTCCGTGAGCTCCAGGCCAAGGTCGAACAAGACTGACTTCTTCTACAGCAGCTTCGAGACTCTCTCGAACAGGAGCAGCAAGGTCACGGTGAAGGCGGAGGAGCCCGTCGGAGGGCCCGCGATGTACATCACCGCATCCACGACGACGAAGGGAGCGAGCAACCCCCAGTCTTCAATCGCGCTAGCCAGAACGTCGCGGCTGCGTCAATGCTGGTCCGCGTGATGCCCGAGCCTTCTACCACAGAGGGGCGGCGGGTCCGCGGCGAGCTCCGAGAGCTCCTAGAGACCGCCGCGGTGCAGCAGGCTGAGAGTTCCGCCTCCTGACGGCACGGGGGCGCCTCAAACCTACCCACAGCACCGCCTCGGCAGGATAGGGAAGCTTCGGTTCGTCCCGGGCCCGCTCGAGCACCGATAGCCCACAGGGTCCCCCTGCTGCTTGACCGCCTCGGCAATCGACGCGAGGCGCAGGGAGACCATGAGGTAGTCAGCAGGCGACGACGCCACGACAACGAGGGGCCCGCCCAGGGCTACCACTCACACCGAGGCGGCCGCTATGACAGCAAGGAGGACCGCAATCCTTCTCCTAAACCGCCAGGCCCTCGGGTCTTCAGCAGGGCCATCCACGCTGCTCTTTTCCTGGCCCGGTTTCGGCAACCAGCCAATCTCGTGAAGTATAGCGGCGAGACCAACCCCGAACTCTGGCTTGCCGATTATCGCTTGGCCTACCAGCTAGGTGGCACGGACGATGACCTGCTCATCATCCGCAACCTCCCCTTGCTCTTGTCAGACTCGGCGCGAGCCTGGCTCGAGCACCTTCCTCCCTCACAAATCCATGACTGGCGTGACTTGGTTAGGATCTTCGTTAGGAACTTCCAGGGCACATACGTGCGCCCTGGGAACTCCTGGGATCTTAAGAGCTATCGCTAGAAACCGGACGAGTCTCTCCAAGACTTAATCCGGCGCTTCTCCAAACAGTGCATCGAGTTGCCCAGCGTCGACGACTCGGAGATCGTCCAGGCTTTCCTCTCCGGCACCACCTGCCGAGACTTGGTTCGAGAGTTAGGTCGGAACGTGTCGCGCTCAGCTGCCGTGCTCCTCGACATCGCCACCAACTTTGCCTCGGGTGAAGAGGCTGTTGGAGCCATCTTCCCCGACGGCGACACCAAGGGTAAGCGGAGGGATGAGGCCCCCGAGGCCTTAGCCTCCCACCTCCCCAAGAGAAAGAAAAAGGGGCGCCTGGGGAAGCAGGAGGTCCTAGAGGCCGATCTGGTCGCGGCCG
Source organism: Miscanthus floridulus (assembly GCF_019320115.1). Lineage (NCBI taxonomy): Eukaryota > Viridiplantae > Streptophyta > Magnoliopsida > Poales > Poaceae > Miscanthus > Miscanthus floridulus. The sequence continues at coordinate 190,927,790 of NC_089587.1, forward strand.
TAGAACGCAAGAATCCCCGAGGCCTCAAAGGCCCTAGGCCTTTCGACGACATGCTTAAGAAACCCTGCCCTTACCACCAAGGCCCGGTCAAGCATGCCCTTGAGGATTGCTCCATGCTGCGGCGTTACTACGCCAGGCTCAGGCTCCCCGACGACGACACCAAGCAGCAGGGCACCGGTGACCAGGACGATGACAAGGACGACGGGTTCCCCGAGGTACGCAACGCCTTCATGATCTTCGGTGGACCCTCGGCGTGCCTTACGGCGCGGCAGCAGAAGAGGGAACGCCAAGAAGTCTTCTCGGTCAAGGTGGCCACCCCCCGGTACCTCGACTGGTCTCGAGAGGCGATCACCTTTGATCGAGACGACCACCCCGACCATGTTTCGAATCCCATGCAGTACCCACTGGTTGTCGACCCGATCATCGGCAACACCCGACTCTCCAAGGTGTTGATGGACGGAGGCAGCAGCCTTAATATCCTATACGTCAACACCCTGGAGCTCTTGGAGATCGACCGATCGAGGCTCCGAGGCGACGTCGCACCCTTCCACGGCATCGTGCCAGGGAAGCGCACGTGACCCCTCGGGCACATCGACCTTCCCGTCTACTTCGGCACCCCCTCCAACTACCGCAAGGAAGTTCTTACCTTCGAGGTAGTCGGGTTTGGGGGAACCTACCACGCCATCCTAGGGCGGCCGTGCTACGCCAAGTTCATGGCAGTCCCTAACTATACCTACCTCAAGCTCAAGATGCCAGGCCCCAGCGGTATCATCACGATTGAGTCCACGTACGAACATGCATACGACTGCGACGTCGAGTGCGTCGAGTACGCCGAGGCTCTTGCGGAGACCAAGACCCTTATCGCCCACCTCGACCAACTCAGTGGCGAGGCGCCTGACTCCAAGCGTCGCGCAGGGGCGTTCGAGCCCGCGGAGGCCATCAAGCTCGTCCCGGTTGACCCCGCTTGCCCCGACGACCGGGCGCTGAGGATCAGCGCCACCCTCAACATCAAATAGGAAGTCATGCTCGTCGACTTCCTCCATGCGAATGCTGACATATTCGCATGGAGTCCCTCGGACATGCCAAGCATACCGAGGGAGGTCGCCGAGCACGCCTTGGACATCCAGGCCAGCTCTAGACCAGCGAGGCAATGCATGCGCCGCTTCGACGAGGAAAAGCGTAGGGCCATTGGTGAGGAGGTGCAGAAACTCTTGGCGGTCGGGTTCATCAAGGAAGTATCCCACCCAGAGTGGTTGGCTAACCCCGTGTTAGTTAAGAAGAAAAATGGGAAATGGAGGATGTGTGTAGACTACACTGGTTTGAACAAAGCTTGTCCAAAAGTCCCCTTCCCACTACCCCGAATCGATCAGATCGTCGACTCCACTGCAGGGTTCGAGACCCTGTCTTTCCTTGATGCGTATTCTAGTTACCATGAAATCAAGATGAAAGAGTCCGACCAGCTTGCGACTTCTTTCATCACCCCATTCGGCATGTACTGCTACGTGACTATGCCTTTCGGCCTCAGAAACGCAGGGGCCACGTACCAGCGGTGCATGACCCAGGTCTTTGGCGACCACATTGGGCGGACTGTCAAGGCCTATGTGGGCGACATCGTGGTCAAGACCAAAAAGGCCAGGGATCTTGTCGACGACTTGAGGATAGCCTTCAAATGCCTTAGAGAGAAGGGCATCAAGCTCAATCCCGAGAAGTGTGTGTTCGGGGTCCCCCGAGGCATGCTCTTGGGATTCATAGTCTCGGAACGCGGCATCGAGGCCAACCTAGAGAAGGTCTCGGCCATAACCAGCATGGGACCAATCAGAGACCTCAAGGGAGTACAGAGGGTCATGGGATGCCTTGTGGCCCTAAGCCACTTCATCTCACGCCTTGGTGAAAAAGGCTTGCCTCTGTACCGACTCTTGAGAAAATCCGAGCGTTTCTCTTGGACCCCTGAGGCCGAAGAAGCCCTCGATAGACTCAAAGCGCTGCTCATGAATCCTCCCGTCCTGGTACCCTCGGCTAGGGATGAGGCCCTCTTACTCTATGTCGCCGCAACGACCCAAGTGGTCAGCGTTGCTATAGTAGTAGAGAGGCAGGAAGAGGGGCATGCTCTGCCCACCCAACGACCTGTTTACTTCATCAGTGAGGTGCTCTCCGAGACCAAAACACGCTACCCCCACATCCAGAAGCTGGTCTACACCGTAGTCCTGACCCGGCGCAAACTGCGTCACTACTTCGAGTCTCATCTAGTGACTGTGGTATCATCTTTCCCCTTGGGGGAGATAGTTCATAACCGGGAGGCCTTAGGCAGGATAGCCAAGTGGGCTGTCGAGCTTATGGGGGAAACCTTGACTTTTGCGCCTCGGAGAGCGATAAAGTCTCAGGTCTTGGCCGATTTCGTGGTTGAGTGGACCGACATCCAATTACCACCTGCTCAAATTCAGACGGAGTGCTGGACCATGTACTTCGACGGATCCCTGATGAAGACCGGGGCAGGCACGGGTCTGCTCTTCATCTCGCCCCTCGGAGTACACATGCGCTACATGGTGTGGTTCCACTTCACCGCCTCCAACAACGTGGCCGAGTACGAGGCCCTCATCAACGGCTTACAAGTCGCCATCGAACTTGGGGCACGATGTCTCGACGTCCGGGGCGACTCGCAGCTCGTCGTCGATCAAGTCATGAAGGAGTCAAATTGCCTCGGCCCCAAAATGGAGGCTTACTGCAAGTTGGTACGTTGCCTAGAAGACAAGTTCGACGGTCTCAAACTAAACCACGTCGCGAGGAAGTACAACGAGGCCGCCGATGAACTGGCGAAGATGGCCTCGGCACGGGCTCCGGTCCCCCCGAACGTATTTGCCAGGGACCTTCATAAACCTTCCATTGACTACACCTTGGTAATGGAGGAGGGCCCACCTGTGGAAACCACGGTGGGGCTCGACGCCCCCTGTACTGCCGAGACCCCCTCGACTGAGCCCGAGGTCATGGAAGTCAACACCGAGCCTCCATAGACCAACCAGGACGTAGATTGGCGAATCTCGTTCCTCGATTGGCTTGATCGGGGGGAGCTTCCTAGCGATAGGACCGAAGCCCGATGGCTTGCGCGCTGAGCCAAGTCTTACGTCCTCTGCAATGACGAATTGTACAGGCGAAGTCCCTCCGGTGTCCTCCAACGATGCATCACCGCCGAGGCAGGCCAAGCCCTGCTTTGGGACTTGCACGCAGGCGCCTGCGGGCACCATGCGGCGCCTTGGATGCTCGTAGGAAATGCTTTTCGCCAAGGGTTTTACTGGCCGATGGCGGTCGCCGACGCCACCAAGCTAGTACGTTCCTGCGAAGGATGTTAGTACTATGCTCGACAAACACATCTCCCAGCCCTGGCCCTCCAAACCATCCCCATTACGTGGCCGTTTGCCGTATGGGGGCTCGACATGGTCGGGCCTCTGCAAAAGGCCCTCGGAGGCTACACCCATCTACTGGTATCAATCGACAAGTTCTTCAAATGGATCGAGGCTCGTCTGATCAATCGAATCAAATTCGAGCTGGCAGTGTTGTTCTTCACTGACATTATCCACAGGTTTGGGGTTCCTAACACCATCATCACCGACAACGGGACACAGTTCACCGACAAAAAGTTCCTGACGTTTTGCGACAACCACCACATCCGTGTGGTCTGGTCGACTGTAGGACACCCAAGGACCAACGGCCAAGTAGAACGTGCCAACGGCATGATCCTACAAGGCCTCAAGCCAAGAATTTACAACCGGTTGAAAAAGTTTGGCAAGAAATGGCTCGCCGAACTCCCAGAGGAACACTCCAAGCCGAGCCACGGGGTTCACGCCTTTCTTCCTAGTCTATGGGGCCAAGGCCATCCTCCCCACTGACTTGGAATATGGTTCCCCAAGGCTACAAGCCTATAATGAACAAAGTAACTGCACCACCCAAGAGAACGCCCTCGATCAACTGGAGGAAGCCCAAGATGTCATGCTACTACACTCGGCTAAATACCAGCAGACCCTACGGCGCTATCAGGCCCGGCGCGTCTGAGGCCGAGACTTGAAGGTAGGCGACCTAGTGTTGAGGCTAGCACAGAGCAACAAGGGCCGCCACAAGCTGACCCGCCATGGGAAGGACCGTACATCATCGCCCAAGTACTGAAGCCCGGGACCTACAAGCTGGCCAATGAGAAGGGCAAAATCTTCACCAACGCTTGGAACATAGAGCTGCTACGTTGCTTTTATCCTTAAATTTCCAAGTATTGTATATATTGTTTCTCGGAATACAATTAAAAAGCGTTCTTTAGTTGGTCTAATTTTTCGAGAACCCCCCCCCCCCCGAGCCCATCGTGGGTCTCGGCAATACGATAACTCGGTAAGGGAGACTCGGCTCTGCCTCGGTAGAACCAAGCCTCCCTCGGGGGCTAGATGGGGGACTCCCCCTAAATCCCACGCACCATTCTTCAGTCGTTTTTCGAAAAAATTCCTACGCCAAGTCTCTAGCACGCTCTGACGAATCGGTTGTAAAAACCCCTCGGACCAAAGTCTGTTTCCTAAGCAAGAGGCCGGTAGAGTCGCGAGACGGCCTACGCCTCCGGGCTACGGCACTCCCTCACTGCTTCTCGCCCAAGGGACGGCTTAGGCTCCAAGGAGGTGTTTTGCAAAAGAAATCTAATCAGAAGCAACAGAGGGCAGAGGCTCAGAAACACGAGAAAAACAACTAAGAAACACAAGTACTTCAAAAAGAAAGGCCTCGACGGCCACAAGCATTACGATACAAAGATAATTCTTACTCTATTTTTACATGGCCCCTTGGGCCTAGGTCAAGGCTCAGGGCCTCCAGCATCGGCAGATGGTAGGGGAGGGACCACCTCCTCTTCGAAGAGCGTCGCCAGCGCCGTGCCAGGGCCTTCCGCCGCCTCCATCAGCTTCGTGACCGCCGTGTCGGCCTCCTCGTCATCATCAGGCAGGACATAGCCATCACTGATGGCCGGGAGGTCGACGCCAACGTAGTGAGAGGAGATGACAGCCAACGCGCGCTTGACACCCGTGTGCAGCGCTCCTCGGAGCCGCTCGCGCATCTGGCTGCTCAGCGCGATCAAATGGCTCCCAAGGGAGCTGCCTGACTGAACCCCTTCGACCTCCAAGGCCTCGCAGGCGGAAAGGGCGGCACGTTTTAGTGCCTCGTGCTCCCCGATCTCGGTCTCGAGCACCGTCTGCACCGTGCTGGAAGCCTCGGCTGCCCGAGTAACCTCCGCCTCTGACTCTGCATCATGGAAAACGGAATAAGGTTGAGTGAGGGAAAAACAACCTAAATTAGGGGCGGAAGCCCACGAAACTCACCCTTGGTCTTCTGCTCCCAGCGTCGGGTCTCGACCTGACAGGCCTCGGCTTTCTCCTTCCACCGTAGGGCCTCGACCTGGGAAGCCTCGGCCTTCTCCTTCAAGCACTGGGCCTCGACCCGAGAAGCCTCGGCCGCCCTGGAAGCTTCACTCCCCAGCTCTGCGTCACACAAGGAAGTTAGGGAGCGAACATAACGAAAAGAAAACAAAACGAGGGGACTAAAACTCACCCTTGACTGTCCCCCTCCAAACCACAGCCTCGGTTTGCGAGGCCTCAGCTGCAGCAAGGGCCTCATCCAAGGCACCTTTCGTCAGCTGGTGCGCATTCTGTTCCGCCCCTAGCTGCCCCGCAAGAGCGGTGGCTGAGGCTGTAGCTTCAATGGCTCGAGCCCTGAAGGCATCCTGATCACTGGCCGCATGGGCGAGCTCCTCCTCCAACTCCTTGACCCACGCCGCCAGAGGGGCGAGCTGCTCTTGGGCCGTGGCCGCCTCGACCTTCACGTCGGCACAACGAAGGCGGAGGTCCTCCACCTTCGCACCGCTAGAAGCTCGTTGGCGCCCGCAAGCATGCCCTTTTGCCGCTGGAGCTGGTCCCAGACGTCCCTCTCCCACCGGAGAAAGACCGATTTCCCAAGGGACCGGGCCTCGAGCTCCTGGGGAAATAGAACAGGGGTCATTGATTGCAACAAAACTCAAAAAAGGACAACGTCGCATGAGAAAAGAAAACGCGAACCTAGGCGACTTCGGACAGTTTGTCGGCCACCACAGACAGCGCCGTCCGAAGCGACTGCTCCGCCAGCTGGCGGTATTGCTCGAAGGTGTCCCAGCGCCCGCCCTCAGCTGCGTCCTCGAGAGCGAACAGGGGCTCCCCCTCAGGGTCGTCCCGGCTCCGCCACAGTACACATGGGTGATCCCACCCGCGAGGCTCGGGTCGCACCCGCACGAGGGCCGAGCTTCCCTCGCCCAAGGTCGGAGTCGGCTATTCCACGGCGCCAGTCTCCTTGGTGTCAACCACCCCCCGCGCCCGGGAGGTATCGTTGGAGGAGATCGGATAGACCTCCGCCTCCTGGGCGCTCTCTCATAACAACGGCGGGCCCTGAACTAAGGGTGCCACCGAGGCCTCCACCGCCTTCATCTCCGCCTCCTGGATAGACGGCCTCGCCGCCATCACGTCGGCCTTGGCGATCTCGGGGGCTCCGACCTCCGCAATTATGGCCTTGACGGTCTCGGGGGCTCCGGCCTCCGCCATCGTGGCCTCGGTGGTCGCAGAAACACCGACCACCGTCGCTGCGGTCTCAGCGGTCTTGGGCGCCCCGGCCTCCGTTGCCTCAGCCTCGGAGACCCCGGGGGCCTCGGCAACCAAGGGCACCCCGGCCCCATCCGACTCGTGAGCCTCGCCCTCGCGGGGCAGAAGCACTCCCTCCCCCGTCTGTGTCGGGGTCGCCTCGGCAGCCCCTCCTTGGGTGGTCGGCTCCTTCGGGTCGGCCCTCACCGACGCCATGCCGCGTTGTATAGCGGCTTGTGCCTCCGCCACCCAGTGGGCGGAGGAGCCAGGGCTCACCTTGAGCGCCTTAAGGGGCGCCAAGGGAAGCTCGTCCGCAGGCCACTTCCGACTAAGGAAAAATCACCTACAGGGTTAGCACGAGACCAAAGAGCGAACGGAAGGCACTATGACCCCACCAAAAATACACCTACCTCGAACAGGGTGGCAACCGCTTCGCCACGGCGACCCTCGTCCACAAAGGCGGTGGCGGCAGCAGAGGCATCGCCTCCGTGTCCATCGGCGCCGGCCGGTCCTCAAAGGACCCCGGCGCCCCGTCGGTCCTCTACGGGGGCGGTTGCGTCGCCTCAGCCACCACTTGTTCCACCACCACCGTCGAGCCCACCGGGCTGACGGCGCGTTTTCCCAACGCCCGTGCCCCGGGCGTGTCGGCCTCGGCCTCGGAGCGAGCAATCGCCGACCCCGGGTCCGCTTCTCCTCCTCCTCCCGGGAGTATCGGGCTGCTTGCCAACGCCCCGGGCACCACCTCCACTACGTCAGGGAGATGGTCTAGGGGACCTTGCCCTCGTCATCCCTGTCCGAGGCCTTCGTCGACAGCGACGGCGACGGGGATTGCTCCAACGGGAGGCCATCCTTCCTTTGTTGACGGCGGCGCTTGTCTAGCTCCTCGCGCGCGAGGATCTTCTTTGTGCGCTTCACCGCCTTGGCGTCTTTCTGTTTTTTCTGCGCGTCGGCGTGCGCCCGGTTGATCGCCCGCCACCTCACGTCCTCGGGAACGGGCGGCGGAGAGGAGCGCACGTCCCTCATCCCCTGTAGGAACGACGAACGCGCATAAGGGAACAAGAAGTAAGGGGAAACGGAGGAGGCTCGGGGGCTACAGCGGCACATGACTTACCAGCGAGAGGAACCCCTGCGACGGTCGCATCGCGATGGGGGGTCAAGTTGCCGCCCCTCAGCTTCGCCTCTATCATCTCCCCCACCCGACGAACAATTTCCTCATCGGAAAGGGCGGAGGAGGACATCCGGATGCCCTCAATGGGCTCACCCGGCTTCATCTCGAACAGCCACCGCCGCCGAGCCATCAGCGGCAGCACCCTCCGGTGGTGGAAGGTAGCCACGACCACAGCCACGGTAAGGCCACGGCCCCGTAGCCTCTCCAGCCCCTCCAAAAGCGGCTGCATCTTGGGCTGGTCGTCCTTCGGGACGCCGTATTTCCATCTCTTTGGGCAGCTCCCCACAATCCGCCCAGTGTAGGGGGGAAGTCCTCCATCGTCGTTACGAAGGTAGAACCAGCTCGTGTACCACCGACGATTGGATGACGCGAGCTGGGCCAGGATGTAGAGGTGCTGGCGGTCCTAGCGCACTTGGAGAGTGCAGCCGCCGGCCCTCGTCGCTTTCCTCGTACCCGACATGCCCGTCGGCTTAGTGGTGTGCCTCGCCCGGAACAGATGGAGCCACAACTCCCAATGGGGAGCAATCCCCAAGTACCCCTCGTAGACGGCAACGAAGATGGCCGCCTGTGCGATGGAGTTGGGGTCGAAGTTGTGGAGCTCCACGCCATAGTAGTGCGGGAGCGCCCGCATGACCGATCCACTGGGACACCGAGGCCACACTCGTGAAAGGAGACAAAGCTCACGACGTAGCCGTCGTGAGGCCTCGGCTCTGGCTTGCCGAATGGAGCGATCCACTCTGGCCTGGTGGGGTCCGTCACCGGACAAAGGAGTCCGCCGTCGACGAGTGACTGGAGTGTCTCCACGGTAACATCGGAAGGATCCCAGGGGTCCGCCTCGACAACAATGATGTCGCCGGCCATGAGTGCGATGGAGGGATCAGATGCGGCGGTGAGTTTTTCTCTCTCCCACGCTCTCGCTTTTTCTCGCTTTCTCCCTGGCTCGCTCTTCTCCCTTCTTCTTCCCGGCACCCGCTGCTCTAGCGACGGCTCGATGGAGGCAGAGCTAACACAGGCAAGGTAAGGTGAGGAGGGGCAAGACTCTTCGAGTATTTATGCAAGGGGAAGGTGAAACGAACGGGTGATGAAATCGGGAAGTTTCCCCCCGATCCGGCGCAGTTAACCATGAGCCGATTTTGCCGCCCACGCGCCCACTTCTTTCTCATTAATTGCGGGAATAGTTATGTCCCATCCACCACGTCACGCTCGGCCACTACGGCAGCAGGCGTCGTTTCGTCTCCCCAGGAAACCGCCTCAAAAGGCGCGCCACCCGTTGCCGAGCCAATGGGGAAGATATTCCCCTCGGCCTATTCCTTTCAGATGAAGGAACCAGGCTCTGAGCCTATTATGGTCCAGGGGTTCGAAGGCTGGGCCCTCAGAGGTTTCGACAGCCGCCCCAGGGCAACAGAGTTAGGGACGACTTTGGGGCGAGCCTACGAATGGCCGAGGCCCGAGCGAACAATCGCTCGGGGCGTCCTAAGTCGTGTCCGAGATCAGCAGGGAAGTCTCCGAATGGGATCCCACCGTAGGGAGGCACCTGTAATAGAACCGACCAATTATACGAAATTAAGTAAGAAAATCATCCGCCAGAGCAGACAATTTAGCAAACTTAAGCCCGTATAACCCGGTAGTCCGTGAAATCATGAAGGATTTCAAACCAACTTCCATTCCAGCCAAGATCGTAATAAGTTTAGCGGTCAACATCACAAATTACATAAAAGTTCGCAATCTCAGATACATCAGAGTTTCAACATAGTTATTACAAAACCAGTTCGAATAAAAGTAGCGGAAGTCATTTGTTCAAACCACACACACACTCACGCGGAGTTTAAATATAGTGCCAGCGAATGATCATCTCCAACAAAAGCATCAGACGAGATGTAACGAATGACCTTGCCCATGGTCCTAAGCATCACCCATGGCAGGATAAAGGCAGTTGATACAGTAGCCGTAATACATCTGCCCATCTGCAACAAGTGGGAATAAAACCCTGAGTACGAGAAGGTACTCAGCTAGACTTACCCGACATAACCAAAAATAAATGACACCAAGGATTATGAAGGCTTTATAGTAGGGTAGCTGACTCATTTGCAAAAAGAAGCATTTTTAGTATTTCAAGAACCTTTCTAAAAGCATTGTTGCCAAGTTAATTATTATGATCCTATCGACTAGATTTGCACCTATACTAGAGTAAACATGTGATTAAGCAGATAATGATAACCAATGATCATTAAACAACTTCCATACTGTCATATTCATTATAACTGTCCAAGTGTTCCATAAACATTTACTACGATGAAGTAACTCAAGTCAAGTGCTCACTGTCCAGGAGCAATGGCGATTCGAATCGATTCCTAATCAGCTGGTGATTTATTCCTTACACAAACCTCACTCACCCGCTAAAGTGAGATATTGATCACCGAGTCAATTTTCCAGGTATCTCAAGTTTGCCAGGAACCACATGTACCCGGGGGCCGACCGACTGCACTTTGGTCTTATCATCTCACCCCCGTGTCCTACCACACCTGCTCCGGCACAGTGCGTTGCAGGCAATCTACTCGGCCTGAAAAATCTCCCAGCTTCGCGGTCGGAAGGTACTTTATCCGGCCAGCTAAATGTAAGGCATGCGTTCAACATGACTCGAGGCCCAACAACGGTCGGTCCTTAATCGACATAGACGGAAACACTACAGTCCAAAACTATGCAAGTCTCCGTCCAGTCTCAACTTCATTTACACTTAGTTATACCATGACTTCATAGTCGTCCAAGCAGATCCAGGTAACCACCTATAGCTCGCAGGTGACAGGAAATCACCTGACTTCTACCGGTCTAAGCCAGCTAAGCATTGACTTGACTGCAGATACCAGGGTAACAAGGATATAGTATAACAAAGGTAAACAAGGTATAATGCAGCAACGGTTGCAAACAACTCCTGAACGTAATGCATCAATTAAAGTAAAGCATTTAATTAATAATTGCAAACCAGGAGAAAAATGCTCCAGGGCTTGCCTCTCTCGAAGGAGCTCGGACGGTGATCGGGGCACTCCGGAAGTTCCTCAACGTCCTCCTCGTCGGCTTCTGGCACTTCCTGCGGCTGCACCTCGAACTACTCCTCGGGCTCTTCGGGTATGATGACGGAGTTCTTGGTTTGCGATCCTGTATGATGTAATGTGCGTAAGTGCTTATGCAATCGGTGCATCGGATGAGATGAATACAATGAATATGTTTGAATGCAAGGTAGTCAACATCATCCAAGAAAATATACTACAAGCACATGTCATCTACTGCATTCTCTTCTACTACTAGTAGGTTAAGTCAACATATCTTATTAAATGCTTCAAAGATACACCAAAGCTATTATTATTAACTAATCTTGTATTAAAGAGGATTATTTTATTTCCTTTTAAATTAGGGCTACAACAGCAATCTATATTTTTGGGGCTTATAAAAATCTGAGAAAATTACAGTAGCATAGTACTACTCTAAGTAGACTACCATCAAATTTTCATGATATTTGAATGAGTGGATTAGCCTACACAAAAATCACAAGCTATGGCATGATTTTGTACATAAAAATACTTTGAACTGTGAAAAGTGTCAAACAACAGAATTGATATTTTTCCTAGGTTCTTCATAGCATATAATGACTGTACAAAAATTGTCACATGCATGTTTTATACAAAATTTGCTCTCTAGCTAAAATAACAAAATCAGCTATTAAAGATACTTGAACTACACCTCAAAATTTTCCCACCACACATGCATGAAATATATTTTTCCTAGGAAATTCATGACATAAGAAGATTAACAAACTTGGAATCATATTTTTCTGAAGCCTATAGATTTTTCTACATATTTTTCAAGTTATCAGCAATATTCATGATTAAATAAAGTTCTATAGAAAAGTATTTCAAAAATGACATGCAATAATTTTTTCCAAGTAGATCTGGTGATAAGGAACCTAGCAAAATTTGTTTCAACAAATTTGGAGCAAATTGGGTACCCAAACATTTTCCAAACCATTTCTATTTTCAAATAATAAAGAGAAATTGAAAACGGATTATTTCTACTCCTACTGGGCCGGCCCGTGGAAACGAACTGGCCCACGGCCACAACCGGCCTGCTCAGTCCGAGTGAAGGGGCGAGCGGCGGCCTGGCTCAGGGTTCGGCCCACGGCCATCCTGGCCCAGCATCGGCCGAGGCGAGACGCCACGCCTACGCCGGCGGCCAGGCACCACGGCGGCGCGGCATACCCGCGGGCGGGCGCTTTCTGGCCACGGGAAGGCGCACACAAGGGTCGTGGGGGCAAAGTGGTGCAGATGCGCGAGAAAAGGATGACAGGGTTGGAGCGGGTCGCCTGCGCGGGCACGAGCTCCGGCGAGCTTGCCTCGGCGAAGCGGAGAAGAAATCGGCCACCACGGCCTCTCACCTCGTCTAGGCAGCCACACGCGGGCACAACCGAAGAGCTTGACGAGGCGGAGCAGCCGGCGGGAGGAATCGGGGAATGAGGCGCGGGAGGAGGAGCAAATCGCCAGCGGAGTGACTACGGCGCTCGGTGGCGAAGCTCGCTACGTGCGGGAGGAGCTGCTGCGGCTGGCTGAGTGGGGAGTGCTGCGCTCGGACAGCTTGAATGCGGAGCTGCGGTGGCGTGATAACGGCGAGGCGCGCGTGCATGCTGGGGCCACGGGACGCCACCCGGCCGGCGTCGTCGGCATGCGCTCGCCACGCGGCGCGGCGTGCCTGACGCGGTCGGGCGCGGCGCGCGGGTGGAGAAGACAGCGCGCGGGAGGACTGGGCCACGGCGATCGAGCTGGGCCGAGGCGAAGGAGGGGATGCGGGGTGGATGTTGGGCCGGCTTTGGCAGGCGGGCCAGAAGCGAGGCGGCGGCCCGCGAAGGAGAAAAAAAATACTTTTCCAAATATATTTTCAAGGAATTTTTACATGCCATCTTTCAAATATTATTTTGAGCAAGAAAATGACATCTTTTGAAAATATACCAAAAATGAAAGTTGCTTAGAATTTAATTCTCTACAACTTTGCTTTTATGACCAAAGTCCAATTCTTGATAGATTTTGAATTATAAAATAAAAGTCGAGTTTTAACTAAAAATCCAAATTTTGGAGAACTATTTTTAAAGCAAAATTTGGCAATAACTTGAATACAAAATTTGCTCCAAAAAATTGTGCTAAATAATTCTAGGTGATTTACAATCATAGCCAAACATGTTTCACTAACCTAGCATGCATAATTTGGGCAAACACAAGTCTAAACAAGTATATGCAACATTCATGTTTCACTAGCATGTTTCATATGTTTCGAAATAGGGTTTCAGTTATTATTATTTACATGATTAGGCATGTATGATTTGGGTGCTTGATGATGCATGATATGCATGATTTGTAATGCTTAAATGCAGGCATAACACCGGGGTGTTACAGCCCTCCCCCCTTATAAAAATCTCGTCCCGAGATTTGGGTTATGAACCATTTGTTATAAAAATCTTCATAAGCTTTTTGTAGGTACTCTCCTGTTTCCCAAGTTGCATCTCCCTCATCATGATGATCCCACTGTAACTTGTATATTTTCACCACACTATTCCGAGTAGCACGTTCCTTCGTGTCTAACACCCGGACTGGCTGTTCACGATACACCAAATCTGATTTGAGTTGAATACCTCAAGGTTCTATTCTTTCCTCCGGAACACGCAAACATTTCGTGAGATGTGATACATGGAAAACTGGGAAAACGGTACTCATTGTCTCAGGTAACTCTAACTTGTAGGCTACTGGACCTCTTTGTTCTAAGATCTTGTATGGTCCTACGAATCTCGCGGCAAGCTTTCTTCGAATTCCAAACCTTTTCTTCTTCATTGGCGTGACTTTCAGATAAACATAGTCACCAACTTCAAACGCAAGGGGTCTCCTTCTTTTGTCTGCATAGCTTTTCTGACATGATTGGGCAGCTTTCATATTTTGCTGAATAATATGAACTTTCTTCTCGGCTTCTTCTACAAAGTCAATGCCATAATACCTTCTATCTCCAGGCTCGACCCAATTCAATGGTGTTCTACATTTTCTGCCATATAAAGCTTTGAAGGGAGCCATCTTGATGCTTTCTTGATAACTATTATTATAAGAAAACTCAGCTAACGGTAACCATGACTCCCATGATCCCTTAGAAGACAATACACAGGCTCTTAACATATCCTCCAAAACAGCATTTACTCGTTCAGTCTGACCATCTGTCTGAGGATGATAAGCGGTACTGCGAATCAAACTAGTTCCTAAGCCTTTGTGTAAATGTTCCCAAAAGTGAGCCGTGAACTGTGAGCCTCTATCAGATACTATGGTCTTTGGTATACCATGCAACCTCACAATTTCTGCGATATATCTCTCAGCATATTGAGGTGGTCGATAATCTATTTTGACCGGTAAGAAATGAGCGGTCTTGGTAAGACGGTCCACAATTACCCAAATCGAATCATGTCCTTTTTGAGTAGTGGGCAAACCCATGATAAAATCCATACAGATATCGTCCCACTTCCAACTAGGGACCGATAAGGGTTGCAACATACCGGCAGGTTTCATGTGAATGGCTTTCACTCGACAACATGTGTCACATCTGACAACATATGCTATAATTTCTTTCTTCATTTTGGTCCACCAATAACGAGATCTGAGTTCTTGATACATCTTACTACTTCCGGGATGGATAGATAGCTTAGAAAGGTGAGCTTCATCCATGAGTTTATTCCTAAGCTCTCGATCCTTGGGAACCACAAGACGGTCGTCAAACCACAACACGCCCTGTTCATCCACTTTAAAGTGTTGAGACGACTTTTCTTTTATTTTCTCTTTGATGTGGAATATCCCCTTATCGGTTTTCTGGCCTTCTATTATCTTACTTTCCAAAGAGCAACTAATCTGAATACTATGTAACACAGCAGGATGCATTAGATCGAACCCATCTTCAAGTAATGGCTGCACATTTAAGTAATGTGACTTTCTGCTCAAAGCATCTGCCACTACATTGACTTTTCCAGGATGATATTGCACATTCAAGTTGTAATCCTTTATCAATTCCAACCATCTGCGCTGTCTCATGTTTAGCTCTAGTTGGGTAAAGATATACTTAAGACTCTTGTGATCCATGAAAATATTGCACACATTACCAAGTAGATAATGTCTCCAAATTTTTAGGGCGTGCACAACTGCAGCAAGTTCAAGATCATGTGTTGGATAGTTGACCTCGTGCTTTCTCAATTGACGTGATGCATAAGCAATGACTCTCCTTTCTTGCATAAGAACACAGCCCAATCTAGTCTTCGATGCGTCGCAAAACACATCAAATGGTTTCTCGATATCTGGTTGTGCTAGAACAGGAGTAGTGGTCAACAGTTTCCGCAACGTGTGGAAAGCTGCTTCACACTTCTCTGTCCACACAAACTTGTGATCCTTCTATAGGAGACTCGTCATCGGTTTAGCAATTTTTGAGAAATCTGGTATAAAGCGACGGTAATAACCCGCTAGTCCTAAGAAACTTCTAATCTCAGGAACTGTGGTCAGTGCTTTCCAATTCATAACTTCTTGCACCTTACTTGGATCGACTGAAACTCCATTCTTTGACAGAATGTGACCAAGGAAAGGAACTTCCTTCAACCAGAATTCACATTTGCTAAACTTAGCATACAGTTGATGATCCCTAAGTCTGGTCAAGACAGTTCTCAGATGCTCTTCATGATCTTTCTCGTTCTCGGAGTACACCAGAATGTCATCGATGAATACTACCACAAACTTATCCAATTCTGGCATGAAAACTGTGTTCATCAAAAACATAAAGTATGCAGGAGCATTTGTCAAGCCAAAGGACATGACAAGATACTCATACAACCCGTATTTGGTGGAAAATGTAGTTTTCGGTATATCCTGTGGCCTAATCTTGATCTGATGATAACCGGATCTCAAATCTATTTTTGAGAATACCTTGGCCTTGGATAATTGGTCAAACAGAACATCAATATGTGGCAAGGGATATTTATTCTTGATGGTCATAGCATTGAGTGGCCTATAATCTACGCACATCCTCAATGTGCCCTCTTTCTTTTTCTTCACAAACAAAATGGGACATCCCCATTCAGACTTGCTTGGCCGAATAAATCCCTTTTTTGACAAATCTTCTAATTGCTTCTTCAGCTCAGCTAACTCATCTGGAGGCATCCGATAGGGTCTCCTTGAAATCGGAGTTGTTCCGGGGACTAACTCAATTCCAAACTAAATCTCCCTATCTGGCGAAAGACCAGATAGCTCATCCGGGAATACATCCGGGAATTCACACACTACCGGAATCTGATAAATAGGAATGACTGCCGTAGCACATGTAACACTTATCAGGTCTGTTCGCCGAGGCAATGGTACTTGGAAAGTACCCTCACCTAGGGGATCCTTAAGGGTAAGTATTCGACTTCCAGTATCTATGACTGCTCCCCAATCCTTCATCCAATTCATCCCTATAATGACATCCAAGACTAACCCAGGCATAACTATCAAGTTCACTCGAAACTTCCTGCTACCTAATTCAAGGGTTGCCCCTCGAACCATCCGGTTGGTCAAAACATCAGCCCCTGCTGAACTTATACGGTACCCATACCCCAATTCTGTGCATAGTTGTCCATGTTTCTGTGCAAATGCTTGACTCATAAAAGAATGCGATGATCCAGAATCAAATAGAACAACTGCAGAGTTTTCGTTGACAGAAAACTTACCAGCAGTGACGGGCTCTCCCTCTGGAATTTCATCCACTGTTGTACTGTGCACTCTAGCATTATAAGTCTGCTGCTTCTTCTTGGGCGGGTACGGACAAAACCACGAGAAATGGCCGGGTTGATCACAGTTATAGCAGGGTCCTCTCACTGTCCTGGCAGATCCCACAGCTCCCTTGGAACTGCCTTGTACCGTAGTTGCGGCTGCTTTGTTGGGCTGTACTGCCATCTTGTACGGCTTTTGAGGTCCATGGAAATTCTGACTTCTTTGCTGAGGTGGCCAGAACCTAGCGCCAGGTGCCGATGGGCGATATGGAGGACGACCTCCCATAGGTGCTCTAGCTTGAGACGACCCACCTTCAAAGGCTCTCTTGCGTGTCTTAGCTGCGGTGCTGGCGTTGTTATTCTTCTCCTGCTTCAGACAGTCGCTGATGAAGTCATTGAATCTAACGCGGTTGTTGGTACCAACATGCTTCATCATTTTTGGATTGAGACCCCTCTTAAAACTGGCTATTCTTTTAGCATCTGTGTCAACCATGTCGGGAGCATAGCGACACAAGTTGTTGAAGGCATGCAGGTATTGCGTCACGGTCTTGGTGCCCTGGTTTAATGCCAGAAACTCTCACAACTTGATTTTGGTCAGCCCTGGTGGAATATAGACTCCACGGAAGGCCTCAGCAAACTCTCTCTAAGAAATCTGAGCATTTGGAGGGAAGGTGGTGCGATGGTGCTTCCACCACATTCCTGCCGGTCCCTGCAATTGAAGTGCAGCATACTCTGTTTTTAGAACCTCAGTCATCCTCAACACACGGAATTTATCTTCCATCGTGTTGATCCATTCCTCAGCATCGAGTGGCTCTATTGCTTCCTTGAATACTGGCGGCCTGGTGTCCATGAAATCTTTGAAGCTGCTATATTGGTTCACTCCCATGCCACCGCCTTGATTGTTACCACGTTGAACGTTATTGGCGATGGTGCGCAGAAAATCCTCCATGTTCTTCTAGGATTGTTCCGTATTGCGCTGACTCCCGAGCAGCTGTGCAAGGAACATCTCGGGGGTAAATGGGGGAGGAGGTGGCAAATGCGGTTCATGGGGAGGTTCATTGTTGTTGTCGTGGTTTCCACCACCACCACCATCGGTCCCCGCACCGTTAGCACCGGGCTGAGCGGCCTCATACGTGGTTCGGCGAGTGTTTGTCATCTGCATATTTCAGCAACAAGTAATGATTGAGTGAAGCTGTAATAATTGCGAGTGAAGGAAAAATTATGCCGTACTGAATTTACTGGAGAGAATAAATTCATGCAATAAAACAGAGGCACAACAATCGCATCCCAATTAAAACAACAACACTTAATCGAATTACTTCAACGGCAAACATCACGTCCATACAATTAAATTGCCAGCATACATACACTGGACTTTTTAGGCGTTCAGATATCGCATTCGAAAATCAGTTCCAACCACATGACAAGTCTCATACGTTCGAAGCAACATACAATAGGTTACATGCCAACAAAAGAAAGGTCATCGCAGCAGGACCTAGATACTAGCGCAAGGCAACTAGCCTACTCCTCGGGGCCATCGTCGGGATCGGAGACATCACCATCGCCTCCAGGTGAAACTGCAGGCTCGTCCTAGTTGTCGTCGTCGATGTCCATGCCAACGACATTCGGTGGAGCATATGGGCCAACCCCATTGTAGAGCGCGTGAAACTCCTCATGCAGATTGCTGTTGTATTCCTCTAGCTCATCGACTCTCTGCAGCAGAAGGTTTCTTGCATTCCAGGCTTCATTCCTTTCCTGAACCAACTGTCCTATCATGCGGTCTGCATTGTTGTTGGCTTGAGTCAACGTATGCACTCGCTGCATAGCTCTATCACCTCTCTCAACCGCCTAATCTCGCTGTAAGTTCATATCAGCCAACTGCTCCTGCAAGCTAGCTATAGCACGTGCCTGTCTCTTCTTCTGCTTTTTCCCTTTTAGCTTATCCTCACTACGCAAGCCAGTCAAAGTCTAGTAGGTACTCTCAAGACCCTCATACGCTCTGATGGCGGCGAACATAGCACTCATTGCCTGGTTGTCGCTAGCCTGTCCTTCAGCTGGACCTCTGACCAATGCACTTCCCTGAGGCTGAACCCAAATGGCATCACGAGGATCATCCCTAGGAAAAGTACCAGCTAGAGCTACTGCAAGCTCACTGGGAAATCTGCTCATAATGTCCCTGATGACACGGAAGGCTGCTCCCTCTGCACCCTCAGCTGGAGTGCGACCCTCAAACTCCAAATGCCAACCATCCCAATCTGGAGCATCACCGAGAGCAGGAACCGTGATCTCCACCACTGCGAGTCCATCCTCTGCTAACTGGCTCTCATTCCAAGAGTACACCGGCTCTTGACCCTCTGGGTACCCCACATCATGGAGCACTCTCCAAAGCAAAGTTGGCATGCCAAACTCGCTCAAGAAGGTGTCCGTGGTGCGGTGCTCCCTTAGGGCCAACGGACGTCGAGGTGCTCTTCCTCCGGTGGACTTACGGGCGGTCTGCTTCGTGCAGGCCATCTGTAGCAAAAGTTCTTTTATTACCTCGGGGAAACATATTTTAGGTGATACAACTTTTATCAAAATGAGATAATCAATTTATAAGGGGAGGAATGCATGAGATGAATGAAATGCACAAGTAACATGATGTATGTACGTGCCGTACGTTCTCACAAACTTAGGAAATAAATAATTTCTAACGATGAATTCGGTGGCATACAACGATCTCTCAATTACGTAGCTAATACGTTCTACACGATAGCGTTGTTATGTACCTGCAGAAGATTCATTTCAGCCCAATTCCTAATGAATGCATGAAAGCAGTAAAGTTTTATCTACACGCTTTACACGAATCCCCAGATACGTGTACAACAGTAGTAACTACCCGAACCATCGTCCTATTGACGGCATCGCCTCAACAGACGGAAGACCTATACATGAGATACCTTTGTAAAACATGCGTAGAACATGTAATTACTCCAGCATCATATAAGCATTCACCCTAGATCGGCGGTGTATCCGATCATGCTCTCACAACTCACACTTACCGAGGCGTAGAGGCAAATGATCCATACATTACCACTCAAACAAGTGGCACTCATACAATAGCACACCGTATGAGCGACGAAAAAGAAATATGATGCAAGAACCCTAGTCAGTACTTAATTAAGCCACCTAAAGTCCTTAGCTGGGCATAAAGGATATGATCACTAGCACACTTTATAGTTTTAAAATCACATTTTTCAAATGCCATTTTGTTTTAAATACACTTGTGAACAGTAACACGCTAAACCATGCTCTGATGCCAGCTGTAACAGAACCGACCAATTATACGAAATTAAGTAAGAAAATCATCCGCCAGAGCAGATGATTTAGCAAACTTAAGCCCGTATAACCCGGTAGTCCATGAAATCACGAAGGATTTCAAACCAACTTCCATTCCAGCCAAGATCGTAATAAGTTTAGCGGTCACCATCACAAATTACATAAAAGTTCACAATCTCAGATACATCAGAGTTTCAACATAGTTATTACAAAACCAGTTCGAATAAAAGTAGCGGAAGTCATTTGTTCAAACCACACACACACTCACGCGGAGTTTAAATATAGTGCCAGCGAATAATCATCTCCAACAAAAGCATTAGACAAGACGTAAGGAATGACTATGCCCATGGTCCTAAGCATCACCCATGGCAGGATAAAGGCAGTTGATACAGTAGCCGTAATACATCTGCCCATCTGCAACAAGTGGGAATAAAACCCTAAGTACGAGAAGGTACTCAGCTAGACTTACCCGACATAACCAAAAATAAATGACACCAAGGATTATGAAGGGCTTTATAGTAGGGTAGCTGACTCATTTGCAAAAAGAAGCATTTTTAGCATTTCAAGAACCTTTCTAAAAGCATTGTTGCCAAGTTAATTATTATGATCCTGTCGACTAGATTTGCACCTATACTAGAGTAAACATGTGATTAAGCAGATAATGATAACCAATGATCATTAAACAACTTCCATACTGTCATATTCATTATAACTGTCCAAGTGTTCCATAAACATTTACTACGATTAAGTAACTCAAGTCAAGTGCTCACTGTCCAGGAGCGATGGCGATTCGAATCGATTCCTAATCAGCTGGTGATTTATTCCTTACACAAACCTCACTCACCCGCTAAAGTGAGATATTGATCACCGAGTCAATTTTCCAGGTATCTCGAGTTTGCTAGGAACCACATGTACCCGGGGGCCGACCGACTGCACTTTGGTCTTATATCCCGCCCCCGTGTCCTACCACACCTGCTCCGGCACAGTGCGTTGCAGGCAATCTACTCGGCCCAAAAAATCTCCCAGCTTCGTGGTCGGAAGGTACTTTATCCGGCCAGCTAAATGTCAGGCATGCGTTCAACATGACTCGAGGCCCAACAACGGTCGGTCCTTAATCGACACAGACGGAAACACTACAATCCAAAACTCTGCAAGTCTCCGTCCGGTCTCAACTTCATTTACACTTAGTTATACCATGACTTCATAGTCATCCAAGAAGATCCAGGTAACCACCTATAGCTCGCAGGTGACAGGAAATCACCCGACTTCTACCGGTCTAAGCCAGCTAAGCATTGACTCGACTGCGGATACTAGGGTAACAAGGATATAGTATAACAAAGGTAAACAAGGTATAATGCAGCAACAGTTGCAAACAACTCCTGAACATAATGCATCAATTAAAGTAAAGCATTTAATTAATAATTGCAAACCAGGAGAAAAATGCTCCGGGGCTTGCCTCTCTCGAAGGAGCTCGGACGGTGATCGGGGCACTCCGGAAGTTCCTCAACGTCCTCCTCGTCGGCTTCTGGCACTTCCTGCGGCTGCACCTCGAACTACTCCTCGGGCTCCTCGGGTATGATGACGGAGTTCTCGGTTTGCGATCCTGTATGATGTAATGTGCGTAAGTGCTTATGCAATCGGTGCATCGGATGAGATGAATACAATGAATATGTTTGAATGCAAGGTAGTCAACATCATCCAAGAAAATATACTACAAGCACATGTCGTCTACTGCATTCTCTTCTACTACTAGTAGGTTAAGTCAACATATCTTATTAAATGCTTCAAAGATACACCAAAGCTATTATTATTAACTAATCTTGTATTAAAGAGGATTATTTTATTTCCTTTTAAATTAGGGCTACAACAGTAATCTATATTTTTGGGGCTTATAAAAATCTGAGAAAATTACAGTAGCATAGTACTACTCTAAGTAGACTACCATCAAATTTTCATGATATTTGAATGAGTGGATTAGCCTACACAAAAATCACAAGCTATGGCATGATTTTGTACATAAAAATACTTTGAACTGTGAAAAGTGTCAAACAACAGAATTGATATTTTTTCTAGGTTCTTCATAGCATATAATGACTGTACAAAAATTGTCACATGCATGTTTTATACAAAATTTGCTCTCTAGCTAAAATAACAAAATCAGCTATTAAAGATACTTGAACTACACCTCAAAATTTTCCCACCACACATGCATGAAATATATTTTTCCTAGGAAATTCATGACATAAGAAGATTAACAAACTTGGAATCATATTTTTCTGAAGCCTATAGATTTTTCTACATATTTTTCAAGTTATCAGCAATATTCATGATTAAATAAAGTTCTATAGAAAAGTATTTCAAAAATGACATGCAATAATTTTTTCCAAGTAGATCTGGTGATAAGGAACCTAGCAAAATTTGTTTCAACAAATTTGGAGCAAATTTGAGTACCCAAACATTTTCCAAACCATTTCTATTTTCAAATAATAAAGAGAAATTGAAAACGGATTATTTCTACTCCTACTGGGCCGGCCCGTGGAAACGAACTGGCCCACGGCCACAACCGGCCTGCTCAGTCCGAGCGAAGGGGCGAGCGGCGGCCTGGCTCAGGGTTCGGCCCACGGCCATCCTGGCCCAGCATCGGCCGAGGCGAGATGCCACGCCTACGCCGGCGGCCAGGCACCACGGCGGCGCGGCATACCCGCGGGCGGGCGCTTTCCGGCCACAGCAAGCCACGGGAAGGCGCACACAAGGGTCGTGGGGGCAGAGTGGTGCAGATGCGCGAGAAAAGGATGACAGGGTTGGAGCGGGTCGCCTGCGCGGGCACGAGCTCCGGTGAGCTTGCCTCGGCGAAGCGGAGAAGAAATCGGCCACCACGGCCTCTCACCTCGTCTAGGCAGCCACACGTGGGCGCAACCGAAGAGCTTGACGAGGCGGAGCAGCCGGCGGGAGGAATCGGGGAATGAGGCGCGGGTGGAGGAGCAAATCGCCGGCGGAGCGACTGCGGCGCTCGGTGGCGAAGCTCGCTATGCGCGGGAGGAGCTGCTGCGGCTGGCTGAGTGGGGAGTGCTGCGCTCGGACAGCTTGAATGCGGAGCTACGGTGGCGTGATAACGGCGAGGCGCGTGTGCTTGCGGGGGCCACGGGACGCCACCCGGCCGGCGTCGCCGGCATGCGCTCGCCACGCGGCGCGGCGTGCCTGACGCGGTCGGGCGCGGCGCGTGGGTGGAGAAGACAGCGCGCGGGAGGACTGGGCCACGGCGATCGAGCTGGGCCGAGGCGAAGGAGGGGATGCGGGGTGGATGTTGGGCCGGCTTCGGCAGGCGGGCCAGAAGCGAGGCGGCGGCCCGCGAAGGAGAAAAAATACTTTTCCAAATATATTTTCAAGGAATTTTTACATGCCATCTTTCAAATATTATTTTGAGCAAGAAAATGACATCTTTTGAAAATGTACCAAAAATGAAAGTTGCTTAGAATTTAATTCTCTACAACTTTGCTTTTATGACCAAAGTCCAATTCTTGATAGATTTTGAATTATAAAATAAAAGTCGATTTTTAACTAAAAATCCAAATTTTGGAGAACTATTTTTAAAGCAAAATTTGGCAATAACTTGAATACAAAATTTGCTCCAAAAAATTGTGCTAAATAATTCTAGGTGATTTACAATCATAGCCAAACATGTTTCACTAACCTAGTAAGCATAATTTGGGCAAACACAAGTCTAAACAAGTACATGCAACATTCATGTTTCACTAGCATGTTTCATATGTTTCGAAACAGGGTTTCAGTTATTATTATTTACATGATTAGGCATGTATGATTTGGATGCTTGATGATGCATGATATGCGTGATTTGCAATGCTTAAATGCAGGCATAACACCGGGGTGTTACAGCACCGAGCCACCATGGCCCAGCGAACGGCCTCGGCACCTACTAGAGAAACCCTCTGGTACTCTTGTAGTGTGTCTCTGGACCGCTAGTCGTCCCCTAGCGAACGGGGCACGGGCCTCCACTCAGACTCACCCGATAACAGCTCACCGGAAGTGCCAATGCTCGTTCCCATCGAGGGTAGCCTGGCACATTCCACCCCTCCTTCCGAGCGAAAAGGAAGCGTGAGGGTCATACCAAAAGCCAGGGGGACCCCTGACGGACCTCTCGCTCCGTGCGGAGGCTAGAGGGCTCTTCCTACAACCTCGCCGAGACCCCCGCGACCCGAACTCGTACTTATGGGCTCGGCAAAAACGATATAAACTCCTCACTCAAACACGAAAACGAAAAAAGCCCCTGGAGGAGTAACTCCACTCCTCCAGGGCCTCGGGGGCTACACCCGGCGGGTGCGCTCGCGCACACCCACCGAAACCTCAAGAAACAAAACACAATCCCTATAGGAGCGACTGCAAACCAAGTCTCGATAAACCCTCAGGGAGGATGCCCTCACCCTCCCTGAGGCTCGGGGGCTACTGTCGGGTACCATAAAATAGGGTACCCCGAGCGTACACCCAAAGAGGCACTAAAATCCCATCAACGGCAAAGTTAGAGGGTAAGCCATGGGCTCATAACCAGCCCCATCTGAGCCCACCCGGCTCTCCACATCGCCTCAGGCCTCTCACGGGAGGTCTCGGCATCCTGATGCAATTTCCGCCTCGCACGAGGCCTCTCACAGAAGGCCTCGGCAAGGAGTCCAATCTCCGTCTCGCGCGAGGCCTCATTCTCTGTATCGCTCGAGGCCGGCTTGTCCATAGCCCGTCGCCCCCCCCTCGATCGATCTTCTCGACAACGCGTCATGTCCCATTAATACGTCAACCACTCCCGCAATCTCAGCCGGACGATGGCTCGACACCGCAGAATGGCCGACATGATGTAAGGTCGCATCAGCGCCATACCAGCTGAGACAGGGCACGGTGGGGATTACCGGTCACTGTATCCTGATGCTGTGCCCACGATCAGCGCCCGCACTACACTGCGCCCCACGATCCCCGCCTCGAAAACAACACGACATGGACAGTCTGGCCCGGGTCATCACCGCCTCCGAGCCAGCACACCAGATCAACCGCTCTCTCCAGGCCTCGACACTATGCACCAGGGTCTCGGCTATCTCGGGATTCATGTCCGCCGAGACCCCCCGCTGCAGTGCAGCCTCGGCGCCGACCGAGCCTCGGCCTCGCGCACAGTCAATCCACAGCAACTCGCACGCTGACCGCCGCACCCACTCCAAGGCAGCCCTGGAGCTCCCATGATGCACAGGATCGGATGTGACCAGCACGCCGCCCCAGTGCTCCAAGGACGGACCACTCCGACGACTATGCCGCCACAGGAACAGGCCACAGGGCTCGGACATGCCGCCTCTGTTTGCACGACGCCGTATAGTTAGCTCATGTACTACCCTCGTCATCCCTTCAAACTATAAAAGGAAAGGACTTGGGCTATTTCTAGGGGGAGAGAGACTCACGAACACCCTGTAACACACACTTCACAGCCGCCTGAGAGCAACGTCTCAAGCAGCCCACACCACATCTCGCCGAGACCTGGGACTAACTCCCTCTCTCATCTAGCTTGTAACCCCCTACAACAAGCATTTCGGTACAAGGAATACAAGATCGATCTCCCAGACTGGACGTAGGGCCCGAATTGCCCGAACCAGTATAAACCTTGTGTCTCTTTGCATCACCATCTGAAATTGGGAACACGTAGGATAAATTCACTAGTTGGTTGAGGACCTCCCGGTCCGAAACACCGACAGCTACCTTGATGAGGACTAGTGCTAGGTGATCTGGTTGGACTTTATTGTAATATTTGTGGTTTATGGTTCTGACTTGTGCTTGGATTTCATGAACTTGTCGTAATAAACATGTGAATGATGATGAACATGTGACTTGTTGTTGTAATATATTGTGATTTGTGGTTCACAATTATGGTTGTGATATATTATGAGAAAATGGGTTCTGTATGAAATGCTTGTGTCGATGGAATGCAAAAAAACAAAAAAAAATTAAATTTCTGCCTCTTTGCCGAGGGCAATGACCAAGGCCCTCGGCAAAGAAGGGTCCTTTGCCGAGGGCCGTCCCATTGCCCTCGGCAAAGATTCATTGGAAAAATTCTGGAACTTTTCTTTGACGAGGGCCATGGTTGGAGGTCCTCGGCAAAGACTTTTTTAAAAAAAATTAAAATTTCGTTGCCGAGGGCCTGCGGGGAAGCCCTCGGCAAAGATTTTTTTTAAAAAAGAACAATTTTTTGCCGAGGGCCGCCCTCGGCAAAGATTCATTGAAAAAATTCTGGAACATTTCTTTGCCGATGGCCATGGTTGGAGACCCTCGGCAAAGAATTTTTTTTTAAAAAAATTAAAATTTCTTTGCCGAGGGCCTGCGGGGAAGCCCTCGGCAAAGATTTTTCAAAAAAAAGAATAATTCTTTGCCGAGGGCCGTCCCATTGCCCTCGGCAAAGATTTTTTAGAAAAATTCTGCAACATTTCTTTGCCGAGGGCCATGGTTGGAGGCCCTCGGCAAAGATTTTTCAAAAAAAAAAAAGAATAATTCTTTGCCGAGGGCCCCCGGAGACGGCCCTCGGCAAAGACTCCGTCACAGGCGCCGGCGCCGTGACGGCTGCTTTTCTTTGTTGAGTGCCGCTCCAGCCCTCGGCAAAGGCTTTGCCGAGTGCCCGATAAAGGGCCCTCGGCAAAGACCCTCTTCGCCGACTCAAGATTTCCCGAGGGCCGCCCTCAACAAAGCCTTTGCCGAGGGTTAATGGGCCTTTGCCGAGGGCCTCAGGCCCTCGACAAAGAGGCCGTCTCCAGTAGTGTCTGTAAGGAAAACAATGACCCGCTTTCACCCGCTGGGTGTGGATGCGCGACCCGGATGAGCTTCCGTACGTGTTCAAAGGAGTTCATGATCTTCCCGGCACATGCCGACCAAGCTATGGATACAAACGGCCTACCTTCTTATGCCCAGACTCCATTATATTGATGCCGCCTGTGGGTAAGAAAGTGGATCGTGCTCTGCTCATCCATACTGATGAGTACCAGGAATGGCATCGGAGTCCATAGAGTCACGCAGCTCCTCACCGGCGACCGTCACCTGTGCCTGGACTCCGGGCGTACTTGACGGCCGTCCGACCTTAGGGAGACACTTCCTCCCGGGAGGAGGCTACCGTGCACGTCCAGCCCCCCTGGTGTGCCGCGACAGGGACCCTGATGACGAGGAGCATGTACGCCGCCACGTGGAACAGGAAAATTCGAGGGCCCACCAACTCTTGTCAAGCTGCTCCTCTGTTCGTGTGACACGTGTGCACACCAGTTCGCCGCCTGTCTAGACCACGGCCGCAGCAGCCGCCACTTCCCATTGAGCTCACTTCGAAGCCGAGAACCGTTGCCACATGTCTGACTGACCCCATGGTGCACGAGTTTCGTTTCGCCTTGGCATCTGGCAAGGTTCGCCATGCCTCTGAGTTTTTCCCCAAGTCCGGAATATACTCTGCTCTCCTCTGCTTGGACTGGAATATACTCTGCTCTCCTCTGCTTGGACTGAACTGAATCTTGCCATGGCTTCTGAGTTCGCATGTGGCAATGAACATGTCACTGCCTGCGATGGCTATAGACAAGGAGGTAGCCCTCAGGCCGGGGGTGCATCTTAATGAGGTGGCCCCGATCGACACATGGAGATGCAGCTCCCTCCATTTGTTGACGCCATCGCCTCCAAGGTACGTACAACACAGGGACATCGATGGCGCAAGCACAGAGGAGGCCGGACTCCGTTGGCGACTTCTGCTCCGGCATCTTCACGTCGGCTCCTCAGGCGATCCTGCCGCCCTAACTACACCATCTTCACGTTGGCAGCACAGGGGAAGATAGTTTCTGTTGTCGCAGTGTTGTGGTTGTGGAAGGGCAGCATGAGGAAGTGTAGCAGGATTGGAGTTAACTCAAGGTTAGTAGGTGGTGCTGCCAGCTGCCCCCAACCAGGATGTTTTAGCAGGATGGAATAGTTGGGCTCCAGCAACATCCTTCCACCTGGTGATTGATTGCACCAACTCAAGAAAAATCTAGCTAGAACAGGGTCATCAACACTGGGAGCAGGTGTCAGAACTGGTCTGCATCTGCTGATCTTCAGGAATGGCTACTGAACATATCACAAGGAGAATGCACTATTATTACAGGACAGTCCTAGGTGATGTTAACAGTCTGGTCCATTTGGAAGCAAAGAAACGGCAGAATTTTTAAGAGACACAGAAACGAAAAATTCTCCGGTTGATCTTTTCCCTGAAAAAATCAACGAGGAGGCTTACTTGAGGAAATCGGCAGGGGCAAAAACCTTTTGTTTTCCTAGTTGCGATGCACTCTTACACAAATGAATGACTAATCAACTTTAGTCATACTTGTAGGCGCGTCATGCACATGTAACTCTTCTCCTATCTTATTACTACTTTCTCCCTCCTGTAATATAAGGGAGATAAAGTTCAAAACTTGTACCAAAATAAAAGATATTCTGGGTCGTCAACCTTCTCGATCTGTCCTCTGTCTTTTTTTTGCATGAAAAATTGAGAATTTTTTAAAACTCAACGTCATTAAAAAACAACCAGCATTAATTAAGGAAAATAACAACTAAACTACTCCTTCCAATCCTAATTAGTGAGGGGCAAGATGATCTTTTGTCGTGGCTCCTTATTTTGTTTGAAAATCACTTGGATCCCTTATATTACAGGATGGAGGGAGTAATATAAAGCCAGTAATCATCCCAGGTCTTTCAAATAAAAAGGTAGCAAGCTTATTATTAGGCAATTTATGCCATATAAATACTTCAAACCGTTACTTTTATTTACTGTATATTTCTTCAGGGCATCAAGTCGGGATCTCTTGTTGTTCCGAAGAAAAGGAGACATACATATACCGTGATACCATACCATACACAGGGTTCACGTACTCTGGATGGATGGGTACACATGGATCGATGCGCATGTTACAATAGGTATACATATATGTGTGTATAAAAATGCGTACTGGTGTCCAGATCATTGATCACGGCGATAGAATGGTGGTGTACTAGTGTGATCATGTTTTGGGTGCATATTTGCCGATGCTTTCGTCGAGCTCCTCCTTGTTAGGCGCAACGATGGATGCCTCCTCATCGTAGTCGAGTATCATCAGGAAGGTCGGCAGGGCCTGCACTCCACAATCCTTGGCGAGCTCCTGCATGAATTAATGAACCTACAATTTAGAAAATGTTTGATCCCATATAACTAGTTGTATAGTTAGCTGCTAAAAGTTAGGTAAGTTCATGTTTGGATCTTCAGCTAATTAAGCTAATAAACCAGCCTAATATCTTACATACCACCCTAGCTAATAATTAGCTATTAGCTGGTTTCTTCTAGCTAGCTAACACAGCTAATAGTTAGCTGGGTGGATCCAAACAGAGCCTTGATTAGGCCCGCCGGACTGACGGTAGATCGGTTGGTTACCTTGAACTCTTTGTTGTCGACGTCGACTGTACAAAAGTCGGCTTTGACGTTATTCTTCTTGCAATTAGCTGCGATTGATTCAAAAATCGGCTTCATGAACTCGCACGTCGAGCGGTAGGACACTTTCCCCATGAACTCCAGTACGAGCTTAAATTGGGCGTACGTGGAAAGAGATTGTGTATGAGAGACAGACAGATCAGAGAATAATGAACAATGGAATTAATTAATTCTACAGAAATTAATTAATAAGAAGGTAATATATGTACCAGCTTGCCATGTCCATTAGCATTATCCACAACTTGATAAAAGTGGTTCATATCTCGGACGGCTGTCACGGACGAACTCATCGTGCCTTCTTCTTCTTCGGATTAATTTGCTTTTAATTTGCTGTGGATCGACGTACAACTCGCACAAGGAAGGGAGAAGTATTACCCACACAACAACTCGCCTTGCTTCCTGGTGATAATTTATATAAAAAACAAACAAAAAAATCGTCTTGGTGATGGATATGGATGAGCGGGCAGGTCCTGTGGGGAGCTGATGCCCTATATATAGCGGTGGAGCCGATGACAAAAGGACGATAGGTTTGGATGGGAAAGAATAGATGCTTCCCAATTCATTATATCTTTATGTCTAAGGCCCTCAGAAATTTCAACCATTTCATTTCGATCCTAAGCATCTAATTTGGTCTGCTCCGTGCTGGGGCACGTGAGCGAATATAATAATGGACGCTTCTTTGTTGCATGCTTTTCATTTTTTTTCTTCTACCCTGCTTGATGGTTTCTTTTTTATTTTTTAAATTAATCACACAGTACAAATATACGTTACTGACATCTCGCTATCGATGAGCACATCACCTATCGCTGAAAGTTTAGCGCTGTTAAATTCTGAAAGAAATCGACGCGCACTAGTGTTAACTCAAGGACTCAAACCCGGACGGACATGCATGTCCACAAGAACTTGTTCCTTATAATAGAATCCTCATAAAAAGTAAACTAACCCTAGCTCCCTCTTCTCTCTCTCTTAATTTTCAAAGACGGGCACTTGTAACGCCCGCCTCAGAAAATCAAATCAGCCTAATCTCACACGCATATAAAACCGAGCCAAACCCTAGCTCCCTCATCTCTCTCTTAATCCCTCTTCTAGCCGCCGCCTCCTCTCAGTCACATTCAATCTCTCTCTCCCAGCAACCGCATGTGCCTCCCTCCCTGTGCGCGGCTGCGCATGAGCGTGGTGTGTCACTTTCGTCCGGTTTTGCCATCATCCTGTCCAATGTGGTGCAGCACGCAGCCCCGTCTCCCTCCGGTTTGGTGCGTGGCCCCTCGGTGCGGCGTCATGCCCCTCTAATCCGACGTGGTGTGGCACGACATCGTGTCCCTCTGGTCCGGCATGGTGCGGTGCGGCGTCATGTCCCTCTAATCCGACGTGGTGTGGCGTGACATCGTGTCCCTCTGGTTTAGCATGGTGCGGCGCCTCCTATCATCCACCTCGATGTGCTGCCACCATCCTACCACCCCGACGAGGACCCCTTGATCCGTCAAGTGCTGCGACGATCCGGCAAGTGCCGCGATGATCCGGTGAGTACAACATCGATCCGGCGAGCGGGGACGATTCACCGCGGATCCAACGAGCAGAGGCCAAGATAGGTACTCTCTCCCCCCGTCGTCGAGATCTACTATCATCATTCTGTCGCGAAATACTCTCACCGCCTAATCTACTTGTGTTTTTGTTCTGGTTCTATATGATTTGAAGGTGCTGGCGTAGACGATGTGGTGGTGCATATTCGATGATGGCACTGAGGAGGGCCACCTAGCCTCGATCTGGCCAAGGGCAGCGCGGTGGAGACCCGCCCGGCCAATGGCGGCCGGAGGAGAGCCATCCAACCTCGATCTAGGACAAGGGTGGCACTAGATCCGACCTAGTTGGGGACTTCGAGGAGCGGCAATGGCAGTGGCAGAAGCAAAAGCAAAAGCTGCAGTGGGATTTTTTTTTTATTTCCAGAGGCGGGCGTCGTTACTTGCCTGCCTCTGGAAACATCATTTCCACAGGTAGACACCAAGGACCGCCTCTGATAATCTACGATTAACATTGAGCATCTCTCAGAGGTAGGCAGACTGCCCGCCTCTGGAAAGCATTTATGACCGTCTCTGATGTTACTTTTTTTACTAGTGATCTATGAGATTGTTGCAGTAGTTTTGGGCGAAAGCTCAGCCCAGCTCCCAGTTGGGCCAGATGGTGATGACGCCCTCGGACAGAGATCCCCTCTTTGGAGGCGATGCTGAAGAACAACTTGTTACATCCCCTCCGATGGTGTTCTTGTGCAATGCAGCTCTTCTCCACCACCTGGCTCATGTTAACGCTGACGGTGATTATGTCTTTGGATGTCATATCCCTCCTCAGAGGCATCGTTGGAGAAGCTCCGATCCAGTAGATAGTGAACTACATGGTGTTGCCGCATTGGTGCCTTGGAAAGTTGGAATAGTAGTGCTGCATTTTTACTGTGTTTGCTATTCGTGGTTATGCCACAATTCGCCCTTGTGCTGGGGCTGGTTACCTTTGAGGTCTAGTTAATTTAGCTAGGCAGTGTCATGGCTTTAGCCCAGTTTTCCTAAATTAACTGGGCAATTAAGGGGTTTGTCTTGTTTTCCCTAAAAATGGGGTCGTTGATGTGTGATTATGTCACTCTATATCAATACAATTTAGGTGAGGATGCTCTCCCCCGGTGACCATTAAAAGAAATACGGTTGTTAAGTTTTCCAGCAAGCTAGGTGACTCGCTCAAAGTTTGCATTGGCTCTTGATTATGATAACAAAATTTCAGATTTGTGGGGCTGTGGAGGGGAGATGTTCATCAATACAAGGCGGAGGACGACAGCACGCAAGTATGCACATCCTTTATCTAAATACTTCCTCAGTTTCAAAATGTAAGAGGTTTTAGTTTTGCCCTAAGTCAAATTATCTAACTTTGAGCATACTAAAAATGCCAAATAAATGTAATGTTAAGATATGTTTCATGGTAGGTTTTAATGAAGCTAATTTCATATGATGTTATAGAATCTATAAACTTGGTCAAATTAATTAAGTTTCACTTAAGACAAAAAGAAAACATTCTATGTTTTACAATAGAGGGGTATCTTCACTCTCTTCTTGTTCCTTTCTACTCTCTTCGTTCTAAATTATGTTATTTTAGCCTTTTTAGGTAATTATAGAGACATAACATATATCAAAATGCATAGCAAAAACTATGTAATTTCGAACTGAGGGACTAGATTTTAATGTAGGTGTGATTAATATAGTGTCAAATAAAGGCTAACATCTACTGAGTCTTTTATTTATTTATTTCATTACTACAGGAAGTATTTTCAGAGATGGGCATCTTCCATTAACAGAGGTGGACAGTCCAACCGTCTCTAGCAAATAGTCTCTGTTAATAGCCATTTACCGAGGTGGTCGGTATACCTATCCGTATACTTGCCTTTGCAAATCGATTAACAGAGATATGCACCTTAAGATGTCCGTCTCTATTAATGGTTTTTGAAAAACAAAAAACCATAAATTTTGTGTCTTTTAAGGTTCGAACCCAAGACATTTCAGCACATTCAACACCTTTTTACTACTCGACTACACACTCATTTGTGCATATATGTAGACACTATCTTTTGTATCAACATTTCAAAATCTTATGTTGAATATTTTTTATACTAAATAACACAAATAAAAAAGTTTCAACTACAATGTTTTAAATCTTGTCAAGCACTACAACTTAGGTATAGGACATGTCCCCATCCAAGATTGTGTGAAAATTTCAAAATCTTGAATCTCAGAGTACGTGAATTTAAAACCAATATTTGAGACTCTAAATTACATCAAATCAAAAAGTTAACAACAACAGGCTTGTAGATCTAGTCTGCCAGTGCAACTTTTGTATTGACCATATGAACATTCAAGGTCGTTTGGAAATTCTAAATTTTAAATTTCAAAATCTAAGAAATTAAAACATATATTTGAGACTCTAAGCAACATCAAATTAAAAAAATTTCAACTTCAAAGTTGTAAAATGTATCGAGAAATACAACTTTAGTATATACCATGTCAACATCCTAAATTTTTTGAAAATTTTAAATTCTAGATTTCAAAATATGAGAATTTAAAACAATATTTTGGGACTAAAAATAGTTTAAAATAAAAAATCTTCTCAACTACCAAGTTGTAGATCTCGTCGAGAGCTACAGTTTTTATATAAAGTTCGTCTTCATTTGAATTTATCTAAAAAAGTTATGAATTACTTTTAGATACAACTATTTCTAGAGAGGCGGCCCACCTCTATTAATTAATCAATCTTTAGAGACGGACCCTTAGAATGGCCACCTCTGTTAATATCGATTTTTATAGAGATGGACACCTTAAGCGTCCGTCTCTGAAAATCGATTTATAGAGACACTAAGGCAACCACCTTTGCAAATCAATGATTAACATAGGCGCGCGTCTTAATGCCCGCCACTGTAAATTATTAACAGAGACAGTCATTTATCTGGAGGCCGCCTGATCATTTATAGAGGCGGTCTCTAAATGTGCTCGTATCCATTAATCAGAGAGGGTGACTTCTAAAATCATTTTTGTATAGTGTTTACTGGTACATTTATCTACAAATTCTCCTAATACTTGTCGGCTTGTCCACCACATCCTCGAAAGTTATAAAAGAAGGCATCTTTGGGTTCTTGGCAGAACGGCAGTCCCATCTTATTATCATGATAAAACCCAGATGCCTAGCTGCGACGCCTTCATTTGTGTTAAAATTCCAAGGTATATATCATCTGTCCATTCGATGGTATACGTGTGCAAATTCGAGTTTGGTGGCTACATTATATTGGACCTATATAGGAAGCAAAGAATATTAGGCATAGGCTGCGTAGAAGGAGACTCAACCAAGAAAGCTTACAAGGGACGTGCCACTTGCAAAGATTCCAGATAAAAATGAGAATGAGGCTTCAACACCACTACTCCTCTATTTTAAAAAGAAAGATTCCAACCCCGCTTCCGCTGCCTTATCTTATATTATTCCGATAGAAAAAAAATTTTCGTGAACATGCTTTGCATGTGTACCACCAAGGAGGAATTTTACAGCGATTAGCGCG
This sequence comes from Miscanthus floridulus, assembly GCF_019320115.1. Taxonomy (NCBI): domain Eukaryota; kingdom Viridiplantae; phylum Streptophyta; class Magnoliopsida; order Poales; family Poaceae; genus Miscanthus; species Miscanthus floridulus. The sequence continues at coordinate 190,962,272 of NC_089587.1, forward strand.
GGTCGGCCTAGAATGCGAGCGGCACACCAGAGGATAAAGCCCTGTAATAAGAGCCGAAAAAAGCCAACACACTCAACTATGACAGCTATTACAGAGCATGATTTTGCCAATAGACTCAACTATGACAGCTATTACAGAGCATGATTTTGCGACGTCGGAGACAACAGCACGATAATCAGCTCCCCGCCATCGCCCACAGCGCGACAATGGAATTGCGCCTCTTGCCCATGGAACGCATCAAGGATGGTTTCCATGTCTTCGGGTGAGCACCTGATTGTCGAGAACGAGCACTTGTCCATGCTGTTGGATTGATCTCCCACGCCATTAGGCCCAACGGCCTTTGGGCCTTGTTCTCGCGCCCTGATCGGGGGCGCCCAACCCTACATGGTTGGTGGGCCCCCGTCGCACAGCACTATAAAGGAAAGGTGGGGGCCGGGTGAAGGGTCGAGATGGCGACTAGAGGGGGGGTGAATAGTCTTTTCTAAAACTTAATCGCGTCGGCTAACCGATACAAATGCGGAATTAAAACTATCGGTCTAGCCAAGACTATACCCCACTCTATATGTTCACTAGCACCTTGCAAAGATAACAATTATGCAACAAAGGTGCCCGGCTAGCTAGAGCTCTCCTAAACAATTCTAGGAGCAAGGTTATATAAACCTATGCCACTAGTACTTTAAGCAACAAGGGAGCTCCTACACATGCTAGTAAGCAAAAGCACAAAGCTAACTAAGCTCACTAGCAATGCTCAATAACAAGGCAACCAATGCCTAATTAGAGAGCGCAAATACTTAGCTACACAAACTAAGCAATGTGACTAACAAGGTTACTAAAACCAAATTAGCCACGCAAGGGAGCTACTTCTATGCTACACAAGCAAGAAGGTAATTAGCAAGCTACACAAGCTATCTAATTACAAGAGCAACTACACAAGCTTAATATGTATAAAAGTAATTGCAAGCTTGTGTAATGGGGATGCAAACCAACGGGAAGAATAAGGTTGACACGATGATTTTTCTCCCGAGGTTCACGTGTTTGCCAACACGCTAGTCCCCGTTGTGTCGACCGCTCACTTGGTGGTTCGGCGGCTAATTAGCATCACCCGCTAAGCCCGCACGTCGGGCGCCGCAAGAACCTACCCCTTGAGTGAGGGTAGCTCAATGACACGCTTTACTAGAGTTGCTCTTCGCGGCTCCCACGGGGCGAGCACAATGCCCCTCACAAGCACTTCTCCGGAGCGCCGCACAAGCTTCTTGCGCGCTTCGACGGAGACCACCACCAAGCCGTCTAGGAGGTGGCAACCCCCAAGAGTAACAAGCACCACCGGCTTGCAACTCGATCACCTAGTGCCACTCGATGCAACCTCACGATGCAATCGCACTAGAATCGCTCACTCACACAATCGAATGATCACTATCAAGTATATGTGTGATGGAGGGCTCCCAAGCACTCTCAAGCATGGACACAAAGTCCCCTAAGGTGCTCAGCACCAGCCATGGCCGAGGGCCACTTCTATTTATAGCCCCAAGGGCTAAACTAGCCGTTACCCCTTCACTGGGCAACGGTCGGGCCGACCGGACGCTCCGGTCGTGTTGACCGGACGCTGGACCTCAGCGTCCGGTCACTCACAGACGACCACGTGTCCCGGTTCCAACGGTCACTTGACCTGACCGGACGCTCCAGCTTCAACTGACCGGACGCTGAACCCCCAGCGTCCGGTCGTTTCCAGTAAGCTCCCGAGCATGACCGGACGCGTCCGGTCGAACGCGATCGGACGCAGCCAGCGTCCGGTCACTCTCCAGCTACTGCTACACTCCACGTCAGTGCGACCGGACGCAGCCTGCCAGCGTCCGGTGCATTCAGATCCAGCGTCCGGTCAGTTGACCGACGCCAGCATCTTCTCCATTCTCTTCACCCTTGCTCAAGTGTGCTAACCACAAGAATTTGCATCCGGCGCAATAGAAAATAGGCATTCCATTTTCCCGAAAGCGCCGAATCCCGCCTCACAAGCTCGGCGGGAGGGAGAGAGGGACCCAAACCCATCTCACCCCTGCAAACACCACCTCCTTTGTAAATGTGCCAACACCACCAAGTGTACACCACCATGTGTATGTGTGTTAGCATTTTCACAATCATTTCCCAAAGGATGTTAGCCACTCAACTTGCCACGCCACTCGATCCTAGCGACAATGCAAAGTTAGATCACTCGAGTGGCACTAGATGACCGATATGCAAACAAGTTTGCCCCTCTTGATAGTACGGCCATCTATCCTAAACCCGGTCATAAACTTCTCTACACACCTATGACCGGTGAAATGAAATGCCCTAGGTTATACCTTTGCCTTGCGCATTCCATTCCATCTCCTCCAATGTCGATGCAACACATGCACCAACACGATCAACAATGATATGATCCACTTCATATCATCACATGATCATATTGGTTCATCGATCTTGACTCTACTTGCTCTTCACCGTTGCCATCGTCCATCGGCGCCAAGTCTTGCTCAAGCTTCACCGCCACGCGGTCCATCACTCCAAAGCCTTCGACTTGCCCTTCACGCTTGCAACCGGTCCATCAAGCCAAGTCTTGTCTTGATCTTCTCCACCTTGATCACATGACTCAATGTCATGTCTCATGTGCATTTAAGCTCCTTCATCATCACATGTGTGAGCTTTGCAACATCTCCAAGCCATTTTCACCTTCATGGCATATGTTGCTCACACACATGTACCTATGGACTAATCACCTGTGTATCTCACATAAACACAATTAGTCCACCTAAGTTGTCACTCAATTACCAAAACCAAACAAGGACCTTTCACCGGGGCTCGCAGTACGAGGTTCACCGCGCCGCCAGACACCCCACCGACATCCTAACCCTAACCCGATCTTGAGAAGGGGCGCTGCCAGCAACGGGAAGCACCACCGACGCCGGCAACGCCACCCCGACGCATACGCCGTCGCCAAGGACATCACTGCACCGACTCCTCTCTCCACCGAACGTCGCTGTCGGCGTGCAGATGGCATCAGCGAACGAGATCCCGACCGGTGCTTCGACCACTACGGCCTTCAATGGTCTGCAACCTCTCACTCCCCTTCTCTCTGCCTCTCTGTAGATCGTGTATTAAGATCTTTGATTACTGGGATTTTGACTCGATTGAGTCCTACAAAATCTAACAATGGTATCAGAGACAGGTGGCCTCTGTGTATCCCTAACCGGGTAAAAGAAGAAAAGAGAACAGATCCATTCGGATCAGAGAAGAGATAGGGCCCTCGGCTCACGAAGCCGAACCCTAACCCAAGAACAGAACAGATCTAATTTGGTTTTGGCCGAACCCTAAGACCTAACCCTAATTCCCCACATCAAAAGAAGAAGGGGAAAGGGGAAAGAAGGGGAAGAAGAAAGAAAAGAAGGGTCGGAATCCTAACCCTAACCCTAGTTTCCCATTCGAATGAACGAAAGAAAAGAAAGAAGATAGAAAACGAATCTGAAGGGAGAAGAAAACTACCTCATCGTGCGTCGGGATGGCCTTTCGTCGGCGCGGGAGAAGAAGGGCCGAGCCGGGGGCAGCTGCTCGTCGGGCTCGGCCAAGGGGGCGCCGTGGCCAGGCCGCTCGACGGCGGCGTGCTCACCCGTTGGGGAGCACGCGCGCCGGCGAGGGGGCCAGCGACGGCGCCATGGCTGCCCGCTCTGCCGTCCTCGCTCGTGGCTGCTCGGTGGCTGCTGTCATCGCTGTGGCTGAGAAGAGAGAGCGAAGAGAGAGAAAGGGCAGGGGGCGAATGAGCTAGGGTTCCGGGGCACCGGCCGCGGCGATGGTTTTTGACCGGCCGAAACGAACGCTCGGCCGTCCGATTCGATCCGACGGTGGAGCGCGACTGGACCGCCGGCTGGCCCAGGCGGGCGCGCGCGGCAGCGCGACTTTGCTGGCCCAGGCCCAGGTTGCGGCCTGGGTGCGGCCTGCGCGCGCGGAGAGCTGGGCCGAGCCGGTTTTTGCCGTCTTGGGCCGCGCGCATGGGCGAGCTAGGCCACGCTGGGCTGAAGTGAAAAGAAAATTTTGTTATTTTTTCCAGGAGCAATTTTAATGCATATTTTTTGATGAATTTGAATGATTTTGATACAATTTTTCTGTGCAAATATTATCCAACGATATTTTGCCAGAAAACAATAAAGTACTCCGTGCTTCTGGAAAAATAATAATATGAAAAGATTATTAATGTTTCCGCTGTGCATGATAATTATTGTTCTCTTTGATTAAATTTGAACCAATGGGATAATTTAATTTTAAGAGAAGTGATGAATTTTTGATAATTTTGATGAGATTATGATGTTGTTATTTTCTGACCAACGTTGTTAATAACAATATTATAATTTTGATCCATGAGAAATTATGCATTAATTTTACTTCTGCCCAACGGTGATGTAAAATGTTTGCATGGATGAATTATAAGTTTTAATTTGACCAACGTTGAGTTAAAGCATGAAATTTTATGTATAAATGTTTCTTACTTACTCTGGTGTGATTTCAGGAGGCAAATGCATTGTGAACATTGCCAAATCCTGACACTCAATGGGACCAATCACCGTGTGTGGCGGGAGAAGTATGAATTAGAACTTGCGTTGGGAGAGGTCGATTTTGCCATCACCTTACCGTGTCCTACTGAGCCAGAGGACCCAGTGAGAGGTGAAAATGAATCTGACGCTGATTTCGCTGCTCGAAAGCGTGATCATGCTGAAATAAGAATGAAATATGACCTTGAACATAGGCAATGGACTCTCTCCAACCGCAAGTGCCTGTTGGTGGCCAAGGCCACCATAGAAGAACAGATAAGGGGCTCAATCCCTGAATGTGCTACTGCCAAAGAATATCTTGAGAAAATCAAGAGTCAGTTTACTGGGTCTACCAAGGCCACAGCAAATTCACTGATTAAGAAGCTTGTGAATGAGAAATTCACTGGTGGTAGCATAAGAGAGCACATTTTGAAGATGAACACTACGGCATCTAAGCTAAAGGAAATAAATTTGAAGGAGGAGGATTTCCTGATTCATTTGATTTTTGCTTCTTTGCCAAAAGAATATGACACCTTCATTGTGAACTACAATATGCAGCCTAAAAGATGGAGCATAGAAAGACTCATCTCAATGTGTGCTCAAGAAGAGGAGAGGAAAAAGTCCTCACAGGGTGAATTCGCTCATTTTGTGAAGGATAACAAAAGAAAGAATTTTAATGGCAAGAATTCTAAACCACAAGGGAAACCCAAGTGGGATAAGGCCTCTTCCTCCAATTCACAGGGAAAAAAACCCTAGGATTCTGAGAATCAGCAGTATGGTGGAGCTGAAAAAGATAAGTGCAAGCACTGCTTTAAGAAGGGACACTACAAGAGGGATTGTCCAGACTTCCTGAAATCTCTGCTAAAGAAAGATGATAAATTTATTATATTTGTAGATGAATCCCTGTATTTATGTTATGATAAATCCACTTGGTGGGTTGATTCAGGAGCAACTACTCATGTTGCAAATTCCTTACAGGGGTTAAGTGGGACGAGAACCTTGCAAAGAGGAGAAAAAATGATTAAAGTTGCAAATGGAGTGCAAGCCAATGTTGAAGCCATTAGAGTTTTTTTTCTTTAGAATTGAATAATGATTTTGTACTTAGACTTAAAGAAGTACTTTATGTTCCCTCTTTGCGTAGAAATTTGATAAGCGTTTTGAAACTTGATGATGATGGAATTGATTGCCACTTTGGTGGTGGTAAGTGTAAGATACTGGTTGATAATAAATGTGTTGGTCTTGCCTTCCGACAAGACAAGCTTTATTTATTATCTCTTGCTGAGAATGCGAATAATGTATGCGATGAGAATGTGAATGATTCCCCATCTACGACTGTAACTAAAAAGTGGAAGAGAATTGATTATGTCTCTTCGAAATTATGGCATTGTCGCTTGGACCATATTTCGAGGGGGAGAATAGAACGATTGGTTAAGGAATCAATTCTCCCGCACTTAGAATTTTCAGATTTAGAATAATGTGTTGATTGTATCAAAGGAAAGTATGTCAAGAAAATTAAGAAAGATGCCAAACGAAGCATAGGAATTTTAGAAATAATCCACACAGACATATGTGGTCCTTTTCCTGTGAAAAGTGTGGATGGTTATGATTCATTTATAACATTCACAGACGACTACTCTCGTTATGGCAATATTTATCCAATTAAAGAAAGATCGGAAGCATTGGATAAATTCAAAATATTTAAAGCTGAAGTTGAAAATCAGCACAATAAGAAAATCAAGATAGTACGGTCAGACCGAGGTGGAGAGTACTATGGGCGACATACCCCTTATGGCCAAATTTCTGGACCGTTTGCAAAGTTCCTACAGGAAAATGGTATAGTTGCTCAGTACTCCACACCGGGGGAGCCTCAGCAGAATGGAGTGGCTGAAAGACGTAACCGTACCTTAATGGATATGGTAAGAAGCATAATAAGTTACTCCACATTACCGATTAGTTTATGGATGGAGGCACTGAAAACCACTATTCACATACTTAATCGAGTACCAAGTAAATCGGTGCCTAAAACACCGTATGAATTATGGACAGGAAGGGAACCCTCACTTAACCATTTGCGTGTGTAGGGTTGTTCGGCTGAGGCAAAAGTGTTTAACCCAAACATAGGAAAGTTAGACTCCAAGACAGTCAGCTGCCATTTTATTGGCTATCCAGAAAGATCGAAAGGATATCGCTTCTATTGTCCTAACAGACATACGAAGATTGTAGAAACAAGACACGCTGTGTTCTTGGAGGATAACATGATCAGGGGGAGCATGGTAGCTAGGGATGAAAACGGTCAGAAACGGTCGGAAAACCTCTCAACCGTTTTCTACTTCTACATTTGAATACGAAAACGAAAATGAAAGCGGTAAAGCCAGACACGAAAACGAACACGAACTTACGGAATATCAAAAATTTCGAAAACGAACTAATTCGGGCGGAATTATGTCAAACACGGTCGGTATACGAAAAATCAATACGGAATATTGACCCGTAGAACCAAGTGCATAACAATTAACAAGTACATAATAATTAACAAGTCCTACAACTTTCATAAAAAGTATCCATTCGACACGACGTAATGAAGATATGATTTTTTATGGCAACAAGCGCTTGTACGCGATTAATATATCGCTGACTTTATTTAATTTTTTTGAACATCTTCTAGACATCAAATGAAAAAACTAAGGACTAGAAAGTTGTAGATCTCGTCGAGAGCTACAATTTTCATATAAAAATCATCTTCATCCGAGATCGTATAAAAAAGATATAATTTTTCTAAGGTTAGACTTGTAGTGGGCCAAATTTGATTTAAACCGAATTTCGAAACCGAATTTCGAATTCGGGATATTCCGAATTAAAAGTAGAAAAGTAGAAAACGGTCGAAAAAAATGTCTAAACCGTTTTCGTTCCGATTTTGAATTTGGTATTCCGAATTTCGAACCGAATTCGAATTTATCCGAAAATACGAATTCGATCGGATTAAATATAGAAAACGATGCGGTTCGGTACGAGATATTTCCGTACCGTTTTCATCCTTAATGGTAGCACGAGAAATCAGCCTATAGGAAAAGTGGGTACATGTACCCACTCCGATAGTTGAAGAACCATTCTTCACGCTACCTGCTGCTGTTGCACCAACAGTGCAGGACACTGTAGTGCCAACACCTGTTGCAAGTTCTCCTGTGGCGACAATGAATGAACATGAGGAACCTATCCTTGAGGAACCTATCCTTGAGGAACCTATAGAACCAAATATTGCACATGAGGAAGAACAACAACAGCCCAATGTGGAACAAGTGCCAGAGGCACCTAGAAGGTCTCAAAGAATAAGAAGATCAGCTATTACTGATGACTATGAAGTTTATGAAACAGAAGAATTTCAGATGGGGATGATCCCACCTCATTTGAAGAAGCCATGAGAAGCGACCACTCATCAAAGTGGCTTAAGGCCATGAAAGATGAATTAAAATCAATGAGTACCAATAAAGTTTGGGACTTAGAAAATATTCCTAAAGGAGCCAAAACAGTAGGCTGTAAATGGGTCTACAAAACAAAATATGACTCCTAAGGGAATATAGAAAGATTTAAAGCGCGACTTGTGGCGAAAGGCTTCACGCAAAGAGAAGGGATTGATTACAATGAGACGTTTTCTCTAGTCTCATGTAAAGATTCCTTCATAATTATAATGGCACTTGTAGCCCACTATGATTTGGAGTTACATCAAATGGATGTAAAGACGGCTTTTCTAAACGGGGATTTGGAAGAAAATGTTTATATGGCACAACCGAAAGGTTTTGTCGTAAAAGGAAAGGAAAATATGGGATGCCGCCTGAAGAAATCAATCTACGGATTGAAGCAAGCTTCAAGACAGTGGTATTTGAAGTTTGATAGAACGATAAAAGGTTTTGGGTTTAAAGAAAATGTTGAGGACAATTGCATTTATGCAAAGTTCAAGAATGGAAAGTACATATTCCTAATTTTGTATGTGGATGATATCTTGCTTGCTAGTAGTGATATCAATCTACTAATAGAAACAAAGAAATTCTTGTCCTCAAACTTTGATATGAAAGATCTCGGTGAGGCCTCGTTCATTTTGGGAATAGAGATTCACCGAGACAGAAGAAAGGGGGTTCTAGGATTATCGCAAAAGGCATACATAGAAAAGGTCCTGAAGAAATTTAGTATGCATGCGTGTAGTCCTTCACCTGCACCTATAGTCAAGGGTGATAGATTTGGAGAACATCAGTGTCCCAAGAACCAATATGAAATTGACCAAATGAAAGCGGTACCGTATGCTTCAGCTGTTGGAAGTTTACAATATGCTCAAGTGTGTACACGCCCTGACTTAGCTTTTGTTATCGGGTTACTTGGCAGATATCAAAAGAATCCAGGAATTGAACATTGGAAGTTAGTGAAGAAAGTCCTGCGTTATTTGCAGGGTACAAAAGGCCTCATGCTTATGTATAGAAGATCTGATTCCCTGCAGATAGAGGGGTATTCAGATTCTGATTATGCGGGAGAAGAAAGAAAATCCACGTCATGATATGTATTTACTCTCGCAGGAGGGGCTATATCATGGAAAAGCTCCAAACAAACCGTAACTACATCCTCGACAATATATGCCGAGTTTGTAGCATGCTATGAGGCAACGGGGCAGGTGAATTGGCTGAAGAAATTTATACCCGGATTGAAAGTGATTGATAATATAAATGAACCACTGGGGTTGTATTGTGATAACAACCCAGCGGTACAGTATGCTCACAACAATAGGTCAAGTGGTGCTGCCAAACACATTGACATAAAGTACTATATTGTGAAAGATAAAGTTCAGGATCATATAATAAATCTTGAGCATATAAGTACAGAGAAAATGCTCGCGGATCTGCTCACAAAGGGCTTACCACCCAACGTGTTCAGAGAACACATAGCCGGCATGGGTTTAAGGGAAAGCCTATGATTCCCGAACATACGAAGGGCCCAAAGAAAGTTTACATTTCAAAACGGAGAAGTGTATTGTGGCTGTTAGTCTAACGGCACTAATTGCTGTGACAATGGGACAGTTCTATGCACTAATCTGTGATGAAATAGGATGGAAGCAAGAAAATATGAATCGAAAGTTTTGAGTAAGAATTAAAGAACGAAGAGAGTGATGAGAGATCAAGGGGGAGAATGTTGGATTGATCTCCCACGCCATTAGGCCCAACGGCCTTTGGGCCTTGTTCTCGCGCCCTGATCGGGGGCGCCCAACCCTACATGGTTGGTGGGCCTCCGTCGCACAGCGCTATAAAGGAAAGGTGGGGGCCGGGGCTCGCAGTACGAGGTTCACCGCGCTGCCAGACACCCCACCGACATCCTAACCCTAACTCGATCTTGAGAAGGGGCACTGCCAGCGACGGGAAGCACCACCAACGCCGGCAACGCCACCTCGACGCATACGCCGCCGCCAAGGACGTCACTGCACCGACTCCTCTCTCCACCGAACGTCGCTGCCGGCGTGCAGATGGCATCAGCGAACGAGATCCCGACCGGTGCTTCGACCACTACGGCCTTCGATGGTCTGCAACCTCTCACTCCCCTTCTCTCTGCCTCTCTATAGATCGTGTATTAGGATCTTTGATTACTGGGATTTTGACTCAATTGAGTCCTACGAAATTTAACACATGCTTGTGATCAGACCCGAGGCGTCCACAAAGAGGTCCAAGATGGCTCGGATGCCAGCTAAGTCGGACCGCAGCGGTGCCAGGAATAGTACCAGATCGTCAGCATAAGGATGTGCGGTGCCTCATCATGGAGGATGGCAACGGCCGGAGCATGTTCTGGCGATCTGCAGCTGCGGTCATGGCATTGAGAACTTCCATGACGATGACAAACAACATGGGTATCAGTGGGTCTCCCTGCCGGAGGCCACGCGCGTGGCAGATTCTTCTTCTTGGCCTTCCGTTCACCAAAACTTTAGTGCTGGCCGTGGAAAGAAGGATGGTGATCCAATCTCTCCAACGCTCTGGGAACCCGATGAAGGTCAACAACTAGATGAGGAACTCCTAGGAGACCGAGTCAAAAGCTTTGGCAATATCTATCTTCATCAGTACACTCGGAATTCGACGGCCATGCAGCCAACGACATGCAAGCTGGACTGCCATGAAATTGTCATGGACTGATTTTCCACGGATGAAGGCGCTCTGGCGCATTTGACCACATCCGCAAGATGGGACAGCCCCTTAGAGCAAGTATAATAGCAGGTTGTAAGCCGATTAAATGCTGAGGTGGAGAAGAGAGGGGGGGAGAGAGAGGAGAAACGGACTGTAAGCTTATAGCCGGCTTGGACACAAGAACCAAGAAAGTCTGTGAGAGAGACAAGTGGGCCATGTATTAACTGTAAAGAGCCAACTAATATATGAGTGGGCTGAGAGAAGGCTGCAAGAAACCTTACAGCCAGCAAGCCGGCTGTATTATTAGTCTGGCTCTTAGAGCAACTATAATAAGGCTGACTAGGCAGGTTGTAAGGTTGTCCACGTCATAAAAAGCTGAGTTGGAGGAGAGAGGAAGGAGGAAAGAGAAAGGAGCGGGCTGCCCAGCTACTGCCGGGCTGAGACGCATGGTACGAGGCAAAAACGTCTGCTTACAGCCGACACTAGTTTAATGAACCAGTGTTCCATGGGCGATTTTCCTCTCTCCGGATCCCGTCACCAGTGCAGAACTGAGCTGCAGTCCGGGTTGGAAAACCCCTCTAGTCCCGGTTTTCCAAATAGGAGTGCGAATTCGGAACTAAAGGCCCGTCCTTTAGTCCTGGGCTATGTAACCAGGAGTGAAATAGGGCATTTAACCAATCAGGACTAAAGAGGCCTCCTGATGAGTACATCCTAGCTCGTTATGTTCTGTCGCATGAAGATCATACACCTTCTAACACAAGTGATCGCAATTATAGGCCACTTACATGAAGTCGTGCGAAGAAGATACAAGAGCAGGTGAATTTGTTCCTAACTAAAATTGACTTTGACATATTTGATAATTTTATACTACCTAAACTGCTCTACATATGTTTTACTAAGGTTTACACAAGAAGAAGCTACTGCTGGACCAAAGGAGAGAAGATGGTGCACAAGGACAAGGAGGCTGAACCAACTCACTGTCTGGCTGACAGCACAAACCGGCAGAAAGAAACAGTCATAACTCTTGATTCCCTAAAGCTTTGGAGGTCCATGAGGACTTGCTGGAAAGTTTATCAAGTTAGCTTTCGAATGCAACCAACAGCACATCATTTGAACCTTGCAACAAGGAGTTATGACCATATTAGTGCAGACTGCTCGGAAGGCCAAAAGTCTACTCGGGAAATTATCTTGCTACATATTTTTGTGCAAACCTGTATCATTATGCAACATTTTACGGTGTATACCATACATGGTTGGAAAGATAATCAAGTTAAATTTCCCACACAACAAGCGGCTCGTCGTTTTGACTTCCCTTGATGGAGTTATGGCTAAATTACTGAAGACTGCGCAGAAGGAAAACAGCCGCGCGAGACTCCACGGATTTCCATCCCGTGGAGGCCTTTCACCTCCTGTAACTTCAGAAACTCTAAGGTTGCATTTGGATGTAGACATTGAGGCTCAGGAATTGGCATTGGCATTGGATAGCACCAAATGCCGTTGTTTGGATGGCTTAGAGTTTGGAATTGGAAATCAACTTTAATGCCAAACAAGTATTCGCTACACCTGCGACCCGTCCCCCGCAATACAGAGCCCAGACCCTCCGTATTGGGGGGAATTGGAGATGCGCTCATACGTGATCAGGCTCGAGCTCCTCCATGGCCGGCGACCTTCTTCCTCCGCATCCGGCGACCTCGCATCCGGCGCCCCCTTCTTCCTCCGTATCTGGCGCCCCCTTCTTCCTCCGCATCTGGTGGCGCGAGCGGTTGTGGAGGCGGGCAGTCGTGGAGGTGCGAGCGGTCGTGGAGGCACGAGCAGTCGTGGAGGCGCATCCATGGCCGGAGTTGAGCTCCCCCATGGCGGCTATCGAGCTCCCCCGACGCCTCCCTCTCTGCATGCGCCCCAAGCCCGACGCCTTCGCCGGTCCCCGAACCTCTCCTTCTTCCCTAGGCTCCTGTGGGCCTCTCCTTCTTCCCCAGCTCCGGTGGTCCTCTCCTTCTTCCTCAGCCTCCTTATTTCCCAGCTCCGACGATCTTCTCCTTCTTCCCCAGCTCTGGTTGGTCGGGTGGTGCGGTGGAGATGGGGAGAGAAGATGGGTCAATTATGTGTACATCGAAACAGTAGCTTTGGCATTGTAAGCTATTTCCAATACCAGGCTGATTTGGTATTGTATCCAAATCAATGCCAACACCTTCAATATCTACATCCAAACAGAGCCTAAGTCCATTTCATACCCAACTAGGAGGGTTGTTCCTAGTATAAATATCCCTTGCCTCTAAGCTATTAGAGACTTTTTTGATAATTTGATAAACCACATGATATTGCAGCTGAGCCGCCGAGTGTCTTACACCTTTGTTCTTCCTTGTTCTTCTTGGACTTGTGAAGAGATTCCTCTGGGTTCCCCTAGTTTGTGCTCTACGATTCCCAGTACAGCTGCACCGTTTTGTGTGGATTAGTTTCGGATTGTGGTTCTGTGGTCGTTCAGAGATCGAGTCAAAGTCTTCACGGTTTTGGTGCCTCTCTCCTTGTCGCTTGGTCGTATCCAACCTTTGTCAGGTATAAAGCTAGTTATCCCGCTGTCCACAGCAAGTTATTTTCGATTCGGTCGTGGAGGCATGAAAAGAATAAAAGAACAAAAGAGAAAAACAAAATGGGCTCATGGCAAAGGTATAACCATAGGAGCCATTTTTGGTTTTGTGATCAAGACACTATAGAGAGTGTGATCACATTTAGACTTGGTAGCCGTACTATTAAGAGGGGAGAATCTCGGTTAATGCGGATATCAAGTGCCACTAGGTGAGTTCATACATGCATTTGCATTAGGACCTAGTGTGCTAATTTAATACCATTTGAAAAGCTTTGAAAAATTGCTAACACACATGCACAAAAGTGATACACATTGTGTTTGGCACTTGGGAGCAAGGGTGAAGTGATTGAAGAAAAGACAGGGTTCACTGAGGTGGACCGGACATTGGTCCCCGTGGGACCGAACACGTCGGGTGTCTAACCCTAGGTGTTGGTCAGTCTGCAGAGACTGACTGGACTCGGCGCGAGTCCGGTCATGCGTGACCGGACGCGTTCGGTCGCTCTGGGAGCTCTCTGGATGCTCTCTGGATTGAACTGGACGCTGGCGGCGTAGTTCGACCGGACATGACTATGGCGAGTCTGGTCATGATGATGTGGCGCTCGGGCGATCGGGCTAAGTGTGACCGGATGCTGGGCGAGTCCGGTCAAGTTAATCGGACGCATCCGGTCGATAAAAACCCTCTCTGAGTACGACCGGATGGTGAGACGTTGTGAGTCCGGTCAGTGGACCGGACACGTTCGGTGCGAGTGTAGTGAGCATGCGCGAAGGAACCGTTGCACGCCAACGGTAACTTTCAAACGGCTAGTACACATGGCGAGTTTTGGGTGACCGGACTCTAGTGACCGAACGCGTCCAGTGCACCCTGCAGCGCGTCCGGTCGACGCGCAGTCAGCCCACTTAAGTTGGCCAACGGGTATGTAACCTTTGGGGTCTCTATAAATATGTGTTGGCCGGCTTTGGGAGAAGTCTCTTGGCATTTTGACATCCTTGACATCCCTTTGAGCTGAGCATACTCCCTCCCACTCATCTCCTTGCTTGATAGTGCAAATCAAAGTGAGATTGAGTGATTCCAAGTGCATTTGCTTGTGTGATTGGATCTAGTGGCACTTGGGGATCATTGTTGCTGTGGTTTTCTTGTTACTCTTGGTGGTTGCCGCCACCTAGATGGCTTGGAGTAGCGGAGGAGCATTGGCACGAGTTGGTGATTTTTCGTGGCCATCTCCCGGTGATTTGTGAGGGGTATTGTGCCTTCCTCAGCGAAGAAGCCATAAGGTAGCTCTAGTAAATTGCTTGTGTCATTGAGCTAGCCTCACTTGTGGGTCAGTTCTTGCGGCGCCCATTTGTTGGGCTAGGTTTGTGAAACAACTATTAGCTGCTGAACTACCAAGTGTGTGGTCGACACAACGGGTACTAGCATGCCGGCAAGTACGTGAACCTCGGGAGAAAATCATCGTGCAAATTGGTCTCCTTGGTTCATTCGGTATTCAGTGATTGATTCTTTCTTGACGGTATTGGTAACCCTCTCTATCTAGTGTGCTTTACTTTCATAGCTCATATCTTGTGTAGTGTTTTGTTTAGTCTTGCTAGTTCACTAGTGTTTAGTAGAGACATAGCTTTGTGTGCCACAGAGACTATAATTCACTAAAATTGCTTGGATAGGTGGCTTGCAACACTTAGTAGAGCTAGAGCAGAAAGCTTCGCTATCTAATTGACTTATTGGTTGCTCTAAGTGTTTTGTAGAAATTTTTATTAGGCTATTCACCCCCCTCTTGCCATTTAGGACCTTTCAAGTGGTATCGGAGCCATGGTCACCGGTTGATTAAGGCTTCACAACCTTCGGTGTCAAAAGATGGCTCAAATTATATTCAACCATGTTGGGGGCAAACCACCGCACTTCGATGGCACATCTTATGATTATTGGAAGAGGAAGATGGAGATGTACTTGGGGTCAATCAATGAGAAGGTGTGGGATGTGATGGAAAATGACTTTGTGATTCTTGATCCCACAAATCCTACTCCAAGAGAGCAAGAGAGAAAGCAATGCAACACCATGGCTCTAAACACCATATACAACGCTATTGATCCAAAGGTGTTTGAGCAAATCAAAGATCTTGAGAAGGCAAGTGAAGTTTGGACAAGGTTAGAAGAAACATATGAAGGCACACCGGCAGTCAAAAGTGCCAAGCTATACATCCTCAAGGATAAATTGACAAGCTTCAAGATGAAGGATGATGAGAGCATTCCGGAGATGTTCTATAGGCTTCAAGTTATTGTAAATGACTTGAAGAGCTTGGGTGAAAAGGTCAATGATGATGATGTCTCCTATTGGTTCTTGACATGTCTACCTCTAAGGTTTGAAACATTGAGATTGATCATCATAAGAGGAGGATTGAAAGATATAACCCCTAACCAAGTACTAGGTGATGTCATGACTCAAGAGACATACCATGTAGAAAGGGAGGGGGTTGACCAAGAGGAGGATAAGAAGAAAAAGAGTGTAGCTTTCAAGGCCGGTACCTCATCTAAGAGCAAGGGAAAGTCAAACAAAGAAGAATCAAGTGATGATGAGGAAATGAGTGACATTGATGATGAGGCTTTAGCTCTCTTTGTGTGAAAATTTGGCAAGTTCATGAAGAAGAAAGGCTATGGTGCAAGGAAGAGAAGAGAGCATCTCAAGAACAAGGATTATGTGAGAAGATGCTACAAGTGCAAGAGCAAGGATCACATTGTAGCGGATTGTCCCTACAATAGTGATGATGATGAGCAAGAAAAGAAGAAAGAGAAGAAGTTGTCCTTCACAAAGAAGAAGAAGATGGGTGTCTCTTATGTTGTGACATGGGATAGTGATGCTTCTTCGGATGATGATGATTCTAGTGATCATGAAAAGAAGATATCTAAGAAGAAGGTACTTGCAAGTATTGCCATCAACAACAAGCCCTATCTCTTCGACACTCCATCAACATGCTTCATGGCTAAGGCCACTAAGGTAAAATGTGATGAAAGTGATAGTAGTGATAGTGAGAGTGATGATGATGAGGAGCACTCAAAGGAGGACCTCATGGACATGTTAGAACAAGCTCACACTTGTTTTGAGATGAAGAGAAAAGAGTGCAAATAATTGCAAAAGAAGCTTAAAGCACTTGAGCAATCCTTTGATGAGCTCAATGCAACTCATGAGGGACTAGTGGAAGTCCATGAGAAGCTTGTCAAAGCTCACAAGAAGCTTGAAAAGGCTCACTCCTCTCTCCTTGAACAAAACAAGGAAAAGGTTGTTGTAACATGTGACATAGGAGTAACTTGTGATATTCTTGATGAATCCTTCTATACTCCTATCATTGTTGCTCCCACTAACTCTTCATGTAGCACTTCCACTACTACTTCACCTTTGAGTGATAGTTTCACTTGTGATACCTCACTAATGGTGAAAAATGTGACCCTCAAGAAGGAGGTCAATGAGCTCACACGTGCCTTAGGCAATGCCTATGGCTGTGATGCCCGCTTGCTAAAGTGCTTGGGTAGCCAATGATTCTCTCTTAATAAAGAGGAATTAGGCTATACCCCTAGGAAAGGCAAGGCAGCCTTTGTTACTCCCAAAGCTAGCTTTATGAGGGGCAATGGTTAGTTTTGCCATAGTTGCAAGCAAGTTGGGCATATAGAGCAACAATGCAAGAACAAGAAATCACATGCTAATGTATCCTCAATTAAATTTGATTCTTGTTATTTGCTTACTAAGTATACCAATGGTGTGAAGGCTAAGTTCATTAGTGCTCCCATTGTTGGCCCAAAGAAGAAGGCAATTTGGGTGCCCAAAAGCTTAGTAACTAACCTTCAAGGATCCAAGGAAGTTTGGGTACCTAAAAGAAATTGTTTTTTCTTTTGTAGGTCAATTATAAAGCTGGAGGAAGGTATTGGGTGCCTAATAGTGGGTGCACTCAACATATGACCGGAGATGCAAGAATGTTTAACTCAATCAATTCAAGTGGCAATGATGATTATGATAGTTTCACATTTGGTGACAATGGCAAAGGCAAGGTCAAAGGACTTGATAAGATTGCAATATCCAATGACTTGAGCATATCAAATGTCTTGCTAGTAGAGAGCTTGAACTTCATCTTACTATCCATAGCTCAATTATGTGATCTTGGATTTAAGTGCATATTTGGAATAGATGATGTTGAGATCATTAGTATATATGGTTCAAATTTGATCTTCAAAGGCTTTAGATATGAGAATCTCTATCTAGTTGATTTCAATGCTAGTGAGATACAATTGACAACAAGTTTATTCACCAAATCTAGCATGGTATGGTTATGGCATAGAAGGCTTGGTCATGTTGGAATGAAACAATTAAATAGATTGATTAAGCATGATCTAGTTAAAGGCTTGAAATATGTGGTATTTGAAAAGGACAAACCTTGTAGCTCCTGTCAAGCCAGCAAACAAGTTGGTAACACCCAACCTAAGAAAAGCATGATGAGCACTAGTAAACCATTTGAGTTGTTGCACATGGATTTATTTGGACCAACCACATATACTAGCATTGGTGAAAATAAATATGGCTTTGTAATAGTGGATGATTTCACAAGATATACATGGGTATTCTTTCTTATTGACAAAAGTGATACATTTGGTACATTCAAAACTTTTGTCAAGAGATGTCACAATGAATTTGAAACCACCGTCAAGAAAGTGAAAAGTGACAATGGAAGTGAGTTTAGAAACACTAGAGTTGATGAGCTTTGTGATGAGTTTGGAATCAAACATCAATTCTCGGCCAAATACACTCCACAATCAAATGGCCTTGTTGAGAGAAAGAATAGAACACTCATTGATATGGCAAGGTCTATGCTTAGTGAGTATAATGTGAGTCATTCATTTTGGGCCAAAGCTATCAACATGGCTTGCTATTGTAGCAACCGACTCTATTGTCACCCAATGATGGATAAGACACCATATGAGCTATTGAATAGAAGAAAGCCCAACATTGCATATTTTAGAGTGTTTGGTTGCAAATGCTATATCTTGAAAAAAGGCACTAGATTGAGCAAGTTTGAGAAGAAATGTGATGAAGGCTTTTTACTTGGTTATTCCACTACAAGCAAAGCATATAGAGTTTGCAACTTAGCTAGTGGTACACTTGAGGAAGTCCATGATGTTGAATTTGATGAAACCAAAGGCTCTCAAGATGAAGATGAGAATCATGATGATGTGAGAGGTCTACAATGAATCAACGCAATGAAAAACATGGACATTGGTGACATTAGGCCAAGAGAAGTGATTGAGATTGAAGATGACAAAGATCAAGTACTCACTTCCCCCATTATGCAAGCTAGTGGTTCTCAAACACAAGATCAACATATGGATAGTTCATCTCAATCCAATGATCAAGCTAGTACAAGCAATCAAGTTCAAGTGCTCCAACCAACCAATATTGCAAGAGATTATCCCATAGATCAAATAGTTGGTGACATTAAAAGCGGTGTGCTAACTAGATCAAGATTGGCATCCTTTTGTGAACATTATTCATTTGTATCATCCATTGAGCCAACTAAGATAGAAGATGCCTTGATAGATGTTGATTGGGTTAATGCTATGCATGAAGAGCTAAACAACTTCACCCACAATCAAGTACGGGAACTTGTTGAGAGGCCTAAGAACTACAATGTGATCGGTACTAGATGGGTCTTTCGCAACAAGAAAGATCAAGATGGCATAGTTGTGAGAAACAAAGCAAGATTGGTAGCATAAGGATATACACAAATTGAAGGTCTTGACTTTGGTGAGACATATGCACCGGTTGCAAGACTAGAAGCAATTAGAATTCTATTAGCTTATGCTTGTGCCCACAATATCAAGCTATATCAAATGTATGTCAAAAGTGCATTTCTCAATGGCTACATCAATGAGTTAGTATATGTTGAGCAACCTCCTGGTTTTGAAGATGACAAGAAGCCCAACCATGTTTACAAGCTCAAGAAGGCATTGTATGGTTTGAAGCAAGCACCTAGAGCATGGCATGAGAGGTTGATGGAATTTCTCCTCTCTAAAGGGTTCAAGATAGGAAAGGTTGACACCACCCTTTTCACCAAAAGGATAGGCAAGGACCTATTTGTGTTGCAAATATATGTTGATTATATCATATTCGGATCAACCAATCAAGAGTTTTGTGAAGAGTTTGGGAAAATTATGACAAGTGAATTTGAGATGTCCATGATTGGAGAGCTTAATTACTTCCTTGGTCTTCAAATCAAGCAAATAAAGAATGGCACATTTGTAAGTCAAGGCAAGTACATCAAGGACATAATCAAGAAATTTGGATTGGAAGAAGCCAAAGAAATTAGCACACCCATGGGAACAAATGGACATTTGGATAGTGATGCTAGTGGTAATATGGTGGATCAAAAATTATATCGGTCTATGATTGGAAGCCTACTCTATGTGACCGCATCAAGACCAGATGTCATGCTTAGTGTATGCATGTGTGCAAGGTTTCAAGCCTCACCAAGAGAGAGTAACTTGAAGGCTACAAAGCGAATATTGAGGTGCTTGAAGCATACACAAGATGTTGGATTGTGGTATCCCAAGGGGTCAAACTTTGAATTAATTGGTTATTCGGACTCCGACTATGCCGGTTGCAAAGTGGATAGAAAGAGCACATTAGGCACATGTCAACTATTGGAAAGGTCACTTGTATTTTGGTCATCAAAGAAGCAAAATAGTGTAGCACTATCTACCATTGAGGCCGAATACGTATCCACCGATAGTTGTTATGCTCAATTACTTTGGATGAAAGCAACTTTGGATGACTTTGGAGTAAAATTCAAATAAGTTCCATTACTATGTGATAATGAAAGTGCAATCAAGCTCACCAACAACCCAGTTCAACACTCAAGAACAAAGCACATTGACATAAGACATCATTTCATAAGAGATCACCAAATGAAAGGCGACATTGCAATTGAGAGTGTTGGCACCGATGATCAACTTGCCGACATATTCACCAAGCCACTTGATGAGAAAAGGTTTTTGCAAGCTTAGGAATGAATTGAACATACTTGACTTCTCCAATATGAGTTGATGCACCCCCACATATATGACATGCCTCTCCTTCGAGCAAGACAAGGTAAAAGTTGATTGACATGCATTCATACTTGGATAAGGACATGTGTAGAACATCTAGCCATATCTTTTATGGAAATTAATGACAAAGGGGAGAGATTAGTCACAATGATAGATTTAAGGGAGAGAGAGATTCAAAGGGGGAGAGATATGATAAAAAGGGGGATCAATTAAAATTTGAGCACACAAGTAGGGGGAGCAAGCTCATAAACTTGTTCGTTGCATTTGGATGTGCACTTACATATGGTTGCTCGCATTGCACAAGTTGTCAAATTCAAGATTTATGCTTGTATGGTGTATGCTAGTAGTAGAACTTGATTGATGTTTTGAATACTAGCATGCTTAAGTGATAGCTAGATATGTTGTTGCTTTCATAAGTGGTACTAGAGCCTTGCTTCTAATGTTGATCTCATGAGGTCTCTAGTTTGTATTTACTTTACAAGTGGTATCTAGCTAACCATGGTGCTAAGGATGGTGTATATTGGCAACTCCGATTGGTATCACACTTCAAAGGTCCATTCTTTACACCTTAGCATCATTTGGTAGTCATTCACTCTCCCACAATTCATATCCATGCATATGTGCAAGCTTTCAATCCAAATTCTTAGCACATATGTAGGGGGAGCTAATGCTACCAATTTGGGTTTATGCAACTTGTCCATATCCTTTACACATGGTAAAATGTTTGGGCAAGCAACATGAATCCAAAAGATTTAATCGAATATCTTTGTGAGAAGGTTGTTATTAATTACCAAAAAGGGGGAGATTGAAAGCTCTAGTTTGGTTTTGGATAATTGATGAAACCTAAGGTGTACTAACCTTTGTCATAAGTGTTATGTAAGATAGGTTGGTATGCACCAAATCATGGAGCTAGATGATGGTCACATTGAAGGTGATGGCCAAAATATGATGATCAAGTGCTCCTCATGTTGAAAAGAACAAAAGAGAAAAATAAAATGGTCTCAAGGCAAAGGTATAACCATAGGAGCCATTTTTGGTTTTGTGATCAAGACACTATAGAGAGTGTGATCACATTTAGGATTGATTGCCATACTATTAAGAGGGGAGAATCTCAGTTAATGCGGTTATCAAGTGCCACTAGGTGAGTTCATACATGCATTTGCATTAGGACCTAGTGTGCTGATTTAATACCCTTTGAAAAGCTTTGAAAAATTGCTAACACACATGCACAAAAGTGATACACATTGTGTTTGGCACTTGGGAGCAAGGGTGAAGTGATTGAAGAAAAGATTGGGTTCACTGAGGTGGACCGGACACTGGTCCTCGTGGGACCGGATGCGTCCGGTGTCTAACCCTAGGTGCTGGTGGTGTTGTTCGACCGGACACGACTGTGGCGAGTTCGGTCGTGATGACATGGCGCTCAGGCGATCGGGCTAAGTGTGATCGGATGCTGGACAAGTCCAGTCAAGTTGACCGGACACATCTAGTCAATAAAACCCTCTCTGGAACCTCTCTGAGTATGACCGAACGCTGAGGCATTGCGAGTCCGGTCAGTGGACCAGACATGTCCGGTGCAAGTGCAGTGAGCGTGCGCGAAGGAACCGTTGCGCACCAACGGTAACTTTCAAATGGCTAGTACACGTGGTGAGTTTTGGGCGACCAGACTCTAGTGACCGGATGCATCCGGTGCACCCTGCAGCGAGTCCGGTCGATGCGCAGTCAGCCCACTTAAGTTGGCCAACGGGTATGTAACCTTTGGGGTCTCTATAAATATGTGTTGGTCGGCTTTGGGAGAAGTCTCTTGGCATTTTGAAATCCTTGACATCCCTTTGAGCTGAGCATACTCCCTCCCACTCATCTCCTTGCTTGATAGTGCAAATCAAAGTGAGATTGAGTGATTCCAAGTGCATTTGCTTGTGTGATTGCATCTAGTGGCACTTGGGGATCGTTGTTGCTGCGGTTTTCTTGTTACTCTTAGTGGTTGCCGCCACCTAGACGGCTTGGAGCAGCGAAGGAGCATTAGCACGAGTTGGTGATTGTTCATGGCCATCTCCCGGTGATTTGTGAGGGGTATTGTGCCTTCCCCGGCAAAGAAGCCAAAAGGTAGCTCTAGTAAATTGCTCGTGTCATTGAGCTACCCTCACTTGTGGGTTGGTTCTTGCAGCATCCATTTGTTGGGCTAGGTTTGTGAAACACCTATTAGCCGCTGAGCTACCAAGTGTGTGGTCAACACAACGGGGACTAGCGTGCCTACAAGCACGTGAACCTCGGGAGAAAATCATTGTGCAAATTGGTCTCCTTGGTTCATTCGGTATTCTTTGATTGATTCTTTCTTGTCGGTACTGGTAACCCTCTCTATCTTGTGTGCTTTACTTTCATAGCTCATATCTTGTGTAGTGTTTTGTTTAGTCTTGCTAGTTCACTAGTGTTTAGTAGAGACATAGCTTTATGTGCCATAGAGACTATAATTCACTAGAATTGCTTGGACAGGTGGCTTGCAACACTTTGTAGAGCTAGAGCAAAAAGCTTCGCTATCTAATTGACTTATTGGTTGCCCTAAGTGTTTTGTAGAAATTTTTATTAGGCTATTCACCCCCCCTCTAGCCATTTAGGACCTTTCAACTAAGCACGCTCACTGTCCTTGAGAACGAGCAAGAGCATTGGTAAGTAAGAGGTGAGGTTGTGTGATTCCACAAATTTACCTATTCCACTTTTCTTGCATAAGTGGTAACATGGCAGGATCTAATTCGATTGTTCATGGTCATCATCATGGAAAAGAAGAACCACTGATATCACGAGTTGAGTTACGTCAATTTGAAAACTCGCTGTTGCACGCCATGGAGAGGATGTTCAATGAACGTCTTCCTACAGCGGGCACTCGGTCTCCACAACAACATAGCCCGACCAACTCTCATGATGGTCTCTTTGGCCATAGTGGACAGCATGGGGGAGGTGCTCATGGGCATAGTTTTCGCCCCTGTGTGCTCATTAATGATGAAAATTATTGTATGTCCACTAAAAGAAAAATTAAGGAAGAGGCACGAGGAAGGTCCTATGGAAGTAAACCCATCTTAGCTCCAAGGCATAAGAAGAATCTCGGTACATTTATTATGCATCAAAATCTATGTGAGAATGAGAGCCACATAGCCAAATTAAGGGAGAGTGAAAACAAAAGTGAGTTGTATGATTCCACCAACTATGAGGTTGAGAGTATCAACAATGCGAGTGTGAGGGATACACCACAAAAATAGAGAGTTGGAATGCATGTCATGTGAGGATATTTTTTATAATAACACACTCATCTCTACTTCTAGTGTTGTTTTTTCCAAATCTGTAGGTTAGCAATGAGAATGAGGAAGAGATGGATGTTCATGACAACACCATACTTATTGAGAGAAGTGATAAGGTAGCCATTCCTCCGAACCAATTGTGTGCTACCCAAAACATGAACTATGACAAGGAAAACAGTAAGATTTCAGAGGTGCCATCATTGGTACTTGCACTACCACAATGTCTAAAAGGTAATGAAAATAATTTAGATCTGAGTTTGTAAAATAAAATAGTGAGTAATTCTGCTAAAACACATGGTTCAAATGGAATTGACCATACACAAAATAGTTGTGCTGATTTGGTAGATTCACATGTTCATACATGTGCTGAAATTTTGCAAGTTGATAACAATGTTCAAACATACATGATCTTTTCTATGCTTTGATATAGTTTATATATGCGATACTTTGCATTCATATATGGGTTACTTTGCATGCTAATAAATTTGATAAGGTACAAATAAATACTCATGATGAATTCTTTGCAAAAATATCTCATCCTTCATGTGTGGGCTATGTCATGTTTGATAAATGTGTTGAGATCAATAATATACTCGAGAATGTATTGAAGATATCATCAATGAAATCTTTGAATACTGCCTACAGTTGCAAGTTTACATTCAATTTGATTGGACATCCTACTGCAAGTAAATTATATGTTTGTGCTATTTGCATAACATGTGACAAGGTTGCTAGATTGAAGTTAAATAGACTTTGTAAGAATTTTTGTGAGTCATGTTTTTCTGAACTTAAGATGAAAAGATTGTCTAGTGATTTCTATAAAGAACAAAAAATGTTGTTCCCTTGTTCATATGTTCTATCGAAAGAAAGAGATCTTGTGCAAACATATTCCATCCATTCACCAAAACTTTTTCCATGGTCATCTGGAATTGAGTTTGACAGGTACTTCTCTAACACGTGCAATATGAATGTTAAGAATATTTCATTCTAATCTTCCGATATATGTGATCTTGCAAAGATAAAACATAATAACATGAATCAAATGATTGGGTTGGAAGAAATTTTTGTGCTCCCATCTGCAAAGCTATTTGTAGGTTCTCCAAAGTTGAAAGAAAATTTCTTACTTGGAAAAGGGAATAATGTGAATATGAATTACAAAGAAGAAAATGGACAAAATAAAAAAATATTATTGGAATTATCATGTACATCCACCCTCTGTTTTGTCTAGGCTGTTTTTAGGAAAACAAAAGTCGTGGACGACTTTTCATAAAGGGAGACAGGATAATGAGACCGTGCCAAGGAAATTGTAGCACCCGGTTTTAAGAATAAAACCAGATACATACCATATGTGAGCCCAGGAAGTCAAATCTCACATATAGCTACAAATGAAGGTAATATCAAAGACAATACTTAAATACATAACATACTTAGTATAAAGATATAACCTTAGATACAAGCAGTGGATAGACAACTCCGATCTTCGAGCAAAGACTCCACTCCTGTCGATGTTTTACCACTAATAGCCTGCCATGGGGGTACTCGGGGTAGTATGTTCGAGCTTCGGCGTATGCGAAACTCGATGGTTAACGCAAGAGACAGTCGATTTATCCTGGTTCGGACCCTCGATCATCGATCGAGTAATAGCCCTACGTCCAGTCGGCGTTAGCCTTTGCGTTGGATTGATTGTGAAGTATTATGTCGTAAAAAACCCTTGACTAGGAACCCTGCCCTCCTTTATATACTCAGGAGGTCAGAATCATAATCGGCTTACAATAAGAGTTCCTAGTAGGATTATAGAATAATACTACTACTAGGATTACATGGGAAGAATCCTAGTTAGACTAGATCTTCTCCCATCCTTGCTAGGTATCCCATGGGTCCCGCACCGACAAGCCCCCAAGCACTTTATGGTTGAGCTCTGGAAGCCTTGTCTTGTTCCTTCAGTTCTTGCCGAGCAGGAACAAGCGTCGTCCGAGTGCTTTCTTGAGCGAAACCGTGTAGCGCTTCATGAGATCTTCGCGTGGTGTATACCTTTTTGAAGAAAAAAGTACTCCCATTTGTGTGTAGCTATCGATGTTTGACCACCGATAGCCTACCACGGGGGTACCCGGAACAGTATGTTCGGGCTTCGGCGTATGTGGAACTCGACGGTTAACGCAAGAGACAGTCGATTTATCCTAGTTTGGACCCTCGATCATCGATCGAGTAATAGCCCTTCATTCAGTCGGCGTTAGCCTTTGCGTTGGATTGATTATGAAGTATTGTGTCGTAAAAACCCTTGACTAGGAACCCTGCCCTCCTTTATATACTTAGGAGGTCAGAATCCTAGTCGGTTTACAATGAGAGTTTCTAGTAGGATTACAGAATAATACTACTACTAGAATTACATGGGAAGAATCCTAGTTAGACTAGATCTTCTCCCATCCTTGCGAGGCATCCCATGGGTCCTGCATCGACAACTCCATAGGGACAACTTACTGGTTGATCACAAGCCTAACTCCTCCAGACTAGCGATCTGGTACCCATCCGAGATTTTTCCAAAGTGTAGAAAAGTAAAGCAAGCGTAAGTACATGTCGTACTCAACAAGATAACATGGGGTTATGAAGCTCGAAAGGCTGACACGGTTTGACTATGAATAGCATTTTTAGTGAGTCACAATTTTATCATTAGTTAGCAATAGGTTATGCTTAAACCCCATATGAACCACATGATCATTTAATGAGAGCAATATGATCATCATATTATCATCATAGGGTGAATACATATTCTGTCAGTTTTCCAAGCCACTCGTGACCATGAGCACGACTGTTATAACAGTTTTACACTCTGTAGAGGTTTTGCAACTTTACCCATGAGTCATGAATTGCCCTTTCGCCCGAGGTAGCTAGCCTCTTAACCCACTTTCAAGGAAGGTCGGCAGAGTTCACTATGAAGTCTTTCAAAGGTTTGTCTAACAAGTTAGGACCGCTAGGTTTTCTCGGCAAGCAAATGTAGGGCTCCCCTTCCGAGAGGAACAATGATGCGTAGCCTATACACTAACGGATAGAGGCCGCACTATACCCATCTCGGCAAGCACCTTTTGTGCCATAAAGGTAACCTCTAACAAGCTAGAAAGGGTCCTCATATTGAAATAAAGCTAGAGCCATGTAGTCCTCACTGATGTACTGTAAGTCCCAGCTTTTGCCAACAGATAAG
Source organism: Miscanthus floridulus (assembly GCF_019320115.1). Lineage (NCBI taxonomy): Eukaryota > Viridiplantae > Streptophyta > Magnoliopsida > Poales > Poaceae > Miscanthus > Miscanthus floridulus. The sequence continues at coordinate 190,989,124 of NC_089587.1, forward strand.
TCCTTAGGGAGGGCCAAGAGCATCATGTATAAAAGCTAGGAGCTCCTTCGCCCTATGTCCAAGTTGCTTAAAAGCAAATTTTAACCTTTGTTGCATAAATCCATTAGTCATCATTCAGATCCGGTATAAGTTATTTGAGCACTAGCAAACTACCCATATGCAATTGTTCCCATGGTGACAAGGTATAGAGGTAACAACAACTAGATCAACCTTAGGGTAGTCAAGATTAGACACATGCAATATGAATTAAGTGACATTAAAGGTGAATAGGATAACAAAGAAGATCCCATGGTATACTTGCCTTAAACTTAGATTTTTCTTCTATTGATTCGTAGCCTCCAAAGAACTGCTTCTTGATCACTGCGTAAAGCTCACCGATTGGACATGATCATAAAGCACCACACAAGCATCCGAACATACATGTGTATACAAACATAACTATATTAGAACAGTACACCAATCAATAAAAAAAGTTTTAAAACTAATCTACGCATTGCTACGAACACACAGATACGAAAAGCACTCTAATTGGAGCTACGGGGATCAAAATACAACTTTTGAAAGAATGGAAATAAAGATTCAATTTATTATTTTGGAAACAGAGAGAAAAAGATTACTAACAGATAGATTATGAAATTACAAATCCAACGCTTACTAACAGATAGATTATGAAATTACAAATCCAACGCAACTTGAACAGATCAAATCGGACTTAAAACGGAGATTTTATGCATAAAACAAGCCAGTGGCATTGTTGTAAATAATTGAAACTTGATTTTCGAATTAAAATGAACAAAATTCGGGTTTTAATAATGCCAAAGGACTGTGGGTACAAAAACCAGAGACCTTGGGGTCTAAAACGAAAGAACCAGGGATGGCGGGTTCTATATTTAAAAAGACGAGGGGCTCTTTAGCAAATAAGCCATTGCGAAGGGGTACGGGAAGATCTGAGCCATTGGATCTCAAACGGAGGGAGCAGATTAGAAGGAGGGAGGGAGAGAGAGAGGGCTGCCGGTCAGACACAGTAGCTGGCTCGGTGGCAGACGGTGGCGCCATGGCCGGGACTTCGCCGGCGAATACAGATAAGGCCCTAGAGGCCACGGAGAAGCTCGAAAACTGGGCAGGGAGAAAGAGGAGACGACAGCGAACTCACCACGGGCAACCACGCGGCCATAGATAGATCGGGGATGGCGAGTGGCTCGGGGAGGCAGACGGCGAGTTCCTGCAATAGTCGGTGATGACGTGTGAGCAACCGAAAGCAAAAGAAAGAGGGAAAATGACCTCAGCGGCTTCGCAAGCTCGTCACTAAGCTCGGCAGCGGGCTTCGGAGGTGGAGAAGCGACGGTGCGGCGAAATCGAGCTCGGCAGCGGCGGCGCTAGGGCTGCGGCTGCTGCTGCTGCTGCTGCGGTTGGGCTAGAGCGAGAAGGCAGCTTGTAGATGGGAAAACGGGACGCGGAGGTGCAGGGACGGCTTATATAGGGCGCTAGGCTTGAGGATAAGGCCAAATCACGGGGAAATCGGAGGGGGCATCGGTTGTTGCCAACGAGAGAGAAAGGCTCCGGCTTGGTCACGACGAAGAAGGGAGAGAGAGACTGACAGCCGGGTCCCGAACGTCAGAGAGTTGGGGAAGGCGGGGTCCATGCGGCAGCCGGACAGAGAGAGAGAGGAGAGGAGCGGGGCTAGCTCGCGCGGCTAACTGGGCCGGCCTGCTGCGAGGGCGTGCTGGGCCTGCGGAGGGAAGAGCGGGCCGAGCTGGGAGGGGGCAGGGAAAGCTGGGCTGAGGAGAAGAAGAAGGCCGAGCTGGGCTGAGCGGTCACCCGAGCCGAAAGAGGAAGGAGGGAGGGTTTCCATTTTCTTTTTCTTTTCCTTTCTTTTCAAACCATTTTCAAATGAGTTTTGAATTTCTGTTTTGAGTTTTGAATCAAACCACTCAATACAAAATAATATGCAGCAGAATGTCTGCACAAACATGTATCTATTCCTTATGATAAATTTCATCTTGATGAAAAGTTTTATTTTCCTATATTTTTATGAGCACCAAAAATACAAAATTAACTCATTTTAATTGTATTTTCAAAAGTACAAATTTTAGGGTGTCACAGAAATCAACATTCACTATTAGTCCCAAGCATCGACACAAGGTGAAAGCTACACTTTATTCCAATTCCTTTTGGTTTCCACCTACACAGCCACTACTTGGTTTATATGATTATAGATCCAAACACCTTGCTGTGATGGAAGAATACGATCGGAATATTATCACAATACAAGTCAATGGCCTAGAATAATTCTTTGGATCAGAAGAGTCAAAGTCGAGGATGACTCCTTTTCAAGAGGGGGAGGATGATGAGGACATCCCAGCTCGTTATGTTATGTCACATGAAGATCATTCACCATCTAACACAAGTGATTGTAATTATGGGCCACTTACACGAAGTCATGCAAAGAAGATACAAGAGCAGGTGAATTTGTTCCTAGCTGAAATTGACTTTGATATATTTGAGAATTTTATACTACCTGAAATGCTCTACATATGTTTTACTAAGATTTACACAAGAAGGAGCTACTGCTGGACCAAAGGAGAGAAGATGGTGCACAAGGAGGCTGAACCAACTCACCATCTGGCTGACAGCACGAACCAATAGAAAGAAACAGTCATAACTCTTGATTCCCTAAAGCTTTGGAGGTCCATGAGGACTTGCTAGAAAGCTTATCAAGTTAGCTTTCGAATGCAACCAATAGCACATCATTTGGACCTTGCAACAAGGAGTCATAACCATAATAGTGCATGCTCAGAAGGCCAAAAGTTTACTCGGGAAATTGTCTTGGTACATCTTTTTGTGCAAACCTGTATCATTATGCAACATTTTACGATGCATACCATACATGGTTGGAAAGATAATCAAGTTAAATTTCCAACGCCACAAGCGGCTCGTCGTTTCGACTTCCCGTGATGGAGTTATGGCTAGATTACTGAAGACTGCGTAGAAGGGAAACAGCCGTGCAAGACTCCATGGATTCCATCCAGTGGAGGCCATTCACCTCCTGTAACTTCAGAAACTCTAAGTCCATTTCATACCCAATTAGGAGGGTTGTTCCTAGTATAAATATTCCTAGCCTCTAAGCTATTAGAGACTTTTTTTCATAACCTGATAAACCACATGATGTTGTGGCCGAGCTGCCGAGTGTCTTACTCACACCTTTGTTCGTCCTTGTTCTTCTTGGACTTGTGAAGAGATCCCTCTGGGTTCTTCTATTTCGTGCTCTACAGTTCCCAGTATGGCTACACCATTTTGTATGGATTAGTTCTGGATTATGGTTCTGCGGTCGTTCGGAGATCAAGTTGAAGTGTCCGTAGTTTCGATGCCTCTCTCCTCGTCGCTTGGTCGCATTCAACCTTTGTCAGGTATAAAGCTAGTTATCCCGCTGTCCACAGCAAGTTATCTTTGGTTCGTTGACCTACTATCGTGAAGATCGAGCCACCCTCAAGGAGGTTCCTTATCACCTCCAGCCCGAGCCCCGGGGCGCCCACCTTTAGTCCCGGTTGGTATAACCAACCGACACTAAATGTTTTTTTTCTTTTTCTATTCTTTTCTTTTCTTTTATGGTTTCTTTTCCGTTCAATTTGTTTTTATTTCAAATAGCTTTTCGTAGACGTATTATATGCTACTATGGTACGTCCATAAATAACAATGAAACTAATTAGCAAGAGCTTGTATATTACAATGAGATCATTCCCATTCATCAAGTTAATACAAACCATAATAATTTAAACCAAGTCAATACAAACTAGCTAGATGTTCAAGTTCACACCAAAGTAAATGCAAACATAAGTTAATTGCCAAGTATGACTTTGTCGTATTATGAACTCGACTTAGTGTAGGTCACCGATGTAGCAAGATATAATACCATCGATATATTGCAACGCATTAAGTAGTGCACTCTCCCTTGCTTCACAAGTACGAGCACATGGTCTACTAATGACGATAAGTGGTGGTCGAGAAGTGGCTACGTCAGATCCCTTCTTAGTCACAAGCAGCTTTTTCCTGAAATCCTTATGCAGTGAGTGTTGGCCTGTTAGCGGCATATTGCCAATCATAGGCCAATTGATCTAATGTCTGGTCTAGAATGGTTTCAAAGCTGCAACCTGCGTAGGTTAAGTGATAGTCCTCAACCTGTAAGTGTTGATAGAAAAAATATATGAGAACCAACCAAATTGATATAATATTAAATCTGGATATAAGCTATGAGTTCGACTTCGAGTTTACCACATCATTTGGGTTGTTTCGAGCAATCGTTGCACAAAAGCCCAAAACGTCATGAAAGAGGCCCGCATTTATAGTTTCTATATTCACAAAGGAACATGTAGGCAGATTGTACCCCATATTAGCAAGCGTCCTTAAACATGCCTAGACAGCATATTTTTCTGCCATAGTCTTGTGTGTGTGTGGGGGGGTGCCTTCATTCCCGTCTCTAAGATTTGTACAACCTCACGTCTATGCCGCCTCCTAGCGGCGATGGAAAATCCAATTCGACATTGGATGAATCGTCCATTATCTACTTGGAAGCTCTCAACATTGACATTGTCAACCCCGAAATTTGAGAGTGTGTCTTCAAACCAAATGATCGGGTCAATTACCTACGGTACATTTAAAAATTACGTATATATACATATCAAAAACTATATTTGTACAAGCGTATTTAAAATATATTAATTTATTGAAAACATATATTGTTGCTTACTATGTTTGGATGATTACGTGGTACATTCGGCACTATTGGATCGAATCCCACACTAATTACATAGCCGCCAAAACCTACTACTTCCGGCGAAGGGAGACGTCCGGCCATCTCTTCTCTCTAAAGTCAATATATCAAAATTCATATGTATACAAAATGTCAAAATTCTTATCACTGAAGTAAATATTTTTCATATACCAAAATTCATATCACTAAAGTGAATATATTAAAATTCATATCACTGAAGTCAGTCTTTTTCCATATACCAAAATTCATATTCATATAACAAAATTCATATATATACAATATATTACTAAAATCAATATATCAAAATTTATATCACCAAAGTCAGTATCTTTCCACATATCACTGAAGTCAGTCTTTTTTCATATATAAAATTTCATATATACAATATATCACTAAAGTCAATATATCAAAATTCATATGTATACAAAATGTCAAAATTCTTATCACTGAAGTAAATATTTTTCATATACCAAAATTCATAACACTAAAGTGAATATATCAAAATTCATATAACTGAAGTCGGTCTTTTTCCATATATCAAAATTCATATATACACAATATATCAATAAAGTCAATATATCAAAATTTATATCACCAAAGTCAGTATCTTTCCATATATCACTGAAATCAGTTTTTTTTCCATATATCAAAATTCATATATATACAATATATCACTAAAGTCAATATATCAAAATTTATATATCACGTAATTAATGAAATCATATAACACTAATAATAAAGTAATTCAATTCAATTATCAAGAGATTCAAATATATATCTTCGATATTATTTTGCACAATTATATAGTTTAATTAATTTTGTATATTGTATTACAGTACATATATACCAAAATTCATAGCATCTGTTTTTTCTATATTTTTTCTCTGTCGAATAATTAATTCGCACAGACACAGTACATCACACACACTCACAAAACGACAGAGGAGAATGCCGCTCAGCTCGATCTCGATCTGGACGGCGAGGATGACGACCGCTGCTCCGGCGAGGACGAGGACAGAGCTAGTAGCTAGGCACGTATGCACACATTGACGCGGGGCCGGGGCAGAGATCGACCAGGCAGGCTGGCCCGAAGGTCGATGAGGCGGGCCACGGATGAGGCGGCGCGAGCCACCGGACGGCCAGAGACGAGAGCCAGAAAGGCCCGCGTCGCTGGATCCGGTGGGGACGAAGGCGGAGAGCGGCCACACGCGCACGGTTGGGGCCTAGGGGCCACGGCGTGACGAGGCGTGGCCGGCGGGGGCACGGTGATGACGACGAACGGCGTTGGGACGGCGGCGAAGAAGAGGCGCGCGTGGCTGGATCCGGCGGGGACGAAGGCGCGGAGTGGCCACACACGCGGGGTGGCGAGAGGCGCTCTCGTCGGCGGGCAAAAAGAAACAGATCGAGGATGAAGAGATGGCACCCTTGCATATACCTTTAGTCTCATTTGGTGGCACAAACCGGGACTAAAGGTCACTTTTGGCGCGTTGCGAAAAGTGACATTTAGTCCCGGTTTGCGCCACCAACCAGGACTAAAGGTCCGCCCTTTTGTCGTAGTTCGTGGCTAAACTCGGGACTAAAGGTGACTTTTGGTGCGCAACGAAACTGCAGCCTACGCGGCTGTTTCGTTTCCTGCCCAGACAACAGTTCTTGTTATACACTTTTAAATAAATTGGCGGACAATTGATAATTGCGTAGTAAAAAAAATATAGCTCCAAAAATTGCAAAACAAATTGATGGCTTCGTTTAAAATTCATATAACTTAGTGTTTATCACATGCTAAGTAGGCTTTCATATATAATTGGTAATTTTTTATTTCATCCTTTAAATGTTTAACAACATGCTATAACTTATAATTATAATTTTTACAATAGAAAAAATATAGTACTTAGTTAAAATAACATGCCATTTGAGACCGAGTACCAATTCAGAAACTTAGGGTAGAAGCACGTAGAAGCATGACAAAAAGTTTGAGGCGCATGCGACGTCAAAAACAATAAGCATCTTAGAAAATCTTAGAATAAATATTTGGGGTACATAACAAAGACCTAACAATAAAATTACATATACGATAACAAAGACCTTAGAATAAAAGTACATATACAATAACAAAGGCCTTTTTTTGAATATGTCAATGTTACCATCAAAGTGTACAAACACATTATAAAATAACTATTTCAGAAATATTCTTCTAGTACCCAGCTAGGGTCAAATAGGTGTCAGAAGATGTCGGAGATGGCTGACGAACTACGCCTTCTGGAGACGAAGGGCGGTTGCACGAGCTCTGTTGAACCCATACCTCTGGGTAGACAGAACATTCATGCCTTGAATGTCTGTTCATGCCTTGGATGGACATACAATCCATAGGCAATCCAGAGCACACAGGATCGGATGGATCCATCAACCTTGCGGGTAGCCCATGCAACAATTACGTTGCACGGGCATCACACCCAGCGTCCCCAAGCTTCGGCGTGGCTCTATCTTCAGAAATATTCTTATAGTACCTCTTGTATGCATCATTGCTGACTACGCATAATAAATTTTGTATGTGGAGGACTGTCTCCCACTAAGAGGCCATATATGTGGACACTGGATTGGATTGGGCAAACAATAACAAAGTGGCCTTTCTCAGCTCACTCACACACGCCCCTGCCATGGAGATCAATCATCTCGCGCGTGGTGGACGGTTTTATAAGCGTGAGCACAGGTGGTAGGTGGGAGCTGTGGTGATCGCGCGCGGTGGTAGGTGGGAGTAGTGGTGATCAGTGGTAGGTGGGGGACCTTTAGTCACGGTTAGAACCAAAAACCAGGATTAAAGGCACCCTAAAAATCCCGGTTGCTTTTAAAAACCGGAATTAAAAGGGACTTTTACTCCTGGTTTTTGGTTCCAACCAGGACTAAAGGTTCCCTGTTTGAAATTTTAAACCCCATAGCCTTTGGGCCTTTGGGCTTTATTTGTTATATATGAATTTTGATATTTTGTATATATACATTTTGATTTGATTTTAGTGATATGAATTTTGGAAACTTAGTGTTTCCTTAACTTGTGGCACGTAAAAGCGTGAGAAAAAGTTTGAATCGCATACGACATCGTAATGTATGTGAGAAATACACAAAAGCTAATTAAACATAATTATAACCTAATTATATAAACCATACAAACCTAATTATAACCATACAAATAAACCTAATTAAACATAACCGCACAATTAAACCTAATTAAACATAATCATACAAACAAATCTAATTAACACATAACACCTTACAAACCAGCCACAGCTCGCAACCTCTCCACTGAATATAGTGGATGTCTCGGATACAGTAACCACGTTCATTTTCTATGTAATTCAATGCCCACATTAATGTACTCTCTCTTGTCTCACAACGCCGAGGACATGGTCGCCCATAGATATAACCTACTGCTGGACTATCGATGTTTCTGTTCTGAGTAATTTTCACGCATAACCGGTGTCCTTGCGTGGTATACTAGCCTAGGGGTCCATCATACTCCTAGGCATACCCTAGTCGTCAAATAGCTTGCTCTAGAGTAGCCTGCAAGCCGCATGCAGCTTATGTAAAATCATGAAGCAAAACCTGCAAACGTAGAAACAAATAATATCATAGAGCGGTCATATAATAATAACAATAAATAAACATGATTTTAATAGCATACATGACTTACCACATCCATTTGGTTGACTCTCGCCATCCTTTCACTTACAACACGTCTAGATTACTCTCACGTAAAACTTGCATCTTGATGTACGAGAAATCAGGCACATGATAGCCAATTCGCTGAAGTGTTTGTAAATAATGCAGCAAGGTTTCAAACTGGGTGTTTCTCCGGGACGGCATCTGTCGTCCCCTCTGCACGATGTCTAAGCGATGATCTGGACTAAACCTAATAGGGACGTCAAAGACGATATTAGACGTTCATAACTCTCCACCTTCATCATTCACGACCTCACTTGTTGTTTGCTCGAAGATGTCCCAAACCCCAAGCAAGTATAATGCTGATTCCAGCCACTTTATCGGGCATATAGTCTGTGATATATGCAACAATTATATTATGAATGAATGTATATGCAAGAATCATATTAGCATGCAAAACTAAGATGGTGAAACTATTCCATACTATAGATGGATCTGGGAAACGCAGAACGGCCCTATCCGGCGGTGGCGCGAATGGTAGAGTGCCAGGGTGGAAACCTGGTTCTCGTGGCAGTGGAAGTCCGCCGTCGTTCATCATACTAAAAAACTAAAAAAACTTCCAAATAAATAGAGAACCACATATAAATACCATGCAATATATTATAGAAACATATATAAAAAAATGTTTAAGGTCACGTTGAAATGACGTTACGTATAAATAACGCATAAAAAATACACCAGGATTATTCCTAATATAAAAAAACCATAAATTTCTCTATTTATTTTTGAACCATGAAATGAGCTATATTATTAACAACAAAAGATAAGAAGATACAGTTGCTAACCTTTAGAAAGTAGAATGAAATGGAGGATCGAAGATCTTCTCAAGAGAGCTAGCAGGCCGGGAGCAAGAACTTGCTCACCCAAGCAAGAACACACACACACGCATGAGAGCAATAATCGTACTAGATATGGCTCGGGCTAGGGACCATGGAAGCATGATATATAGTGGGGATATTTAGTCCCGGTTGATGGTGTCTTCCGTGACTAAAAGGTCATCTTCTAGTTCCGATTGGAGCCTCTAATCGGAATAAAAGGCCAGCGGGACCTTTAGTCCCAGTCGGTGGCTCTAACCAGCACTAAATTCCCCTCCTGCAAAAGCCTGTGGAGCTAGCCGTTGGGTCGGAGATTTTAGTCCCGGTTGGTGGCTCCAACCGGGACTAATTCCCCTATTAGTCCAGGGCCCAAATTTGGACGCGACTAAAGCCAAAAATAGAAAGTCTGTTCTTTACTGGTGCGTGCGATTCCTGTCCACTCTCTTCCCGGAATGAGCACGTGTGTACGTGGTTTGTGGCTTTATACAGGTGGCCATAGAGATATAACATACAATAGATCATAGGATGTGGTGTGCACATCCGTACATTAAGTATCAAAATCTTCTCTACAGCCAACCCTACAGCCTACCCAGTATACAAGTTTTGTTGATGAAGGCTTTAAGTGACATGGCATTGATATGCAGCCCACTAACAGCCTGCTGCTTGCGTTCTTATTAACCTTGCTCTTAGCAACGAGCTCCCCAACACTATGCATTAGACTGATGGGGCGATAATCTTTTAATCTGGATGGTGTTGTAGTCTTCCGTAGCAGAACCATGTGGGCAGTATTGAGTAGGTGGAAGCTCCTACTATCCAGATCCCAAAATGAGTTGAATACTGCTACAAGGTTGTCTTTGATGATGTCCCATGCCGCCTTGTAGAACCTACCGGTGAATCCATCTGGTCCCGGCGCTCGGTCGTTTGAGATGGCCCTTTTGTTTTTCATTTTGCTTCCCCTAAACTCTACCATATGTAAATAAAGTTATTCACTTTTCCTACAAGGTGGTGCATAATTAAGAGATGGACAACCAACCGGACTAGTAGAACTTATAGGTATCTCATTGACAAGTTGCATGGTTTCAGCGAGTTCTCTGACAAGCTATAGGGCTTGGTATTCAACCATAATTTTAGAAATAATCAGGGAGTCTTTGTACGATCAGGAAAAAAACAAGGTGACTCCAACCTTCATTTGGTCATGATTTGGATTAACAACAAATGGCATTTTCGGAGGTGGACGTTTTCTATTAACAGAGATGAGGCGGCTCGAATGATCTCTGTTAATGGACTACTTCCATAGGTGGTCAGTTAGGCCGTCTCCGTAAATCAATTGGCAGATGAGAGTGCCATGAATTTTTGCTACAAATACACTACAATCACTTCTGAATTAGCATAACTAGCAAATATGCCTGCGTATTGCAATATGATGTATGATTTGTTGTGCGGTGGTTGTGCCTACGATATGGATCTTTATTAGAGGCGGGCAAAATGCATTTACGGAGGCAGAAACATTGTCTGCTTGTAGCACATGGTCTCTGTTAATAAGAGATGGTGAAGATGGGCTACAGTACCTACCTTTAGAAATCCAAAAACGAAAACAAAAAATGCTGCCTAGGGCTTGTCCTGGGGCCATCTCACAACCCCGCCACCAAGCCTACGTCGAAGCCACCTCCGAGCCTGATCCTGAGATCCACACTCGCTGGTGCCCTCGATGCTCCTCTCCCGGTCCTCCGCTCGCCACTTGTTGTTGCCCACACGAGATGAAGGGAAGCTACCCGTGCCTCATGGTCTCGTCCAATCCGTCATTGGCCAAATCCATCTATCATCGAAACCGTTGTTAAGACATCACCACCATTGAGCCCGGCATCCACACACATCGTCTTCTCCCCTACAATATACACACACTCACTATCATGCTCAAATATGGGCGAATCAAGAACTGGGATAGGAGATCCTTACTTGAAACTCGAACAACATCATAAATATGGACGATGTCATCCATGAGAGGTTGGTGTGCTCACGGATCTAGCTAGGTTGCATCAACTATGAGCTCAGAGTAGGGCCACGTCTATGATGCCCTCAACCTTTGCATTCACACCACCGCCCTAAGCCTCATACACGACGCCCTAGCCCTCCACACCCATGCCACAATCGGCCTGCCTTGCTCATATAATGCTCCACCTCAGCCTCCGTGCAACCACGCCATTGCCTCTACCCTAGCACCATAGGAAAGAGAGGAGATTAGGAGGGAGGGACGGTGAGCCCGTGAGCGTCGCGGGAAGGGTTAGGATGGGAGCTTGTGCACACTGCTCAAGGCAGCCTCTGTGCAACTGTGCCACCTCCTCCACATTAGCCACCATCGAAAAAGAGAGGAGATGTGGACAAAGGGACCACGAGCCTGCTTGGGTTGCCATAAAAGGTACAGAAGGGGAACCTACATGCACTGTCGTGGTCGATGATGGAGAAGGGGCATCACGAGTGAGATTGGGGTGGTGCTTGGTGTGGCAGAACCACCCAAATTATGCTGGCCCACGTACACCTGTCCTTGTCTAAAAGACCTTTGACTACTCTGCATGGGAACCAGATAATTCCGGTAGTCTGTCGGGTGTCCTCGAGGAACCCCGAATCATCCACTTTTCACATCCGCTCAGGATCATTACAGAAGACATTGCAGTATTACAATAGTTGATACAAAAATATTACATCAGAGTTAAAGAGTGGAAGTATTACAAACCATTTATTCGAGTCTCACAAACCATAAGTTTTTGCCTTCTCATACTAAGTAAGATAGCATGAATAACATAATCTTATTCAACATATATATATATATCATCCTACCCAAGGATGAGAGTATAACACATCTAATGTTGGCTTTCATCTTCCAGAACCGACATATAACATGGGTAAAAGCCTATCAGCTGCTGGGGTTCACCTGCAACAGGGGTTAACAAACCCTGAGTACTTGAGGGTACTCAACAAGACTTACCCGTCTAAAAGATAAGACTCCAAGGGTATGCAGGCTTAAGGGGTACAAGAGTGTTTAGCAAGAATCAAGAATAGCTTTTGCATAAAAGCTTACTACTTGTGGATCCTTACTTTCCATATTTTAACTCAACATTAATTCATTGAAAGTATCCAATTTGCACCTAATCTAAATCAATCACTTAATTGAACATCACATCTCTTATTTGCGATCATAAGTACCATGTTCCAATGATTAAACTACGATGAAGAGCAGTGATCAAGTTTCTCACTATCCGGGAGAGACGGTGATTCGAATCGTTGTACATCAAGCTAGAGTAAACCTTAACCAGCACGACATATGCAGATCCTAGACCTACATATATCAACCATTCCCATGGATCCTCCAAAACATGAACTGGATTGTACCACCCGAGAGCACAGTACTCCACCGCCCTACTCCGTCCCGAACGATTATCTCATAGGGTGGGTACACGCTACTCCCACCATCTCTCCACTCCCGGTGTGCGTTATCAATTCGCATAATGGAATAGCTGAGGTACTCTGGCTTACCGAGGGCATGCAGTTAAGTACTTCCAATCTTGATCAGCAAGTCTACAACGAACGGTCCTCAATCGACACAGACGGGACAAGCCCGACCAGGCATCCCTATCGGCTTAACCACCATAACATAACGCATGTCCTGTCTGGTCTCCAGTATAACATCATCATCATCTTGGTATTCTCACAACCCATAAGTAGAGCCAAGAAGAGCAAAAGTAAGCCTATTTCTCATGAACGACGGAATCACCATTCGACTTCTACCGAAGTCTAAGCATTACTAAGCATTAGAGGTATTGACCTAAATACTAGTGGGGTGACAAGGAAGGATATCTGACTTTCAAGGTAGTCATGCAGCAATTGGTATTCAACCAATTCCTAATTACTTAATGCACATTTCATTGGACGCAATTGATAAAAGTAATTGTAAACAACAAGGTTAGGGTTGTATGCTCCGGGTCTTGCCTTGGTTAGTAGAGGAGTTAGGTTCTTCAGATGAACCACAGATGTCAAATTCAACCTCCACTGGTGGATACTCCTCCCCTGGGACTTGATCAACGGTCACTTCCTCACCTTCGGCCACTACACGTAATAAAGGATGCATGCTTGACATTATGATATGCAACAAACATAATGCATGAAAGATGCATACAGGTGCATGGATGAACTCAAACAAGATTAATAAACTTGAGTACAACTTTCCTTCATGGTATAGTTGCACCACTAGGGTTCATTAAATAGTGTTTATACTCACTAAAAAGCATTTTAATTATTTACTAACAAGTTGATTAACTATCTATAAGAAAGAAATTAACTTTCCATGGAACAGTAGGGGTTTTACATGTTCCAAGGTCCACAACAGTAATAAAAACACACAAAACCATTTAAACATTTATCTAAATCATTTTAGTATTTATTAAATACATTAAAGGCATTTAAACACACTTATATTAATTATGCAAGTGAGAATTATCAAAACAGCACCAAACATTTTGTGGAGACATGTATTAGCACATGGCATTTACACAAAAAATTTCATAATTAAAGGATTATTATTTTGGCCTACAAAAATCATACATATAGCATTTTTCTATTAAAATATGTAATTTTTTAGCATAGCAAAACTACTGAATATGTCCAACACATATTTTTCATGGATAGAGTACTTCATAATAAAGCTAACAAAATTAGTTTCACATTTTTATCTCATTCCTACAATTAGTTATGCATTTTACAAAATTCATCACTTAAAATCATTTTCTAAAAATTGAAAAGGGTCAAAAACCCTTTTACACCCACC